>NC_080075.1:42245535-42564285 GCF_949987535.1 Balaenoptera acutorostrata
TCACCAATCTCAGTTGGGCTCTTAAGAGTACTGGCCCATTCTTTCACGCATCCTTAGCCAGCTAAACTTCCCACCTTCCAATGTAGCCATGCCAAACCTTTGTTCTTCTTTTCAACTTGCTCTCAGCACAGAAAATGGAAGGCTTTCAGGCACATGCCCCCTCAAATGTTTGCCTTCCCTGCATGCAAACATATCTACTTCTTAATAGTTATCTATTGCTGCATTCAAAACTTAGTGGCTGAAAATAACAAACATTTATTATCTTATAGTTTGTGGACTCTGGCTGTGCTTTAGTTGGGTGCCTCTCCTTCAAGGTCTCTCATAAGAGTGCAATCAAGCTATTGGCTGGTGCTGAAGGATCCTCTTCTAGGGTCACTGATATGGGCCTTTACATAGGGCTGCCTTACACATGGCAGCTGATTTCCCCTCAGGGGGAGTGACCCAAGGGACAGCAAGACAAGAATGCCCAAGATGGAAGGCATAGTCTCTTTATAACCTAATATCAGAAGTGGCTTGGGACTTCCCTGGTGGCGCAGTGGTTAAGACTCTGCGCTCCCAATGCAGGGGGCCCAGGTTTGATCCCTGGTCAAGGAACTAGATCCCACATGCATGCTGCAACTAAGAGTTTGCATGCCGCAACTAAGGAACCCTCAAGCCGCAACTAAGGAGCCCACCTGCCACAACTAAGACCCAGTGCAACCTAAATAAATAAATAAATAAATATTAAAAAAAAAAAAAAGAAGTGGCAGTTTACCATCACTTCTACTGCATTCTGTTTGTTAGAAGTGAGTCAGTAAGTCCAGCCCTCACTTAAGGGGAGGGGATTACACAAGGGCATGAATACCAAGAGGCAGAGATCACTGAGGGCCATCTTAGAAGCTGTCTACTACCTTCTGCCTTCCTTTCCATATTCCTATTCCCTGCTTGGGCTCGTTCCTCAACATGTGCAAATGTTCCTGTCCTCTGGATCCAGCGCTATCAAGTATCCACAATTGTTCCATTGGCTTCTTCTCCTCAAACTTAAGGCACCTTCAGAAATCTCTTAAGTTAAAAATAAACCTTCCCTCCACTTCGATCTATGACCCCTGATTCTCCCTTCTTCCCCTGCTGCTCTTTTGAGAATGTGACCTTTATTCCTTGCATTCAAGTCCACATCCACAGCGCTGCTCCGCTAAGGTCATCCTAAATGCCAGATCACATGGCTACATTTCAGTCCTAGTCTTAGTGGACTTGTGCAGTATTTAATGCTATTAACTCTTCTCTTTAGCATCTCTTGCCTTGCTGATTTTGCTTTTTCAGCCCCTTATTTCTTCACTTACCCCTAAATCTGAGATTGTCCAGGCTTTTGCCTACACTCCCTGGCTTCACTCCCTCTGAACCCCGCATTCAGTACTCCCAGCACCTCTGTGTTCTGATAACTACTGTCAGAGCTGTGAATCTTAGTCTTCCAACTCTGAAGTGAAGGAAATACACTTCTTGACTTTGTTTAAATCAACTTCAGTCTGACAGTGAGCCCCGATTCTACTGTGCTGGCAGGAAATTAATCTCGGTAAACGTCCCCCCCTTCCACCCAGGGGTATGCCAAGGTCGGCTCCTCCTGGGAGGCCCCTCTAGGCAAAGCCATTGGTCTTTGGTTCTGGCTGATAACTGCTGAGATGTTCCCTGGTCTGGGCCCATGGTTCCTCAGGGCCAGTGGCCTTGCTGCTTGGAGCAAAGGAATCCTTGGTAAAGTGAGAGCTCCTGGGCCTGGGGTCCAGCCTTCCCAACTGCACTGATCAGCTGCCCTCATTGAGGACTTGTCACCTCCCTGGCGAGTTGACACAGAGCAGCATCCAGACCCCAGTCCTCGGGGACCTGCTGATATTTTCCCTCTTCCCAGTCCAGGGTCGAATCTCTTCTGTCTCCTCTTGCAGCCCTCAAAGCCCTGGCCCCAGGAACACCATGCACAGGCTACCAATGATTGCTTTCTCACCCTGCTAAAACATCTTAGGAAAGATATTTCCACTAACAGGCCTGACCACCTGCTTGGAATGCAGAGGAGAGAAAAGTACAGCGAACAAAACATACACTAGTAGTGTTGGGAGTTTGGCAGTGGTTTCAATAAATAACACCTTCTCCCTCATGAGTTTGTAGAAGACAGATGGAGATCAAAACGTTCACTTTATTACTGAAAACGCTGATTGGAGACCATAGCTTTGGGTCTGCTTCAAGTGGCTCACTCTCTACAGACCACCCACTGCAGTCCCAGGGAACCACTCAGCACACAGCAGGATAGATCCAGAGTGGGTGAGCCCCCAGGGCCTGGCTGCACTTGCTTAGTTCCTTCCCCAAGATGACCAATCAGATAAGCTGTCCCCTCTGTTTCTCTAGTAGGAGAACCCCTCTCATGAGGTAGTTCCCCACTAAAAAGTATCTGTAAAGCCAACCCTGCCAAACTGTGAAATCTGAACCTCCAGCCAAGACCTCTCTCCTGGACTCCAGACCAGGACAGGCACACCTCGGAGGTATTGCGGGTCCAATTCCAGACCACTGCAATAAAGTGAGTCACACAAAATTTTTTTGGTTTCCCAGTGCATATAAAAGGTATGTTTATATTCTAGCTTGTTAAGTGTGCAATAGTATTATGTCTAAGAAAAGTACATGCCTTAATTTTTAAAACACTTTTTGCTAAAATACGCTAACCATCATCTGAGCCTTCAGCGAGTTGTAATCTTTTTGCGGGTGGAGGGTTTGAAATATTGTGAGAATTACTTAAAATGTGAGACAGAGACAGGAAGTGAGAAAATGTTGTTGGAAAAATGGTGCTGATAGATTTGCTCAATGAAGGGTTGCCACAAACCTTCAATTTGTAAAAATTACAGTATCTGCAAAGTGCAATAAAATGAGGTATGTCTGTATTTCCCACTCTCTACTGCACATCTCCATAAGGGTGAGCTTGAGGCAGCTCAAATTTGACACTGCCAAATCTGAATTCATGACCCTCTTACCCCAACACTGCCCCTGTATTCTCGGAATTAACGACAGAAAAATATCTTCCAACCCAAGGAAGTGGGAACTATCCTCTACTCTTTCCCTAATCCAGTTTGTCAGCAGATCCCATCCATTCTACCCCCAGAAACCTCTTGAAATATGTCCCCTCTCTGCTGCTGTGGTTTCTGCTCTCCCCATTTCTTAGCTAGACCATAGCAGGAAACTCACCGTCTCCCTGCCTCTTTCTCTCCCTCTCCCATGCACAGGTATTGGGACTCTGCCGACATTTCTAGCCTCTTCTTAACACCTTTTCCCCAAATGCATCCAGTACTCCTTTCACACAGCCCTACTACACCATCTAATTTCCAGAACCTCCATCCTTTGCACATGTGGTTTCCTCTGCATTGCCTTTCCCCTTCCCACCTCCCCCAACTGTTTGTCTGCCTGGAAATCTCCTAATTGTTCTACAACTTTCAACCCTAAGGTTGTTCTTCCCTAGCACCATCCCTGACCAAAGCAGAAGTAAGGGGGGGTCCCTCTGCTGTGCTCCCATGGTGTGGCAGAACCAAGACGTCAGTCAGCTTCCTACCAGTCTTAGGGGGTCCTTCAGTGCAGGGACAAGTTTCATTCTTGTTTGTGTCCTGGGTGGCTAAGTCAATGCCTGGTGAATGTTGGGGGCTCCATAAACATTTGTGGAATGAATGGCTTCATGGCTCTTGTCTCCCACTGACCCCATCAACTTAGCCTGTCAAACTGATCTCATCCTTTCTTCCCTCCTTCCCCATCCCCTTCACCTGGTGACCTTGGTGCAGTTAAGGGGCCCCGAGCTCACAGGGAATTTAATGGTGCTTTCCCTCTGGTGTGCTCAGCTGGGGGCAGGAAAAGCAGGTGTCTCTGCAGACCGTGAGTGGGCTTTGCTAGAGGAGTGGCTGCTTTGTACACCCTCAGGGCCTCCTGCAAATCAGGCTCAATCGTCTTCACTTCCTGTGCTCAGGGAGATTAGATACTGCCTAATCAACGCCGATTTGTTTTTCTTTTCTTAATATTTGAAACTACCAAGGACCAGTTGCCATCCTAGTGGGTGGCTTTCAGAAATCCCCTCTTTTCTGATGTTTGACTTCTTGTGAGTTTCAAGAAACCAATCTATTTGGAAAGAACCTGCACTTAGATGTTCTTTGAATTGCCGTGAAGCCCTGGCAGGAAGTGACTTGGAGCTGGGTCAGTCTTGTCTCACTCCCAGGAGAGGTGGGAGTAAAGAGGTATAGGTACATCTGGGGACGGGTGTGGCTTTGGATCATTCCTGTGGCCATCTCTCCATGCGTGGGCAGGTTTCACAGGTGTAGGCTCACCTGAAATCAGAGGATGCTTGTTTAAGCCAGAGAGCATCTACTGCACGTTGGTGGTGCAGCTGCCCTGCTAGGCGCTCCGTGAGTCCTGGCTGGCACAAACGGCCTTGATAGGCATTCTCTTCTCAGCCTAACCAGTTGTAACCTTTAAGCAGACCAAAGAACAAGCCAGTGAAACTCTGTAAGAATTAAATGAGTCTTACATACTTTCTCCAAATAAAACAACTCTTCCAGGAAGTATGTTCAGAGAGGGGCTTGGTGGCAGGGCAGGGACCACGTATCTTCACATCATTGCATGGGAGGTAGAGATCTAATACTTCAGTCTGGCTGGGGAGACCAGCGCTGGCTTCTTCCCTGATTCTTTGGATGTGTGTTTAGGAGAAGTGGATGCCCATTCAGGGTCAAGCACCATGCATAGTGCCTGATGCTCTGTTTTGTGTAAACGTCTAACGCCTCAGTTATTCATTGAACTTCACTATGTGCCAGGAGCTTCTGGATCTCTCTTTTAATCCATTTAGCAACTCTTTGAGGTAGGTTCTGTTATCATAACCACCATTTTCAGAAGAGAAAACCGAGGCACAGAGAAAGTAAGGAATTTTCACAACTTCTGTCAGTCAGTCGGAGCTGGAGTCTGAGCCGAGGCAGTCTGGCTGCAGAGCTTCTAAACCACTTCTCGATGCTTCACTGGTGAAACAGGTATTGATAGTCTCACTTTTCAGGTTAGGAACCTGGAACCCAAGTTCTCACAAGCAGTACGAGTTGGAGCCAAGATCTATCTGTTCCAAAGTCTACAACATTCTCTGACTGCATACTGGTTAGAGATAGTGGAAATACTAGTTTAAAAGGCAAAAAGTTCTACAACTCCTCTTAAAAAACAACAAAAAGTCATCTTCTCCCTTCCTCCTCCTCAGTCCTGATTTCTGCTCCCTAGAGCCATTTATTTTCAAGTCTTTAAGACTTTTCTCCTATTATTTATTCCTAGTTACTATTTATTTTTCTATTATTTCTAAATAACATGCTTACACTATTCTACACTTTTTGGTTTTAGATATTTTCTACTTACTACCACCGAAGGTGAGGATTTCACTCTCTTACACCCTATTCTCCCCCCCCCCCCCGCCCTCTGCCACCCCTTCTCAGTATAGGTATAATTTGGGGCTAGTTCAGTATTCTCTACTTACATTATGATGACTATATGAATGTTCATAGCTGAGCCATGTGATATACTGTGGATATATTTCCTTTTTATATACCTTTATATATAAAATATATATATAATATAAAGGATATATTTCCTTTTATATAGTTTCACTGAAACTAAGATGTGTCATTTAAAAAATTATTTGGTTGTTCTCAAACTCTGACAGAAGTGTTAATATCCTCTCACTATGATCAAGCGTATCAAGTAAAACTTCATTTTTACTTTTCTTTTCTTGGCGATATTCCTCCTGGATCCCTTTTCTTCCTGCTCTTAGACTGATGGCTAAGGAATGCTACACAGCTGTTATTCTGGGAGATTAACAGTCTGTTTGTCCATCCTATTTGTAGAACCTGCCAATCTTTTGGAATGTTTTCATGTCATAGCTTCCCCATGAGGTTTGAAGGGCAAGTGTTTCAGGTGGGAGAAAGCAAAGCACAGGGGGGTTGAATGTCTGTTGAAGGTACACAGATGTAAGTGGCAGAGCCTGGGCAGAACTGGGCTTTCCTGAGTCTTAGCCCTGGGCTCCCTGCAGGAGGCCACAGTGCCCCCTGCAGCCTGGCACAAATGACTGTTGCTGCTGCTGCTGGCCAGCCTTCCCTCAAAAGTTCCAGACTCCACAGAAGAATGCAGGGTGGCAGGAATTTGATCCACACCTCCACGTAAGCTCTTTCATAAATGGGAGATATGATTGAGCGCTATACTTTGAATCATAATACTTCCTGAGTCTGCCAGTTAATAGTTACGCAATTTGGAGCTGGTCACATAAACCCTTTAAGTCTCAATTTCCTCATTTGTAAAATAAGGACAACAGTGCTACCTTATTAGGATCGTTGTGAAGATTAAGTGCTGTAATGTTTTAAAAGGCACATCCTAACTGCTTAGGAAATGCTAAACATTTATAATTATGGTCTAGACTTCCGCAGGAGATAGTAATACTTTTACTATTGGACCCCAATTCTCTGGTATCCTTGAGTTCCTGGACCATGTTGGGATATTATATGAGAGCTGTGTGTGTACAATAGAATTTTCTAAATGAGAAATTTATACATTTCACTCTAGTGACTCTTGGTTCATAAGTTAAGCCTGTCATTCTTCAGTCCATCCCCAGTCCACCCTCCCGGGATTGATGACACCCCTTGGCCAGCTGAGGTCAACTAACCAATACTAAAATAAATACCATCCAAATGTCCCAATTCTTGCCGTTTGCTGATTTTTTGGCTTTCATGATTTTTTTTTTTCTTTATTGTCAGTTGATGCAAAGATGTTAAGTCTTTTGGGTAACATTTTTCCTTGGGAGAAAGGAGTAGCTAGCTATACTTCATCTACTTCTCCCCCATGCTTCACCCTACTAGCCTTTCAGTACTATTTGCTGTAACAGTTTGCATTCTAAAACAGACAGGCTGAATAAAGAAAGATGATCCAAGTTTGAAATGAACTTTTGGGAAGAGAACTTCTAATGTAGTGTATTTCAAATTGTAGGTCACAACTCAGGAGAGGCTGTGAAATCACCTTAGTGAGATCACAGCTCGCTCTTAAAATATCAACCTGCATCTCGCATAGTAGGAAAGCATTTTGTGAAACTTGTTTTAATTACCTATGTATGTATATACATATATAAATTATATATACACACACCTATTCATGTAGGTATATATACATGTGCTGGCTTGCAATATAAAATGTTTTAAACTAAATGTGACAGTTGAAAAAGTTTGGAAAATGCATCTTAATGATCTTCTCAGTGAAAAAGAAACGTGCCTTAATGATTTTCACTAAGTTTTGTTTGCTTCTGTTCCTTCATCAGGTCTCTCTTCTAGATAACCCTCTTCAGACTAAAAAGAAAAAAATCAAAACCAACCAACAAAACAGGACTCATGCATTTAAAAAATTTATTTATTTTTGGCCACACTGCACGGCATGTGGGATCTTAGTTCCCTCACCAGGGATGGAACCCATGCCCCCTGCAGTGGAAGCACGGAGTCTTAACCATTGGACCGCTAGGGAAGTCCCTCACACATTTTCTTCTTATTTTCTGGGTACCCACTACATAAAGATTCTTGGATATAGGTTCGTACTCTCAACTTAAAACCTCTCAGGGGAAAGCAAGTATGTAAAGGGAACATTATGCAAGTTAGAGTAACTGAAACGTTGAAAAGTCACAGGTAACATGTTGGGAAGGTAGGATGATTGATTCTGACCAGGTTATCATGGAAGGCTTTATGTGGCCATTAGGCTCAAAATGTCAGTAATCAGAGATTGGCAAGGAAGGGTTTAGAAGTGTGTCTTTTTAAGGACTAATAAGTAATAAAGTTTGGCTGGATATGGTTTGAAAGATAGTTTTTAGAACATGTGCTTTAAAAGCATCAAATTCTATCTTGCCCTTAATAGCTTAATGCATTCAGATCCACAAAGAACCTGTTATGTTAATTTAACACATTCAGCATAGTGTGATAATTGTTAAAGTTATATCCTAGGAGCAGTGAGTTGCCCTAATCAGAAATTCACACCCCAGGGATGGTCAGCTGGCATTCCAATCAGTGTACTTCACAAGCGACTATTAGAAGCCCTTCTGTTATCCACAGCTCACTCAATACAGGAGGCTTTGCTAATTAGCTTAATAAATGTCAAGTGTGTTTCCACTGGTGCCATGAGTGGCTTGCTAATAATCTTGATGTAGAGGCAGGTTCTTATTTGTGAATTCAGTACCTGATTTAAGATAGGTGGATAGGCTAAAAACAAGTCATTAACAAGAATGTGACAAGCTCTGTAGCTTGTACTTCTGTGGACAGTACCCAAGATCTGATTGCTAAATGCACTTCTGTCCAGCCATTAGTAGAGAATTCTGGTTGCCTGATGTTGACCACAGGGTGACAGAATTTTGCCCTCAACACTTGAGGCTTGCTAATGTTTAATCAGATATTCTGTGTAAGGCAAATTGAGTTATGAACTTTGCTTTTATGTTAAGCAGGTTGTGGATACCACTACCTGCCAAAGACTCTGAGTGGTGAAGGACCGAATTGGCTGTCAGTTTGAAAAATAAGTTAAAGACGTCTGGTACTTTTAAGTTACTCCCGAATAATATCAGTCAATCATCAACACCTATTTATCAAAGCAAGTTTATTTGATTACTTATTCCAGACAGATAATGAGGCTCGTGTGTACAACTAAGAAATTAAGACAATCCAAATAAAAGGCAGGAAAAATTAATATGAACTACACAAACAGCTAGCTAAAAAGGAACAGGAGCTGCATTCATTTTACATAATACTGTGAAGTGATGTAGCACCATTTACCTCAAAGATATCCTAAGCACTTTTTAAGGTAATTACGTGGGTCCTTGCTAAAAATGCAGCAATACATTAAAAATTATAGCAAGCCTGATGGTAATCTTATGTTCAACTACTTCAAATATAAAATTATTCCAGAAAAAATGGGAAATTTGGGAAGGATCTGACCTTGTACAATTCTTTTAAAAAAATCCTAAGGAAATAGTTACCATTATTGAGACCAGTTTTCTTCCACCACTTGCACTATATTCATCACTATTATCATGACCTAAATTCTAAGCTTTGGAAGATTTAATAGGTAGTTATTTATTTAAATATGCACACAATTTTATTTATTAAAAAAAATTTTTTTTACACTAAAGTTCTATTTATTGGTCTGTTCAGTCCGTTCTGGTCTGAACCACAAACATGGAGAAATAAGAAATTTAAGGCTACCAAAATCAAAGGGTTAGGATCTTTAATGATAAATCCTATTTTTTACCATTTCTAATCATTATTCTAAGCTATTCTACTCTGATCATTCTTAGGTTGAAATTTGTTGAACTTAAGTTTGACCCTGTTAATGAATCTAAGTTAACTGAAGACACATAAATCTAATCATACGCCTTTTTCTAAATACTGATGAAGTTTCATCTGAGATATATAAAGAAACTTGGAGAGAAATTCAGTGTTCCAGCGTCCTTCATTAGCCCACTTTACTAGTTAAGAGCCACAGTACATTTTCAGAAATACACCACAGAAAAATCTTAAGAAGAAAATTGCAGTTTGGGATTATTCAATCCTGAAAAGCTGTGGTTCCTAACTTTTTTTTAAGGGTCATGACCACTTTGAGAAGCTGATGAAATTATGAACTTGCCCTCAGAAAAATGCATATGAACAAAAACTTCTTATATACATTTGCAAGGGATTCCCTACAGTCCATGATCCGCAGGTTAGGAATTTCTATTTCAAAGCTGTGGGACACAGTGGAAAATAAGTTTAGCCCATTTCAACATTGCCCATCTTCACTTCACTTCACTGCAACTATATAGGACAGTAAGCATTTTAATGATGTTACTAAATTGCTGCCTTAAGACAAAAACTCTTATTGTAAGCATAGTCTTATAAAATCCTCTTGCCCCAATTTTACAAGGTTTTAAGCCATTTATCCTGTCTCTCAAATTATTTAAGTCCCTAAGGTTTAAACTAGCAGATAATTGTTTCATTGATATATTATTCTTTAGAGCCAGTCACTGAAAAATGAGATTAAAATACCCTTCTGAAAATGAACATGTGTCTACATACTGAAGAACAGGTTATTTGACTTTATAAAATATATTTCTAGTTATATTTCTAGGTATATAGTCTCTACACTTTGAAATCAAATGCATCTACCTAGTGCCTCTGAACATAGCACATAACTGCAGACCATTCCCTCTTACTTACTTGGAACCCTTACAATGGAGGTCTCCTACCATGGTAACAAAATGTACAGTTGACCCTTGAACAATGCAGGAGTTAGGGGCATCGACCCACTTACCCCACTTGAAAACACTTGTACTGCTATCTCTGCTTCAAAAACAAAGGAATTGATACATGACTCACCCAAGGGCAGGAAGCTGAAACAGTCTGGATCGAATCAGGACTCAAACCCTAGTTCTTTCGATTCCACATATTGTAATCTCAATCAAACTTTCCCCTATAATTAATTAATTAAAGTTCTGTGAAATGAAAATACAAGTACTATATTTATTGAAAAAAATCCACATATAAGTGGACCCATGTAGTTCAAATCTGTGTTGTTCAAGGGTCAACTGTACTCAACGTTCTACCTACTGTTCAGGATAGAAAACACTTCATTTCTGACCAAACCCGCTATCTCAAAAGCACCTCATCAACTCCCCAGTTACCAAACAGGTTGAAGAATGCTATCTTTGAGAAGTCTAATGTTAAACTCTTGGCTATGTCTTAACCCCATGTCAAATGGACCATTAAAACAAGAGGAATGACTATACTACAGTACAAAGGTTAGGCCTGTTGCTTTCTCATTAAAGACGAACTCCACTAGTTACTCCAAGGAATCGGTTTATATAATAGGGTAAACATGGATGTACGTATGGGGAATTCTTAAAGTCCTTATTAAAGAAGTTTTCAATCAATCAATGTTTTAAGTCAGGTGACAGTTATTCAGTCCTTTCATAATCATTCACTTTTGCTCAAACAGAGTATTTATAGAACAAATCTCAAAATACTTGAATAAAGAAAAAGGGTCAACTAAGAGAACAGCTTTGCCAAGGAAGCTACAACTTGGTTATGGGATTTCATTCTCGTCTTTTGCTATATAAAAATTGAATAATGGAACAACCATTGTTTTCCCCTTGCTCTTCTTTACTTCTAAGAAGAAGTCTTCCTTTGTAAAAGTTAAACACTAGAATTTCCATTTCAGAGATGTAGGGGTCAGGAACAGGAGTGGGAAAAGAAGGATCCTGCTCTCTGACAATCAGAATTCAAGTATTTCAACTCAATGGTAAAGGGCTTGCAAGAGAAAATGGACTATTACTCCACTGGCTAAATGGCATCCCATGAGCCCTATAAACTATATAACCAAGAATTTTCCCTGCAGTATTCAAATGTACCATTTTGTGTTTTTCCTACTGGACCTACTAAATGGTGAGTGAAAGCTGAAGAAGGTAATATATACCAACATTCCTGGCTGTGTAATCTATACATTTTCGTTTTAAGAGTAATTCAAGCATAATCCATATTTAAAAAATTAGACTAAAGAGAGACAGTAAAGGTTTTAAAGTATTCTCTTTGAAAAGATGGTATCTTACAGTACATACAAAAATACTCTGAAAATACATACGACTTCATTTACAAAACACCGAATCAACATATTACAAGAAGAATTACATGGTTATGGATTTTAATAAATGGAGCATGCATTCATGAAACTTAAAAAATATTAAGAAATGCACTGAAAAAAGCAGTGTAAAAAAAGACAACTCATATATTTAAATAAAAATTACAAAGGTCCTGAGCCAATTAATGGTTGGTAACAATGTCATTCAAAAATGCCTTTAGGTTTCAGTAAAATCCACTGCTCATTTCTGCATGCCTAGTCCACGAAGGAACTGTTTGAAGTTGTGGCGGTAAGTAATGGTCAGGAAGTATCATGCCAAGTTAATCGTACACTTCAAAAATACAAGTTTGCCATACTTAAAGGCATCTTACTGTTGATGCCGGAATGAGTTGCTCCTCAGTAAAAAATACCAGTCAACTAACAAGAATGGCATGAGATAGGATATGTAACAATTTCACCGTTCATATACTGACTTTCAGTATCCTGGTCATATTTTGATTCTTAATAAAGATGCATTTCAAAGGCCTCCATAGGAGGCAAAATATAGAGAATTTATGGTGCCCAACTCTTATGTAATCACTGGACTAATCCTCCCTGGTAACTATGCAACATTTGGATAGAAAGGCACAATAAAAATTTAAATATTCCGTGTGCCAATCTGAGAAAAAATAATTTAAATCAACATAACAGACAATAAGTACATCTACACAAATGAGGAAAGCAGAGAAGATACCTCACATTCATTTATCTCAGGTTTCACAAAGTGGCTTCAATGCTAAAGTAAATGTGTTAACATTTGGAAAATTACATTTTTTGTTTTGTTTTGTTTTTTGTTTTCAACTTTTTTAGTTCTATACAATGATTACAACATAAGACTTAAAAAGAAGAGGGGGGCGGTGTTCAGGACTTGTTTTATCAGTGTCCAGAGAGCCAAGAACTGGTTCCCACAACAGAGAAATAAGCATCGAAAGTTAAGGCAGTAAAACCTCCAACGCAAAGCCATAATATTGCAGATGATAATTTGATAGCAGGTGATCCTCAGAGAACTGTATGTAGCAATCAATGAGAGAATGCTACAGCATCTGCAGGTCAAAGTGTGAGAGTTCAAAAAACCACTTCAAGGTTGTTAGGCCGATGACTGTAACTTTCACCTTATTTTATGTATGACAGCCACCTCTATCTTAAAAAGAGTGGCTGCATCTATGCCACTAAATGATTGCATATTCACTTAAGTAAGGAGGCACTGCTTTTACCGATTTAGGGTCAGTCGAATGGAATTTTTGATGACACGGATGTTATTTGCTGGAACTGGAGATGATGAATCTGGTAGTTCTTTACTGGGCAGTCTCTGTTAGAAAGAAATACAAAGTAGGAAAAACAAATACACATTATAAAGGTCCAAAGAGTAAATCAGTCTCAAAACTCTGCGTTTTTTCCAAATGCTTTAAGTTCCTAAACACTCAAGTATGTGTTGAATATTTTTTCCCTATGTTCAATTCCCCTTGTTTTGGGGACTTATTATTTTTTTTAAACAGGTGAAAAGCAGAGGGATAGGGAAAGGGTAGAAGTGGGAGGACTGTATGAATAGGAAAGAGGACTTTGTTTAATCAGTTGCCACTTCTAGACTGAGAAATGCATAAAGAACGAAGTCCTCCTCAGACTCAGGCAATGTTAAAGAGAAATAGCTGAAGAGCATGGTCACTAAATAGGAAATTCTTGGGGTGCAAGGTGAAAAAATGAGTGTGTGATACAGAGGAAAACTTGATATCCAGTTATAGCCTTCAATTAGTTTCTGTAATACATTCATGCAAAAGAATAACCCAACTTGTGAGATAATAAAGTTTTTTGGAAAACCAACTTTGTAGTCAGGGTAGGTAACTTCAGTGATGGTAAAATTCAGGGACATCTATATGAGGGCTTTTGAAGACACTAAAGATTATTATATAATGAAGGCAAAGTCTAAGACTGAGAAACAAAGACAGAAGCCTAAAATACAGATAGTTGTCTGACAGAAACAGCATATCAGCTTCTTGTCAAGAGATGACTGCAAGAATTAATTCTCCTCGCGTGTTACCTTGGCTAAACAAATTATATCATACGCACATCCATTCAAAAAAAAAAAAAAACATGAAAAATTTCAGACGTGCATAGTAGAGAATAGGAAGGACAATGAAGACTTAAATGCCACAATGAAGACTTAGATGCCACAATGAAGACTCACATTATTAAAATTTTGCCACATTTGTTTGGTTTATGCCCCTTACCCTTTATACTTGAAATCTTTTAAAGCAAAACCCAGACATGTCATTTCACACTTTCACACTTTAATATCCATCTCAAATTTTTTTTCCATTACCATACATAATGTAATTATACACCTCTTCTTTTTGTAACCCACTCTTATGTTAAAAGAAATTTTACAAATTCTACAACCATTAGAAAGTATGAGGACATTTTCTATTTTGCTTTAGAATTGCCAATACATCCTGGGGAACCTGGCAGGGTGACAGTTGACTGTGATGAGAAACACTTTATTATTTAATGGGGGGTGAAAAATAAGCCATTTTGTTTACTGTAACCTCTCAAAGAAGGGCTTTTTCTGATTTACACAAGGCTGATTTTTTTGAGCACCTATATTATTAGCTTAAATGGTAATCCTTTGAAAATAAATTTTTAAATTGAGATTTAGGGGCTCTTTAGCTCATGTTTTAAAGGTACTTACTCTGTATACCAGTATATTTGGTTCCTCCAAAATATTAGTAACTATGGTCCCCAACTATCAAACCTAAATTTTGTCAGTAAGCAGTGGTGTACAACAAAAGACTATCAAGTGTTGGTAAGAAATTATTGTGCTGAACACTAAACTGCTTCTTTAAAAATAAATAAAAACAAAGGTTGAACATAACCTGCATAAATCGTGAAGTCTTAAACGACTCCCTCTTTTCTAGACTTTTGAGGTACATACATTTAGGATCATACACTTTGTTTGCTATTTCCAACCCAACTTCCAACTATACTGCTGGTCTTTGAGGACAGGGACAAAATCTTACTACTCTTTTCCTCACCCCGTGCTAGGCTCTTCTTAGTAAGCTTTTTGTACCTGCAGATTACCTATGAATTTTTACCTGTGTATTTTATAACAAATAAGACTATCTATTACCTTTTTGCGTGATGTATCAATAGTTGGAATAGGCATACATTCTCCTCCAATGGCATCCTAAAAACAGAATTACATACAAGTGAAAACTTTCTTTCCTATATGCAAATGCTTATTTCTACATGAAATAAAACATAACCAAAAGTTGACAGATATAATCTGATCTACTTTTGAATATAGTACTTTTCCTGATACATGGCTCTTTAAAAGTAAATATTTTGAAGCACACTATTGATATACTTACCACTGATTTTCTTTTTCTGTCTTCAGCAGCACGTGATTCCTTAAACGTTGATTCAAGTCGAATAAACTAAAATATAAACATTAAAATGAATTGCTATTATTACCTATTAAACCACATAAATCGGGCTTCCCTGGTGGCGCGGTGGTTGAGAGTCTGCCTGCTAATGCAGGGGACACGGGTTCGAGCCCTGGTCTGGGAAGATCCCACATGCCGCGGAGCAACTAGGCCCGTGAGCCACAACCACTGAGTCTGTGCGTCTGAAGCCTGTGCTCCGCAACAAGAGAGGCCACGGTAGTGAGAGGCCCGCGCACTGCGATGAAGAGTGGCCCCCGCTTGCCGCAACTAGAGAAAGCCCTCGCACAGAAACGAAGACCCAACACAGCCATAAGTAAATAATAAATAAATAAATAAATAATAATAAACAAACAAACAAACAAACCACATAAATCTATATAAACTGAGAAACTAATTAGTGACCAGGCTAACATCAAAACTATTACGGGGGCTTCCCTGGTGGCGCAGTGGTTGGGAATCTGCCTGCCAATGCAGGGGACATGGGTTCGAGCCCTGGTCTGGGAAGATCCCACATGCCGTGGAGCAACTGGGCCCATGAGCCACAACTACTGAGCCTGCGCATCTGGAGCCTGTGCTCTGCAGCAAGAGGCCGTGACAGTGAGAGGCCCGTGCACCGCGATGAAGAGTGGCCCCCGCTCGCCACAACTAGAGAAAGCCCTCGAACAGAAACGAAGACCCAACACAGCCAAAAATAATAAATTAATTAATTAAAAAAACAATTACGAACATGGTTTGATGAGGGAAGAGAATTTAAATTAGATTGAATTCAATTGCCACCCTTAATTTCTAAAGTTTTATCTTTTTGTTTAATCTATCCAGATGATAATGAATAAAACAGTTTTACCACCACCTACTGGAAGCAGAGGAGATCAACATTATAACACAATAAATATGATTATTTAGTTACCAATAATGCCTTTATGTAAGTCAAGGAAAAACGAAGATCAATCATTCAAATTTTTAGACACATTAGTAATTTGAATTTTTTTTAAATTAATTAAATTTTTATTTTTGGCTGCATTGGGTCTTCGTTGCTGCACGCGGGCTTTTCTCTACTTGCGGTGAGTGGGGGCTACTCTTCTTTGTGGTGGGCAGGCTTATTGCTGTGGCTTCTCTTGTTGCACAGCATGGGCTCTAGGTGCACGGGCTTCAGTAGTTGTGGCACGTGGGCTCAGTAGTTGTGGCTCGCAGACTCTAGAGCGCAGGCTCAGTAGTTGTGGCCCACAGGTTTAGATGCTCTGCGGCATGTGGGATCTTCCTGGACCAGGGCTTGAACCCGTGTCCCCTGCATTGGCAGGCAGATTCTTAACCACTGTGCCACCAGGGAAGCCCAGTAATTTGAATTTAAGATGAACAATTAGTATTATCCTATTAGGGTTTAGGTAAATACTCTTTTTAAACAGTCAAATCCTAATGGAACACTAAGATAACTGTGAAGAATTTGAGTTTCTTCAGCACTATTTTAAGTTTACTTTGAAAAAAATCAACTACTGACTCACCACTGAAGTCGTAATTTTACCTTTTCTATGTCTTTCAACCTCTTAGAAGACCCATCTATGGATGGGGAGTGGGATCTTTTGGTGGCAACATTCTTAGTTATATGTGACATTCCATTTAGATGTGGCGGCCCCTGGGCAGGGCTGTGGGGTGTTGTGATTCTAGGAATGACGTTTCGTCCTACTACAGTAGGAATGGTACACACAGCTGGAGGTGATACAGCTTTTACTGCAGAGTCAACTTCTGAAAAGGAAAAAAGAAAGATTTCAGTAATTAAATACAAATGTAGTAATATCGTTACTAAAAAAAGCGTAGATACCTACTTGCACCGATGACGGGAATAGACAGCCCTTGAGCTGGAGGGACAGTCAGTGGCTTTTCCACAACTACAGCAGCAGGCTCAGCATTATTCCTGTTAAAAGTGTTAAAATATCATCATTAAATGATTTAAATAGTATGTATTTAAAACACTCTTATTTTAACATTTAAGATAATTTCTTTCAAGTACTCCTAACTTTTAACATTTCACTGAAGGAAGAGAAAAGGGTAGGGAAAGGAAGAGGACCCAGGAAGAGAATTAACAGAAAAAATTAAAGGAAAACCTGCACATTTCTGTGTACTTATCTACTCCCACATACTCATAAACCTATACCATGCCCCAGAGATTACCACAAATTGTCAAATGATTCTAAATAAGAAACTGACTAACTGGCAAAATAAAATCTTTTTACAGTTAAAAAAAAATGTATTTAGCAAAGGTATAGAAAAGTTTACATTATCCTCAAATAAACTGAAGACTGAGAGGAAAATTTTGAAATACAGACCTTTCTGTCTCTCCTGAAGGAGGAATATCAGGCTTGGAAGGCTTGTTTGTAGACACTGGGGAATTAAAAGGTGTTCCATTATCAGTGTCTCTGGAGCTATCCAAACAATTGCTATCCAGAGATGATCTTTTGGATTGAGGTCCACTTGAACTTCGACTGACATCAGAAAGACTTTGCTGAAAGAGGGGAAAGCTTTTAGGATTTCAAAAAGTAAATGAGAAAAATGACTAGTTTCAATTCTGAAGTACATATAAAACAAATTATCTTTTGTGATTAATGAAGGTAAGATTTTAGTCCTAGATTGAACTGTCTGTACTTTCCCTCTTTCTTCTCAATAGGTTTGGGCGTTGTAAAAATGCAAATTTGGTCCCAGGATCATTCATCTGAGTTCCACTCAGATTGGAAAGTTACAAGTACAAACTCACCTTTTTCTTCTTCTGAAGAATCTCTGCGGGAAGGTAGTGATGAAGTTGTTTTTTTTTAACATGAGTTGCTTCAATTTTCATTCCCTCCTTTAGCATGTTTATATTGTTTGCCTGTCTGTACACTGTAACAGAGTCAGTATGTTAAAATGGGGAACTTCCTTCTGAACCTAGGGCTCTGTTTTCTTTTTCTGAAATACATACCTTTAATATCTCCACATCACTATACAAACACACATTCCTCTTACAGAACAAATACTTCCAAAACATTTTCACAATGTCACAATCCTATTCAAGTACTGACTAGTTTTCTCATGTCCAACTTCTACGACTTCCCCATAATCAAATCTAACAAAATAAATGTATGGAAAAAAGGCTTTTTCCAAATCTTGTTTTCTGCTATTTTCCCCAAAGGCAATGTCTTCTCATAATTATTTGCCCAAGTCTGAGCTAATCCTAATACCAAATATCCAAGATGCAATTCAAGTTCTCCTCCTCCATGAAGCTTCTTTTACTACACCAATCACAGAATGTTAGACATGAGAAACCATCTAAAAGTACATCCTTATTATACAGGTGGGTAAATGAGGCTCAACAGCCTTGAATGCCTTGCCAAAATGGGAATACACGTAGCCCTAGGTCCCCAGTCTAGTGCTTTTCACTCCTTATAAGAAAATCAGTTTTATTAACTACCATATAAATTATTTAATGTATGTTAATTGTGAATACCAAATTAGATTATGAGCTTACTCAAGACAGGGATAGGAGGTTTCTTCTGCACAGTAACTACTGTGAAATGTAAATTATTTAATCTCTTGGGGCCTCAGTATCTCTATCTGGAGAAGAACATTTTATAAATCTATAATAAACAGAGCTTCCCAACCCCCTCCTTTTGGAAAAATGAGTCCAAATTAGAATGGAAAAATTTATATCTATGTTTTCATTCCAGATTGCTTATAAAAGAATCACCAGGAGTGCTTGTTCAGTGTGCAGACTCCTGGCTCCACTCCCAGAGCATGTGATTCAGTGGTTCTAGGTGATGCACAGGAACCTGGATTTTCATGATAAATGTGAGTGCTAATTCAAAAGAATTTAGAAAACTCAGATGAGCTAACCAAGAATATTAATAGTATGAATGTACACTATTCCAGATTATTAAGACAACTCCAAATTTATAACAGATATATTAAGATATTCCAGGGAGATATTCTTAGGGAGCTAGATGTGAAAGACTCTTTTCACTGATTCTGAAACATATTCAGCAAGCCTGTACTGAATGATATTTATTTCATGTAAAAAAAGTAAAAAGCAAGTCGTCTTTATGACTGTGATTACAAACACTGGCTGTGCACACTAAGAATCACCTATAGAGTTTCTTTAGTCTTCTTTTTGTTTTAAAACAGTTAATACATTTACCTGGTACAAAACTCAAAGGGGGGATTTCCCTGGTGGTTGAGCAGTTAAGACTCCACACTCCCAATGCAGGGGGCCCGGGTTCGATCCCTGGTCAGGGAACTAGATCCCACATGCATGCTGCAACTAAGATCCCGCATGCTGCAACTAAAGATCCCGCACGCGGCAACAAAGATCCCATGTGCTGCAACTAAGACCTGGCGCAGCCAAATAAATTAAATAAGTACTTAAAACAACAACGACAACAACAAAAACTCAAAAGGGTTCAAGAGTATACAGTGAAGTTGCCTCACTCCTGTCCACTAGACACACCTGGTTCCTTGACCTAAAAGCAACCAGTTCTGCCAGTTTCTTTTTTAAAAAAAACTATATATCCTTCCAGAGATAGTCTATGTATTTTTAAGCAAACATACATATATTCTTTCTTTACACTGGTCTGCAACCCCCCACCCCCCGCCCAACAACAGGTCTTGGAAGTCGCTTCATCATGCCTTTACTTTTTTAATAGCAGAATTTATTTTCATGATATAGATGTTCCATCTTCATTTAACTAATTGCGGAACTTTAAAAAATATAGCCAGCCAGATCCTAGGCAGGTGATACTGCGTTACTGCCAAGGTTGAGCACCACAGCTCCAATGATGACAAAGTCTTACCTGTATCAGTAAATGACTGTATATCATATGTCAAGTCTATATTAACACTTTCTGCATTTTCTACTCTCCGAAAAATTATTCCAAGGAACCACATTGATACGTAATTGTTGCTATAAAATAAAATTTAAGAATTTCCATTAATTTTTACAATTTTACAGATGCTATTTGGTAATTAAAACTTGGTCTATGGAAGCATAAATACAAATGTCAATGGTTTGGCCAAATTCTTAAAACTGACACCAATGACCCCTGTTAAGTTATCCTGTGTTATTATAAAAGAGGATTAAATGCTTCGAAAATGACTTACTAAATATATATTTAAAGACGCTCCAAATATTGTGATGGAGTTTTTTGTTGGGGTCTGTGGGCTACCAACATAGCATGTACTTAGTTTTAATGCATGACAACTCGTGCTCAAGTATACAATGTATTATCCTCCATCAATGCCTGTTAAATAGCATCTCACAACTGATGTTAAACCATGCATATTTCGGATACCATTATTTTAAAAATATGATATTAAAAAATAATTAACTTACTCTTTATGATGTTCCTTATTTCCTGGGAATGATTGGGGATTTACATGGGCAAGAGTTATAAATTCATTCCGTTCCAAATTTCCAACAAGTACACGTATTTTAGATTCTACTAATCCAACCCTAAAATAAAACGACAAGATTTTTCCATATTAAATGTGGAAGCTATATCCAAGTAAACCAAACAGCATATTAGCTATGATGCTTTACAGGGTTCATTAAAAAAATTCAGTCCAATATTTTAGGGACTCTGTTTAAAATACCATTCAAGTAGATGAGAAGTTACTTAGTGAATTTGTTTCCTCCCCTTTCTTTTTCAAGAAGAACTGATCTATTTAATGCATTCCTGATCTAAAATACCCTGCCTTTTAAGACCATAAAATAGTCATGATTGGAGCATGAACAAAAACTGTTCGTTCACCTGGTTCTAAATCTTTTTCTACTTTCAAATCTTATCCCTAAACCCTAAGGCTAACATATATTTAAATAATGTTAACAAAAAGAGCTAATAACTAGCACTTAATTCATGAAATAAACATGCTCTAATCTTTACAAAATTGATACTAGATATTAAATTTTAAAAAGAATTCACTAAAATCAGATCAGATACTACTAAAATATAGAAAGTTTCATCAGGGACTTCCCTGGTGGCACAGTGGGTAAGAACCTGCCTGCCAATGCAGGGGACACTGGTTCGATCCCTGGTCTGGGAAGATCCCACATGCCGCAGGGCAACTAAGCCCGCGCACCACAACTACTGAGCCTGTGCTCCAGAGCCTGCGAGCCACAACTGCTGAGCCCGCATGCTGCAACTACTGAAGCAAGTGCGCCTAGAGCCTGTACTCTGCAACAAAAGAAGCCACCACAATGAGAAGCCCACGCACCACAACGAAGAGTAGCCCCCACTCGCCACGACTAGAGAAAGCCTGTGCACAGCAATGAAGACCCAAAGCAGCCAAAAATAAATAAAATAAATTTATTAAAAAAAAAAAAAACTTCATCAGATACCTGCAACTTTACTTTCTACCTCACTTAAATGTGACTACTGTCACTTATCTTATTAACTTATTAATGATTTTATGAATTACAAAGAACTACAAGAACATTTTCACATTTTCAAACGCTTGAAAAAGCTTACACATTATAATTATGCGTTCTTCAACAGCAGATATACAAAACACTGAGTTACTCCTCTGTGTTATCTAAATGAGATGTTGGCAAACTTTTTCAGTAAAGGGCCAGAGTAAATATCTTAGGCTTTGTGGGCCATACGTTTCTGTCACAACTATTCAACTCTGCCATGCAGCAGGAAAAAAGCCACAGACAATAAATACATAAATGAATGAGTGTGACTGTGTTCCAATAAAACTTTATTTATAAAAATAAGTAGCAGACTGGATTTGCACTATACCATAGTTTTCTGACCCCTAATCTAGACAAATAAAATAATGGTTTAGTGAAAGGATTCTTTTCAGGGTCTCTTTTTTTTTTTCTTGTTTGTTTGTTCATTCATTCATTCATTCATTCATTCATTCATTTTGGCCGACCAGGGATTTGAACCTGTGCCCTCAGCAGTGAAAGCGCGAAGTCCTAACCACTGGATCACCAGGGAATTCCCAAGGTCTCTTTAATTGTCAATGAAATAAGCATTAAACCCTTGAAGCAAAAACAGGACAGTAACATGTTTTCCTTTTCCAAAAATCAGACCCAAGGAAAGCACAACCATCTTTGGTGGTCTAATAGTTTCTGCCTGATGGAGCTAGTGAAGTCAATACAATGGAGGCAGAAGGAATCAGTTCAGATGCGCTAGAAAGAATGTACTAGTCCTTGACCAAAAATATCTCCTATCTGTTGACAGAAGCTTAAGATTCTGAAATCTTTCATGCCACCATCTCCTAAATTAAAAGAATATATAGGCTCATACAACTCAATATCAAAAATAACAAACAAACCAATCAAAAAATGGGCAGAAGACCTGAACAGACGTTTTTCAAAAGAAGACATACAGATGGCTAACAGGCATATGAAAAGATGCTTAAAGTCACTAATCATCAGGGAAATGCAAATCAAAACAACAATGAGATGTCACCTCATACCTATCAGAATGGATGTCATCAAAAAGTATACAAATAACAAATGTTGGGGAAGATGTGGAAAAATGGGAACCCTTGTGCACTGTTGGGGGGAATGTAAATGGGCACAGCCACTATGGAAAACAGTATGGAGGTTCCTTAAAAAACTAAAAACAGAACTACCATATGATCCAGTAATTCCACCCCTGGGTACATATCCGGCAAAAATGAAAACACTAATTCAAAAAGATACGCGCACCCCAATGTTCACAGCAGCACTGTTTATAATAGCCAAAACATGGAAGCAACTGAAGTGCCCATCAACAGGTGAATGGATAAAGTTGTGGTGTATGTGCAAAATGGAATACTACTTAGCCGTAAAAAGAATGAAATTCTGACATTTGCAGCAATGTGGATGGACCTGGAGAATACTATGCTTAGTGAAATCAGTCAGACAGAGAAAGACAAATACTGTATTATATCACTTATATGTGGAATCTGAAAAATAATACAAATGAATGTATATGCAAAACAGAAACAAACCCACAGATACAGAAAACAAACAAGTGGTTACCAAAGGGAGAGGGAAAAGAGGAGGGACAAATTAGGAGTACGGGATTAACAGATTTAACTATGTATTAAATAGATAAGCAACAAGGATATGTTGTACAGCACAGGGAATTAAAGCCATTATCTTGTAATAACTTTTAATGGGGTATAATCTGCAAAAATAATGAATCATTATGCTGTACACCTGAAATTAATATAATACTGTAAATCAACTATACTTCAAAATACATATATGTGTATATATAGGCTAGGTGTGTGTGTGTGTATATGTGTGTGTGTGTATATATATATATATGTGTGTGTGTATATATATATGTGTGTGTGTGTGTGTGTGTATATATATATATATATATATATGGTAATAGGCTAGGTATCAGAATCATTCAAATTGCCTCACAATTTTGCTGAAATCTGACTGAAAAGTGACAAAAGGCAAAAATCTGTACATATAGTCTTATCTCATGTCACTTCCAATTCTGAAACATTAATTTGATGGCATTTCTTAAACACTGATGCTTCATGGTCAAGTACAACAGTCATCAATAAGATTTAATAATTCTGAAAATAGAGAAAGTGTTTTAGAAGTGATAAAGCACCACATAAATATGTTATCATCACACAGTAGGTAGAGAACTTGAAATGTCTTACCACTCTAGATGATTTTCTTCTGTTGATGCACTGGCAGTCAATACTATATAATGTCTGTGAAGAATTTTCAGCAATTATCAGGGGAAAAAAGCCAGAGAAACATTGTTAGGGTCTGACTTTCCATCATTACTTTTTCTTTCTCCCTCCCAATGAACAAAACAGCTAATACAGGCACACATTTATGAAAATTAAAACATGCTCTGATTTTCACAAAATTAATTCTAGACCTTGTAATTAAAAACAATTCACTAAACCCAAAAACCCACAAATACTGGGTTAGACACTACTAGAATACAGAGACTTTCTCATCACCTCGGGTTTCTCCTAACCTATTCTTTACCTCACTTAAAATATAAGTGACGTCACCTATCGTGTATTAACTTTGTAAGTTTAACATTCTTCTTCCTTAAACACACACACACAAAATGCAAAATTTCACATACCTATACTTTTGGAAAAAATTTGGTGGCTCAAGGAGTTTGGACCAATCTGATTTCCCTTGAAGAATTTCATCTGTGACTGCAAGACCTAAAGAAAGAGAGACAGACAGACAGTGATTTTGAAAACTGACCATTGTATTATCAGCTCCTGTGTGACCCTACCCCCAAAGTTCTAACTCCACCAAATCCCTGAGTAAAAAAAAGCGTAGATTTATTATGCTCTTTCTTAGAACATAAAAGTCAATTTCAACCAGACTGGGGTGGCTCTATTTTTGGCCTTCATATTATCATATATTTTGCAAAACCAAGTACTTAAAAAATACACATTTGAAAGAACTTTTAGAAATAATAGGCATAACTGCAATAGAGAATAAAACTGTTGTCAATCAAAAACTCGTGGGAACATGTAAAGGGTAATAGGGCTAACAGGTTTACCTTGTTTAAATTCTTCTACCATTACTGTTCGAGTTGATGTGGACACATTATACGTAGAATTCTGTTGTGGGTAGGCAGGGGTGATTATGGGCATGAGATGATACCTATCTGATGGATTTACCTGTGAAATTAGAAGCAGAATAATTGATCTATTCTCCTATTTCAGTTGTCCTCACTTCATTTCCCCAAAAGTCTGAAGAATATGAAATATAAATTTAATACTACATCTCCTCAGTTCTAAGAAGTACATTTCCCCTCCCCAACTTCATTTATTTCTGAAGTCAGATGTGTCTGATAATCAGAGTTAAAGAAAACTCTGCAGAAGTTTATTTCTCCCCCAAAAAGCTGTTAAATGGATGGTGCAGCTTATAAACAGTGGTTTTTTAGAACCAAGGAAATACAATATCATAAGTGCAAAAAGGATTATCTGGTCCAGTGGTTCTCTATCCTCTTTCTGCACCTATTCAACAGATGACTTCCCCTTGGTTACTCAGAGGAATGAGTACTCACTCTAAAAGCAAATTAAAATGCAAGGTGAGTGAGAGTTATGCTATCTTGGAACCATGAATCTGCTTTAAACTGTACTGCAAAGTACATCTTTTATATACTTCAGTACTTTATTATTAGTAACTAATTACTTGTAAGACAGTTTTTAGCAATAGATTATAACATCTTGGTTGATATACCCACTCATCAAGTCTTATATGGGTGATTTTTAATGACATAACATTTGGATCAGCATTGGAGATACAAATCATCTGCACCAAAAAAACACAGTAGAGGGAGGGAAAGGACTATAGTTACACAGAAGGAAGATGAACAGGAACAAGAGGAGTTATCCTTAACTAGATTGCACTTTACAGAATCATCCTATTCCTAAAAGGTTTTAATGAAATGCCGTAATAAGTCACATACCCGAGGATCCCAAACTGGCAAATTCAAATTGCTTTCTTCCGGTTGCTTTAGCAGCACAGGATTTGGCCATTCCCTAACATGAAATAGGCAAATAAACTCACATAAGACCTCATTTCAGGAACTATATGAAATGTTAAAATCATTAGATGCTGCTCCAACTTTCACATAGCAAATGTTTTGGTTATTTGGTATTGAAAAAAAAAAAGAAACTGACAAAGGAAGGGAGTATACAAAGGAAAAAGCTGCTTATTTTAAAGCAGTGTTCTCTGAAAGGGCAAATACTACTTTGCCCATTAGCTGTAACTAATTTAAACCTGAATTTTTTCTTTCCTTCTCATTTGCTTTCATGGACTTAACTCTGATAATTTAATAACAGCAACAGCTAACATTTACTGAGAATACTCCTAATAAATTGTGTGCAGCAGCTATGGTTATCATCTTTAGTTTACATATGAGGAGATCTTAACCTCTATATAGCTAGTAATTGGCAAAGACTACTCTCATAAGCTAAAGGCCCACATTTACAGTTCCCCCTAGAAGAAAACACCATCTGGGGTCCCATCATTGCCTCAAATTTGATGTTTTTAAATTTAACTTAAAAAAGGAAAAAAAAAAAATAAGGAATGTAAGACAACAGAAAAGGTAAGCATAGCTCTTAAATTTGCAAACAAATTTACATATAGGCAGAGGTTAGTAAGTAGTGAAAATATGCATATGAATACTTACCACTTGGAAAAAACTAAGAAGAACTTATGAACTAAAGTAGAAGCTGCTGCATTTGGATATAACTGGCAAGTTCTTGCAACTAGCATTGCCCAGGAGACACCACCAAGGAATCCCAACATGTTGGAATAAATACCACGTCCTAGAAAATAAATACAGTTGTTTATTATTGTTAGGACCTACTATCCATGACATTCAAGTGTAAGGAACAGTGTAACTTCCCTCTAAGATTTGCTTAGAACTTTTCCCCCTTATAGAAACATTAAAATCAACAAACAGACCTTCGTGTTAGGCTCACATTCTTATCAGTAAACCCTAAGCTGCTCATCTTACCCCCTACTTTGCCCTCCAATACAGACATCTCAGTTCCTTGCCTCAGTTCTGACTGTCCAACTGGGCTCTACTGATATGACATTGGAATTTCCCACCTTTCAGTATCTGTGGTTGAGAGAGAAATGAAAGGGAGGAGGAAAGATATTCGGAGGGTCCACAAGTAGGGAAGAAAAACTTTTCAACAGTACACTAGTTCCCCCTTATCTGTGGGGGAAACCTTCCAAGACCTCCAGTGGATGCCTGAAACACGAGATGGTACTGATATTTATGATAAAGTTTAATTTATAAATTAGGCACAGTAAGAAATTAACAACAATTATAAAAATAGAACAATTATAACAGTATACTATAATAAAAGTTATGTGAATATGGCCTCTTTTTGTCTCAAAATATCTTATTGTACAAATTTAATGCCCTTTCCATCTTAACTGAGTACTTATCGCTAACTGTGGTCATAACGTTTTAAAAATTAATTATTTATTTTTGGCCATGTCGGGTCTTTGGGGTTTTCTCTAGTTGCGGTGAGTGGGGGCTACTCTTCGCTGCGGTGGCTTCTCTTGTTGCGGAGCATGGGCTCTAGGCGCGCGGGCTTCAGTAGTTGTGGCACGCAGGCTCAGTAGTTGTGGCACATGGGCTTAGTTGCTCTGCGGCATGTGGGATCTTCCTGGATCAGGGCTTGAACCTGTGTCCCCTGCATTGGCAGGCGGATTCTTGACCACCGCGCTACCAGGGAAGTCCCGTGGCCACAACTTTCGCAGTTTCGCAGAGGTGAGACAGCAAAACTAGCACGAATTTCTTTTTCTTCCTTTACAATTTCATGATAGAAGATTCGTTCTTATGTAGATCTTAGCAACCTCAACATATGGTTTTTTTCTTTCCTTAAGTTGATAACTTTCACCTTTTCACTTAAAGGAAGCACTTTACAGGCTTCTCTTTGGCAAATCCAAGTTGCCCACATCACTACTCTTGCACTTTGGGCCCATTAATAAGTTAAATAAGGGTTACTTGAACACAAGTACTGCAATACCATCCCTGTCCCAGGCAGGACAGCGAGAGATTTCATCACACTACTCAGAACAGCATGCAATTTAAAATTTATGAATTGTTTATTTCTGAAATTTTCCATTTAATATTTTCAGACTGCAGTTGACTGCAGGTAATTGAAACTGCAGAAAGCAAAATGGCAGATAAGGGGGGACACTACCCTAATCATGTTCTTGGGCATTTAAAAATTCAACTGTAAAGTTGGGGACTGACTTCTGTATTGTGCAAAAATTTGTATACCTCTCCATAAAGTACAATACACCATTGATATTACTCATTTTCTTGAATGATTGTTTCTTTTTTTTTGAATGATTGTTTCTTATAGCAATCTATAAAGAAGCATTACCATATTTCATCAAAACTAAGATGTCCTCAGTTATTATATAATATAGATGATTTTATGTCCCATTAAGCAAGAGAAAAAAATACAAAATATCATTTCAGTTATGTTAAATGTGAAAAACATGCATCTAATAATTGACAAAACATGGTATTTATAAGGAAAAACAAATTGTTCATGATATCCCTTTACTGCAGATTACTTTACCCTGACTACACAATGTAATCGAGCCCAAGGACAAATTCTA
Organism: Balaenoptera acutorostrata; assembly: GCF_949987535.1. Classification (NCBI taxonomy): domain Eukaryota; kingdom Metazoa; phylum Chordata; class Mammalia; order Artiodactyla; family Balaenopteridae; genus Balaenoptera; species Balaenoptera acutorostrata. Next base: position 42,273,772 of record NC_080075.1, read on the forward strand.
CTTGCTTAAGGTCTTTTTAGATGTGTACTGTCCTACATGGTAGCCACAAGTCACATGTGCCTATATATATTATTTTTTTGGTAACAGCTTTATTGAGCTATCATTCACATACCATAAGATTCATCGATTAAGTATAAAATTCAATGGTTTTTATTCTATTCACGGAGTTGTGTAATCATTACTTTAATCAACTCTGGAACATTTTCATCACCCCAAAAAGAAAACTTTAACAGTCACACACCTCTTATTTCCCCCAAGTCTTCCCAGACCTAGGCAACCACTAATCCACTTTCTACCTCTATAGATATGCCTACTCTGAACATTTCACATAAATGGAGTTATACAATATGCAGACTGGCTTCTTTCACTTAACATAATGGTTTCAATGTTCATCTGTGTTGTAACATGTATCAATATTTCACTCCTTTTAACTGCCATATAATATTCCACACTATGAATATACCACATTTTGTGGTCGTTTCCACTTTGACATTATTAATAATGCTATGAACATCTGTATAAAAGTTTTTGTGAGGACCTATGTTTTCACTTCTTTTAGATATTATTTAATTTTAAATTTGATTAAAATTAAATAAAATTTAAGTTCAGTTCCTCAGGTGCACATTTCAAGTGCTCAACAGCCACATGGTTACTGTATTGGACAGCACAGATATGAAATACTTCCATCGTCACAGAAGGTTTGATTGGAAAGCACTGTTTTAGACTGTAAAGCCTGGTGCCAGAAGTGCAGCACAGCTTAAATGTAGTTACAAATAATATAAAATGTGCTGTGCCAGCTCAGGGCTGGGTCTTTTATGAACCACATCCTATATATATAAACCAGTACAGTTCAAGGCTTTATTAGAAGAGTGTTGAAAGGTAAAAACAAAAGGTTAAAACTATCACAGTAGGTTCTTCACTTAATAAATTTACTGAACACCTGCTATACACCAGCCTCTCTGCTGGTAATGGGGAGACAGAGATGATAAGATGGTCCTGTCTATAGAGAGCTCGAACATGAGTAAGGGTTTTACTCTTCAAGTTCTAACTCATTCTGACTCCCTGGCTGTAACCCAAGATGTAAAGTCAGGGGCTTTTAGTTTTCACCCCTGGGAGAAGAAGGTAGAGTCACACGTCAGAGCACTGGTAAGCATCACACCTGAAAAAGAAACAGCTTCTCCAAAGCTTACTGCACCTCAGTCCCCCAAGGTATCAACAGGTTCAGGAATTCCCATATGTGCTTCTACCATGAGCAACTGAAAATTATAATTTTATAATGCAAACGTAAAATAAAAGACTTGGGATACTTACGTTTTGCCCATAGTTTGACTGCTCTTAGGGTGAGTCTGAAAGTTTCTTTATTTGGCACTAAATGCAAAATTTCATCAGTAACTCTACACCCTGAAAAACATAAAGCATTCATTTTTCATTATGCAACAAATTCCAGTTAATTCAAATGTCCTTCTAACTTTGACTCTCAAATGCTAAAAATATCAAAGATACTAAAATATGAGGTTTAATTTCTTTATGTACTTTAAATTATGTACTTTAAATGTAGCCCTTATATAAGAGAAATCACTTTGCTTATAAAGAATTAAAAAGCACATGGGTTATACAGTCCAATATTAAAATAAGAGATGAGTCTGAATATCTTTTTAGCTTTTTCCACCTTTGGCTTTACTGTTAATCAAATGCCTCCAACTTATAAAACTGTTATTGCTTTAATGCAAACCTTATCCACAAATACTGTGATTTACTGTTGCACTCTGGAAATACAGCAAAATGCAATGATTAAGTTAAACAAAATATTGGGTTGGCCAAAAAATTCATTTGGGTTTTTCCGTAACAGCTTATGGAAAAACCTGAATGAACTTTTTGGCCAACCCAATATAAACCAGTGGTTCTCAAAGTGTGGTCAGTGGACTCCTGGGAATCTATTAGGTCAAATCTATTTCTATAGTATTAATGCTTTCTTTGCCTGTTTCACTGTGTTAACATTTGCACTCACGGTGCCAAACCAGTGGTGGGTAAAATTGCTGGTGTCTTAGCAGTGAATCAAAGCCATGGCAACAAACTGAAATAGTAGACAATATTATCTTCACCACAAATTTGCAGTTAGAAAACAGGAAAGGAACTTGTGTGATGTTTGAACATGTTCAAGGTAAGCTGAACTATCTGTTTTTTTCAAGGAACACCAGTTTTACTTGAAAGAATGATTGACAAGACAACTACAGTTATTCATACTTGGGTATTTAGCAGACATTTCCTAAAAAATGAACAAAGTGAGCCCCTCACTTCTAGGAAAACAAATGACAAAATTTGTTGCCAATAATAAAACTTGAAGTTTCAAGTAAAAATTAGAATTTTGGACAACTGGTATCTGCTAGTGTGAGCTTGACAGCTTTCCAAGACTCAGACTTTTCTAATGAGATTGGTGGTGACATTAATGAATGTGATTTTTTAAAAATTATTTTATAATGAAATGTGTGTTAACATTTAGACAATCCAAATAACTTTGTGAGCCAGTATTTTCTAAATGACTAAGGCATGATAGGACAAAATCATGCATGGGTAAAAGATCCATTCAAAGAATAAGACAGACCAATAGATTTTAATGCAACAGAGTACAAAAAGTTAACTGATACAGTTTTAGGTTTGATATTCTAATTAACACTTTAAAAAGATCACTTTTATTCAGCAAAAAAAGGAACAAACTACTGATATATGCTACAAACATGGATAAACCTCACAAACATTATGCTAAGTGAAAAAAGCCAGACACAAAAAACCACATATTATATGATCCCATTTGTATGAAATGGCAAATCTATAGAGATAGAAAGTAGATTAGTGGTTGCCTAGGATTGGGAGGTTAGAAAAAGGAATGACTGCAAATGGGTATGAGGGATCGTTTGAGAATGACAAAAATGTTCTAAAATCGGATTGTGGTGCACAACTCTGTGAATATACTAAGACTACTGAATTGTACACCTAAAAAGGATGGATTTTATGGTATGAAATTACTCCTCAATAAAGCTGTTGAAAAGAAAAAGGAAATTGGGCTTCCCTGGTGGTGCAGTGGTTAAGAATCCACCTGCCAATGCAGGGGACACGGGTTCGAGCCCTGGTCCTGGAAGATCCCACATGCCGCGGAGCAACTAAACCTGTGCACCACAACTACTGAGCCTGTGCTCTAGAGCCTGTGAGCCACAACTACTGAGCCCGTGTGCCACAACTACTGAAGCTCACGCGCCTAGAGCCTGTGCTCTGCAACAAGAGAAGCCACCGCAATGAGAAGCCCATGCACCGCAGTGAAGAGTAGCCCCCGCTTGCCGCAACCAGAGAAAAGCCCGTGCGCAGCAATGAAGACCCAACACAGCAAAAAATAAAATAAATAAAATTTAAAAAGAAAAATAAATAAATAAATAAATTTAAAAAAAGAGGCTTCCACCAGAAAGATTATTTAAAAAAAAAAAAAAAAAAAAGGAAATTGTCATCAGTCAAGTTTTGGTGTAGTATTAAAGAATACCCACAATTATCTAAAAAGGTTATGAAAATACTCCTTCCTTTTCCAATTATGTACCTTTAAGAGGCCAGATTTTCTTCCTATACTTCAATCAAAACAAAATTTTACAAGAGATTGACTGCAAAAGCAGATATGAGAATCTAGCTGTGTTCTATTAAGTCAAATATTAAAGAGCTGCAAAAATGCAAAAAAATAAAAAAGCCATTCTCACACAAAAATATATTTATATTCACTTATAATGGGTTTACTATTGTTATTTTAAAATGAACTAATAGTTAAACACCTTAAAAATTTCTCAGTTTTTATTTCTAATACGATAAATTGATAAATATAACTCACATAAACAGAAGATCTTGAGGGGGGTGGTCCAAAAAATGTTTACAGTATAAAAGGGTCCTGAGACCAATAAGTTTGAGGACCACTGCTATAAACATAAACATTTCAAGTAAATTTGTGTTTTAAGATGCTTAAATGTGATCAGATTACTTGTATAAAGAAAACTACATCATTTTTAACCAAGTCTGTCTAATTCTTAAAAAGTCTATTAATAGTTTTGCAAAAAGATCTCTATTTGTCTAATTGTTTTCAAGCAGGTATCTAAGATTTCTTTTTAGAAGCTTACCATTTAGGCTGCGAATACACCTTATATCAAGGCTTCTCAGTCGAGAGTCGTCTCTTAGATCTAAATTATCTGATATGGTTTGTATTGCCAGTCTTGCAAAGACTAGATCAATCTTTGGAAAGATGAAAAAAAAAGAGAGAGAGAAATATTACTTTTTCTCCTTTTAGTCCATTCTCCCCCCTTCCCACCTCAAAAATGTAAAAAGTTCTAACTATTAGTTTGGGAAGTTCTACCAAAACTTCCAAAGGCCTATGCAGGTAATATCACATTGGAAAATCGCTGCAAAGTTTTGGGAGAATAATTTTCAAATTAAGGGAAAGCATTTTAATTTTGCCAATCATTAAAAAAAATCAAAACCTTGTAAGTGAATTTCTAGATAAAGATGGCAGATCCAACACATTTACATTCACTCCCTCTTGAAACCCCACTAAAATACCAGCAAAATTTTGTTTTGTTTTTTTGTTTTAGTTTTATTTTGTTTTTAAAGGCATAACCCACTAAGTCAAAGAGAACAGAAGGAGACAACAGTAAAAACCATGAAATGTGGAAAGCAGATGGACAAATGGTAACAGACTCAGCAGATCTAAGGAAGCAGAGATAAAACATATTATATCTGGGAAATAAGGACAGGAGGCTGTAAATAAGTTCTTAAATAAAAAGGAACATTTAGAGAATAAAAAAGTATTCTTAGAAATTAAAAATATGATGGCAGAAATGGAAAACAAGAGAACATTTAGAAGATGAGAAAACCCCAAAAAAGCAGAACAAAAATATGAAGATGTAGTTATAAGTGGGAAAGAAGAAGTAAAAAAAAAAAAAAACCAAAAAAAACTGGCAGTCCTGGGGGTCCAACATACAAACGTTAGGAGTTCCAGAAAGAGGACAGAAAACAAAGGCGGGCAACACAATTGAATTCAATACAATTTCCAAGAACTGAAGGACAGGTATTTCCAAATTGAAAGAACTACTTGAGTGCCTTAGCACATTTGGTTGAAAAGACACATACCAAAACAAAGTGTATTACCATGAATTTTACAACTATGAAGACCAGGGAAAAAAGAAGAAAAGAAAATCACACAAGTGGCCAAAAAGACAAAATAGGTCACATACAAACGATGAGTAATCAAATTGGCCTCACGCTCCTCAACAGAGTATGGAAGCTAGAAGACAATGAAGCAAGGCCTTCAAAATTCTGAGAAACATTATTTCCCACCTAGAAGTCTATGCTTAGCCAAACTATCAATTTGGTGTGAGAACAAAATAAAGATATTTGTAAACATTCAAGATCTCAAAAATATGTGCTCTTTTTCAGGAAGCTGGTGGATAAGCGCCACTAAAATGAAAGTAAGTCAAGAAAGAAGAAAACTCAAGAGAGAAGCAAAAGGAAATCCCAGGATGAGAGAAGAAAGGTGTCAGAATGACAGCTGTGTATCAGTCATGGAGAACAATCAGTATGGATCAGAAGAAGTGAGAAGAATCAGTGAGATTTTTTTCAAGACGATAATGACAGGACACCTGAGAAATCCAAATCTATTTAGTGGAGATTTAGACAACTAGGAGAGACTGAATTTGAATTAGTCAAAGTATAAACATCAAGCAAATAAAACACAAAACATTAACTCACAAGAAAACAAAAGCCACACAGCAAAGAATGGTAACCTAGTACATTTTGTGCCCAGTTTTGAACATTATTTATAAGACCATAATAATATAAACACTGAATACTGCTCCAACTAAAACTATAATAATATAATTATTTTAGGAGATTATGGGAATGAGAAGGATGTGTATAAACATCTTGGGGGTAGGGATGGAGGTTGGTTCCTTTCCCATGGTGAGGAAGGACTCACCATGACTAGACTATTTGATTCCTTAAAAATCGTGCCTATGTAAGTCTGATTTTTAAACTATAAAACAAACAAACCCATATAGGTTAAATAGTTCAATTGTAAAGTCAGAAAAATATTTAACACTTACTTCAATTCCATCAAATTCAAATTTTATAACAGGAACAAAGGCATCTTCTACAGCCTACAAAAAAAGAAAACAATTATAACAAATAAGGTGTAATCCTTTATCCTTCCCAAATGCCAATAACATGAATACTTTTTCTCCCAATTTTTATTTTAACTCAGTAGGAAAAGTGAAAATTTTCTTAGTTTCTCATTCTAGCTAAGCAAGCACTTCTACTTTGTGACTGTGTTGTTTAAGATACGCAAAATGTCCATGACAGTAGTTACCTAACATATTATCCTTCTAAAACTATTCATCAGAAACTGGCAGGCAGAACTGCTATCATCTGGGTATTTACTATTTGTTGAACTTAGCTGAAAACTGATTATTTACAAAAAGCACTAGTGTTAGATATTAAAATATCAGATCCCATGACTAATCTATCAAAAAAAATCTTTATCATTTGGATTTAGTAGAAACGTTTCTCTGAGTCTTCTTTAATCCCCCAACCTAACAATTTTTTTTTCTATTTTGTAAATTTTTTGGCCCCACTGCCATGTGTGGATCTTAGTTCTCCCACCAGGGATGAAACCCTCGCCCCCTGCACTGGTAGCTTGGCATCCTAATCACTGGACCACCAGGGAATTCTCCAACCTAACAAATTCTTAACCTCCTTCTCCATTCCCAGACACCCAAATAACACAAATTCTCTGAGCTTCACCTTATCCAAGCACTTGAGATTGCATTAAAACTACCTGTTTGTTTAGTACCCCCAGTCCCTCCCTCACATAAACTATCTTGTTCGCTCTTGTATTTGTGGGACTAAGGCCAGTATCTGATGAATCATTGGTGCTGAAATTTTATTTGCTGAATGAATGGCTAGATATACACACATAAAGAGTTACTAGTTGAACATTATACATAATGAGCCACCATTTGCTGTGCACCAACCATTTATCAGATATTATAGTAAATGATTTATGTAAATTATCTCATCATTCCTCCAAAAAACTTTATAAGAATGTTATCACTAGATCTTCATTTGATAGCTAAGGAAACTGAGACTCAGAGAGAATAGGTAACTTGACCAAAATCCATGAGCTAGTATGTGGTAGATTCTAGATTTAACGCAGGTGTGTATACCTAAAAAGCCCATATTTTTAGTCATTACTGTTATTTTAACAAGATACAGCAACTTCTTAAGAAATACGTCAACCATCATAAGCCCTAGCTTTTGCAGTTATCTGTTAACAAATTCAAATTATTAAATACGAGAGGATACTTACTCTTAAGTTTCTAATGCCATCTTGATGTTTCAATTTTTCAAAAAAAGACTGAAAAAAATCAGATCTCTCCACATGTCTTGGAGCAACACAAAGTGCATCAATGTCAGCTCCTGCAAATCAAAGTATTCATTATCAAGAACAGTATATTGAATATGTATTACATTCTTGTATACACAAACATATGTACAGAAGAAACTATGTAAGATGAGTATAGGAAATAATATAGTACTCTAGTAGTGAGATAATGGGAATTTTTTCCTCTGTATTTTCTAATTATGAACGACAAGTAAGTTTGTTATTGAAAGTTCTTATCAGTAAAACACAGAAAAGCAATTACCTTTGGTGTGTACTCCAAGCCTATAGGAGCCAAAGGTGAAAATTTTTCCACCAACAGTAGCCACAACAGAAGGTGGGAGATTCTAAAATAAAATAAAAAATTTTTTAAGGCATTCAATTGTTCAAATTATTTAGCATTAAAATTGTCTAAATGCTCTAATACATGTTGACGAGGATGTGGAGAAAAAGGAACCTTTGTAGACTATTGGTGGGAATGTATATTGGTGCAACCACTGTAGAAAACAGTAGTAAGGTTCCTAAAAAAAACTAAAAACAGAACTACCAGGGACTTCCCTGGTGGCGCAGTGGTTAAGACTCCACACTCCCAATGCAGGGGGCCTGGGTTTGATCCCTGGGTCAGGGAACTAGATCCCACATGCATGCCGCAACTAAGAGTTTGCATGCCGCAACTAAGGAGCCCATGCGTCGCAACTAAGGAGCCAGTGAGCCACAATTAAGGAGCCTTTGAGCCGCAGCTAAGGAGCCCACCTGCAGCAACTAAGACCAGGCACAACCAAATAATAAATAAATAATTAAAAAAAAAAATAACTACCACATGATCCAGCAATTACACTCCTGGGTATATATCCAAAGAAAATGAAAACATTAATTTGAAAAGAGATATGCACCCTAATGTTCATAGCAGCATTATTTACAATAGCCAAGACACGGAAGCAAACTAAGTGTCCATCAACAGATGAATGGATAAAGATGCGGTATATATACAGAATGGAATATTAGCCATAAAAAAGAATAAAATTTTGCCGTTTGCAACAACGTGGATGGACTTCGAGGGTATTATGCTTAGTGAAATAAGTCAGACAGAGAAAGACAAACACTGTATGATATCACTGACATGTAGAATCTAAAAAATAAAACAAACTAGTGACTATAACAAAAAAGAAACAGACTCACAAATACAGAGAACTAACTAGTGGTCACTAGTGGGAAGAGGGAAAGGGAGAGGGACATGATAGGGGTAGGGAATTAAGAGGTACAAACTACTATGTATAAAATAAATAAGCTACAAGGATATATTGTATAGCACAGGGAATATAGCCAATATTTTATAATAACTATAAGTGGAGTATATAACCTTTAAAAATTGAGAATCACTATGTTGTACACCTGAAATTTACATAATATTGTAAATAAACTATACCTCAATTTTTAAAAATTGCCTAAATGCTACTGATATGTACTACATTTGTCAAGTTTGGTGAGCTGACATTTGTAAAAGTACTTCAGAGCTTTTTTGATTGCAGCTGAAGTAATGAAGGTATTCCCAGAGGAAAGACAAGACAAATTTGTGTCCAGTATACATGCACACATCTCTATCTTAAGAAAAACATTTTTTTATCACTTGACCCTACCTGTCCCCCCAAATTACCTGATTTGGCTCCATCACTCTTAATAGTCACCAAGGAACTTGCAACTACCAAATTAATGCACTTTCAGCTCTCTACAGTTATCATACTCTTGACTAATACCATCTCCCCTTTAGTTTTTGTGACAGATATGCTTAACTTATTGATTCTAGCTCTGTAATATTTCTGCAAGAAAGTGGGGTAATTCTTGACATGATCTCCTTATGAGAGCTAATCTAACAACTTTAATTAACATATTTTTGGTTGTACCAGAATTACGCTACTTTTCACCTCTCTCTAGAGCCAATTCTAACTGCCCATCAGATATTTTCACTCAGACTTTCTGATCCACTTCAATATCCCTGCCTGAAACCTAGCAAAAAATTCTTCCTATGATAAACCAGGTATACCTCCTGAGTTCTCTATTTTTGTTCCTTATTTTCCTTACTGCCCATACCTATAAGTCATTATTATTCTTCCTGGCTTACCAATTATTAGGTTATATCCCTCACATGTCACTTTCTCCCCACCCACTCCCATTCTGTGCTATTTAACAGTATCGTAAGTTACCCTCTTGCCATTAGTCTTTATTTCTTACTCCATTTTGTTAAAAATTCACTGGCTGGTGTTCTTAAATTAACTCTATTACATAACTCTTCTGCTCAAAACTTGCCAATGCATTCTTCTACAGATACTGATCCTTGGATCCCAAGGACTTCCACAGTATGCTCTTAAGGATCTTTCTTGCCTTGTCTCCTGATATTCCCTTCTGACGCTCCAACTGCCAACATGTTACATAACCTAGTCTCCTTTCCATTGCAGTTGCCATTTTCCTTCTCTCAAATGCTTGCCATCCTCTCTGGGTATCTCAATACCATCTAATTTTCAAAGATCACTTCAAGTTCCACCTCCCTCATGAAGCTTTCTTTGATTATCCACCTCGTAACAAGCTCTTTTTTTCCCCCTGTGCTCCTCTACTGTTATTATCTTTAACCACTTTTATACTACATTTATTGACTTTTTTTATTCTGTGTATGTTAGTTCCATCTCTTCAACTATATTTGAATTCCTTGAAGGTGAGAACTATGTCTACTACTTCCTACTTCCCCAAAATGCCCAGTCCAAGTTCCAAAGAGTAATATCTGCTAATGAAATTGACTATAAGTATCTGCATAACAGGACATTATGTTTATTTTCTCTGTTTAACGGACATGTTTCAAGAGTACCACAAATAATAGCTAGAAAGAGTTAATAAAATTATTGATGACTAACATGAATCAAAAGGATAGAGAAGCCCCTTTTAGTTTACCTTCCTACTTTGAAAAGCATGATTTCTTCTTGATTTATGAGAAAGTGATAAACTGAATCACAGAGTATTTTCCCCACAAACCACAGTATTTAACTAAAATGATCTGACTTGGAGTTCTGGACTGTTTAAACTTTAAATATTCCAACTGTGTGTAGAATATTAAAATGATCTTTGATCTAACTCAAATCCTTCAGATATTTTTCAAAGTAAAATATGCATAAATGAAAGGGAATTATAATGATATAAAAAAAGACCAATCACCTTATCTATGCAAATAAAGATGTTAAAACCAATTAAAATTTTTTAAATGATTAGATATTTTATTTTCTTTGCTTAAAAAATGCCAAATAGTGGCAAAGCCTCAAATTTTTAACAATGGTTTTATGCCTAGAAATTAAATGGAAACCAGCTGCTGGTCTTTGCAGATTAAAGCACTGATGTGAATGAAATGAGGGAAAAAGCAATTTAAATAATTAAAAACAAAAAAACCTTTTGACCTTGGAACAGATTCTACTGGCTTTTTCTTTTAGGTGCAAAAAACCACACAGTAAGAAAATTAGTTAGGTGTATCTCTCAATAAAGTAATCTAGCCTCTTTTGTGAATAGTTTAACACTTGACTTCCCTTGATGTATCCTAGAATACGGATGGGAGCAAAGACCTCAGCACAACCACATCAGCTGACATAAAGACCACACAAGAAGTCAAAAAGCTTGATACTCTGATTTTAAAATAATTCTAGCAAGTTGTGTATCTGGTTTGCATACCCACAGCAATTATGGGCTGACATTTATTCAATGCCTGAGCTCTGTCCTGAGGTTGCACAGGTGAATAAGACAGGTTTATTTCTTAAGGAGTTGATCAACTAGTAGCAGAGAAACAAGCATGAATTTTTTTTTTTTTTATTACTCATGACTAGCATTTCACCTGCTCAGAATTCAACCTAACTGAAAACCTCTACTATTGATAACCCTGCTGTGAGCTCAGAAATGAGCCAGATAGTCATTTGGCAGCAAAAGTAAACAGCGTAAAGACCATTTATTTAAACTCAATGACTGTAGATTAGCAGTCCCTCATAACCTTATTCAGAGCCCATTTTTTAAAAGAACCAATTTTATATATGTATCATAAGTACAGAAGGAAATAATAAAAGTTGTGAAAGAAAGAATTCTAACAGGTGTTTATCTAATTTCTAAACTGATGCAGATTAATGGGCAGAAAGGGATTTGACAGAGAGACACTACTGCTGTGAGCCATTAACTTTCAGCTGAATGCTGTTAAGAGATGGGAAAATGGTAAAAACAAAACAAAACAAACAAACAAAAAACCTAAAATTTAAAATACAACAGTTTGAGCCACTTAGTGAAGAGGCAAATAGTATTACCCAGTTGAACATGCCCTACCTCATTTTACTATAGCCAGTAAAATAATATTCATAGTGATGATTCCCTGACAAATGAGAATTCAATTATACTCAAAATACTCTAAGAAAGCAAGAAAAATGTAATCGATTTTAGAAGAAAAATATTTAAGCTACCAGAGGGGGGAAAAAGTTGTGTAAGTATAAATTAGGGTTTGCAAACTCCTATGTCTCATGGGCCAGGCAGGTATGCAAATGACGAAAGTATACACATAAGAAACACAGAAACTGATAAATGACAGTTGCTGTGTCAGAGAGAGCAGGGAGTGATGGGGACCAGGAAGCACCGAAGGGGAGGAGCCCAAGTCCATTCAAGCCTCTTCCTGCCTTGCACAAAGGAAGGCCCAGTGCTGCCAGACCTGGTATTTCACAGTAAGTCTGAAATATGGCTTCTAAAGTAAAATCTCAGTATTTAAATTTTGATCTACTACATGTGAGCCAAGCAAGACATTTATGTGGAATTGCAGTCAGACACTGGCTACCTCTGGGGTAAATCCTCACTTATTTAGGACTCAATATCTATACCAATTCATTTCCAAGTATACTAAAAAGTTTTAATGTATTTCTGATTATTCTCAACTCTGCATCTTACTACCAGGACATAGTGAAACTATGAATTCAATTTGGTTTAGAGTCTTACCTTACTCTCACTGACCTCAGAAATCCATTCTTTTACTAAATTGTTCAGTTTACCAAGAACAACCAGCCTATAATAAAAAATAACATGCTTTAGATGAAAACAAACAAACACCAAAAACAAACAGTATTTTTAAAAGTAATTAAACGTATAGGCAGTACCTTTGTGTCGGTGCTAGAGTAAAAGCATATTATACACGTGCCAATGCTATCACATCTGTTGACACATGGCACATCTCTTTGGCATTCTTAGGTTCCTAAGAGTTCCAAAGAGACGATAAATGTGATGACAGTATTTTGGTCTTTGAGCTACTTTCAAAATTCAAAAAGCCTAATAAAAAAATCAAAATTACCTTCAATAAAGCTGCAGAGGCCAACTGAACTGTCAACTTTCTTGGCCTTACTATGGAATAAAATCAATTCAGTGTGGTGATAATAGAGGTTAGCATTCACTCACTGACAGTTATGAGTTTTTGGATAATAAAAACAGGTAAATAATTTATTGGCTGATTTTTATAAAATTTACTTAATAAAAGCAATTTGATATTAAAACAAACTTGCAACCAATGGCATATCCAAATCCAGATTTAAAAAAAAAAAAAAAAGAAAGAAGAGTTTAGGCATTTCAAAGATAACACATGAAAAACTGAATTCCTGATCTGTCCGAACCTGCTTCTCCTTCAGCCTTCCCCAGGTAATGGAATCCCATCCTTCGAGATGCTGAGACCAAAAATCTTGGCATCGTCCTTGACCCCTCCCCTCCCACCCCCTCACATTCCACAGTCATTAAACCACCCTACTTTTAAAATACATCCAGAATTCCACTACTTCTTATCACTTCCACTGCCATCCCTAGTTCTGGCCACCATCATGTTTTTCCTTGGGTTATTATAATAGCCTCCTAACTAGTTTCCCTGCTTCTGCCTTTGACCCCCCTTCAGACTATGCTCGGTAAAGCAGCCAGAGTGACTATGTTAAACATGAGTAAATCATGTCAATCTTTTGCTCAAAACCCTAACAGCTTCCCATCTCACTCAGAGTAAAAGCCAAAACCATTATAAATGGCTTTCAACGTCCTAAGTGACCTTTCCTTCCAAGCTCTTTCCCACCTCATTTACTTTAAGCCCACATTCCCCTTCTTATTCACTCTGCTTCACATACCTAGGCTACCCTGCTGTCTATTTCTTAAATATACCAGGTACACTCCCACCTCAAGCCTTCTACCTAGAATGCTCTTCCCTCATACCCACAAAGCTCCTCCCTCACCTTTAAAATTTCCCTCAAATGTCAATAAGGCCTTCCCTGACAACCTCCTCTCCCAGCTTCATTCTTCTCAGCAGCACTTGTCATGTGTAACACTGTATTTATTTTACTTACTTGGCTAATTGTTAGTTTCCTCCTCTAACCTTCAACTAAAATATAAACTCCAGGAGGGCCAAGTTTTCTCTTCATTTTGTCATTTTTATATCCCTAGGCAGGGACATAATTGGTACTTGATATATGTTCATAGAATTAATGATAAAAGAATGTACTATAAAATATTTTGCATTTTTAAGTGACATACCTGTGGTTCAATTCTTCCTCATCTTCAAACACTCCAAATGGTTTCATGGCATCAATTAATTTCTGTGTGTAAATATGATCAATTTCTTTTGGACATGCCAAGCTAATTGGAGAGGTGATTCCATAATGCTTTTGTTGACGCTGGCTGTCCAGCATGGTGTTTCTGTTCAAGAAAAATGAAACAGCAGAAAAAATTTAAAGTATGATATACTGATACATTAAATCTCTCAATCCACTCATTACTTTAGCTACCTTAAAAGTTTACTGAATACTAATGGTTGGAGCCCCCGCTTTTTTTTTTTAAGGAAAAAAAGATATTTTGTGCTTATGTTGATGAAGGGCTATTCATACTGCCTCAAGCTTTCATGGTTAGGATGTCTTTTCAAGCCAAAAGCAGGCTGTGTTGGCATCAGGACAGCTGTACCAACACCACTCAGCTCAAATGCAAAGAGCCTGAATGGGAGCTGGGCCAGGGCCACCTCCACTACACACCCAGCAGACTTAAGTCAAGTACCATCTACAGTCAGTCTTTGAAAAGCAGTCAGCCACTTGAAAGAAAGCTCTAAGTAAAAACAATACCCCCCCCCAAGAAACAAAAACATCCCATTAGCAGGTCCTTGTGAAATAGTCTAGCTTTTAAAAAGAAATCACAACTAGATTTGTTCCCTGGAAACCGACATTAACATTCCTTGCTTGCATCACAGTTCATCCTAACATTCCGTCACTCTAGTTAACTGTTTTCTTCATTGTCTAAGTGAAGTCTATGACACCAGCTACCTTGGGCCCCACTTTCTTATCTCTATGCTGAAAAAGTTGGCTATCAAGGTCCCTACTAGCACTGAAATTCCAAATCCATTATTCTGAACCTCCCTCATCTAGACAGGAAAACGAAGCAAGCAACAGAATTCCACATTCCCTTCCACTCATCAATCCCACTTATAAGTAAACACCCCTGGAGCAAGTCTAGTACAAGTGTACAAGGAGACATGTACAAAAATGTTCACTTGCACACTGTAACATTAAAAAACAAACAAAAAGAACTTAGAAATGACCTAAAATAATCACTAACAGGAAAAGGACTAAATTAGGGTGTATCCCTACAATGGAATACAATACAGTAGTTAATATGAATTAATTAGAGCTGAAAATACTATCATGGACAAATCTCAAAGATACTATCTTGCACTAAAGAAGTTGTTGAATGACAAGTGTGATACTAGTTATATAAAGCTTAAAAACAAGTAAAACAATGCCAATTATGGACACATACATATGTAGTAATAGCATAAAAAAACATGCAGCAATAAGCATCAAATTTGGAACTGTGGGGAACTCTAGAGAGGGAGGTGGATGGATCAGTGAAGAAGGTAACAGAATCCTTCAGATGTATTCAGTATGCTTGTTTTCTTTTAAATAAAGATATGTGTGTACACACACACACACACACACACGGAACGTTATGCTTTGGGAGAGATGGATGGTGGCTACACAAATGATGCTTATGTTATTCTCTGCATTTTTCTGTATGTTTAAATTATTTCCTAATAAACCAAAATGTAAGAAGCTACAACAAAATCTTGCCAAGCACGGACACTGTTTCTGACTTATCAAAGTATGAGCAGGAGGTATAGACCAGCAGATGTACTGTGGATAGGTGGGGAGACCAAGGGAGGGTGAAAAGACCATAGTCATTACGAAAGAGAAACCCATGGGCTGGGATAGGTCATTCACTCCAGGAGACGTGGAGACAGCCGGTCAGGAAGGGAGGAGGAGGAGGGAGGGGGATGGTATTTGCGCCAATGCAGACAGGAGCAGAGACCGGCTCAGACAGCGCTGGGGGCAGGAGAGTGACCGACAATTTCTCCCCACGGACACACGCGCCTCTCTTCCGCCGCAACCTTGTCTGGGGGCGTCCTCAGAGGTAGGGCAGCCAGGGGCAGATGGGGACTCCTGCAGTCCCCGAGTGTGTGCAGCGGTGGCCAGGTGAGCCGCCGGGTGTAGGGGAGGTGCCCTTGCCGAACGGCCGGGAGAGGGGAAGGAGACCACCGAGAGAGCTCAGGGCACGGCGCGAGGGGCAGGGAACAGAAACGGGGTGCCAGGCCGGCCACCCCAGCCCACCCCGTTATGCCTCGCCCCCAACCGCCGGCCCCCACCACTTACGCAGACATCTCTTTCATCGCTTCCTGCGCCTCCCTCACCGGCGAGTCTTTCGCTCTGGAGTCCTGTTCTTGCTCTTCCCTTCTCCTCCTGTCCACTTTCCTCCGCTCGCTTGTAGCTCGCTTGCTCGCTCACTCTCTCACTTACTACGGCCGAGGCATCCAACCGAGTAGTGAAAACACCAGAAAACCGGCTCTATTTATGACAATACAGCGCGGCCGACGCCAATATGGCGCCGCTTCCCAGCCTGCCCCTCGCGCGCTGCGGCCCCGCCCCCGAAGGCCTGGACACGCCCCCGAAGGCCTGGACCCGCCTTGACCCCGCCCCCTCTCCCTTTGGGTCCCTGGAGGCTCCGGTGGCCCCGCCCACAGAGGCGCGGGCTCCGGCTGCCAACACCGGTATGAAGGAGCGTTTGGTCCCCTCCTTTGTCAGTGCGACTGTCAATCCAGGCTAACTGCTTGGAAGGTAATTTGGAACATGTTTTCCTTGTTTCTCTTATTCTCTTATGAAAGCCTATATCATATATTTTTTAAAACTTCACAGCCTTGCCTAGCGAATACTATTTTAACTCTTCCATTTTACCACACTTTCAATGTAATCGGTTATAGTCATAAATAATCTAATCAACCCACTCGTTGAGGAGATTATGTCGTGAAAAGGTCACACCCAGGAACGTGTGACTTTGCAGTTACCCCGGAGAGAAGCAAGCTTGTAAATTGGAGGCTAACTGTTCACCTCTAAGTACCGCCCCTGGTTCATGGCATTCTAGCAGTTAGGTAAGGGAGGTTGATAGGAAGGCTGGCAGTTTGCAATAGGAGGATAAATACAAGGCTGAATCAAAATCGTACACTTTCAAATAGTGGAGATCATGTTCCGTGTGAGTGTGAGGATGAAAACGGGAAAATGATGACAAATTTTAAAAAGTTAAAGGGCAGAAACAATTTAAAACGCTAAGTCGTTACAAGGAAAAGAATGTCAAGAAGCTGCTTTTTCTTAGAATGTGACACAGTAGATAGAGAAGACAGAATCATAGAGAAGACAGAATTATTCATTCAAAACTACTTATTGAAAATCTAATCTGTGCCAAGCACTGTGTGAGGCTCCGATGCTTTAATCGTGCATAAAACCAGATGTATATTCTTTAATTTTATGGAGTTTAGAATTTAGTGAGGAAACAGTCAAATATAAGTGATATTCTTCTGTTGTAGAACTAAATAGCCTACTATGTGTCAGGCACAGGAGATACTTAATTCCCGCTCTTGAGAATTCACAGTCTAGTGAAGGAGAACAAGCATATACAAAGATCATTAAAATATAGTATGGTCCATGATAAGATGGGGTCAGGGCATTTAGGGAAGCCTAAAGCAGGCCGCCTAAACTTGAGGGCTGGGAAGGTCAATAGTGGCTTCCTGGAATAGGGTATTCGGTTAAATCAGCAAGATTTGGGAGTAGGGATTGGGTGCAGGTGGTAGGGAGAAGGCAAACCTATCCCAAGCAGGATACAGTAATAGCTAGCATGAGCTTCAGTGTGAGGGAAACCCAAATTTGAATTCTAGTTTTGCTACTTGCTAGTTTTGTGACCTGAGGGAAATTAACCTTAAAAAGTCCTTTCGTCATCTGTAAAATGAATAGGATTGTATGAGAATTAAATGAGAAGAGTATGTATAGCCAATATGAATCTCAGTCCAAAAGTTCAGACATGCAAGAAATATCACTTTATTTTCTAAAACTTAATTTTTGACCCTGGGCCCCGCATTCTTCTGAGCTGGCTGACAGTCTTGGTTATCCTGGGTCTTTCCCTTCCCACTTCTTGAGACTTAGGTATTGGGGGAGTTAGGGCAAATCGTGTACATCTGGCCCTGGGCCCTGGTAAATGCACCTTCCTGTCCTCTTGGCACATGGGCCTCGAGGGTCCTTGCTGCCTCTAGGTTTTGTCTAGGGCTCATTGGAAGGGCTTGTGGTCTCAGCCCAGAAGCATCACAGGGCTAATTCTTCTCCTACCTCTCCCCATCTCCCCAGCAGTTTAGGGAATCTTGCCAGACTGGGAGACAGAAAGTCTCCTTTCCTCAAGGTTTCTAACCAAGACATTTGTTACTAGCTGCACAGAGTTCTCTTCAGGGCTCAGCCTTGTTTCAAACCCCAAAGCCCCAAAGAGTTGCAGGCTGATTCTGTTATCTGCACGGGGCAGAGTCCTTAGCTCAGCGCCAGGAACATAGGATTCGATAAATCTAACTCTTATTTACATTGATTACCATAACTCTTATCTCCTAATTTTTCTCTTTGTTTATGTATTTAATTTTGAAATATTTCTTTTCCTTCTTTCCTTTCTTTTTTTTCTCTTATAGAATGCTTTTGTTTTGCTTTTTTCTCTGTATAGAATGCTTTGTTTGCTCTTACCTGCTGCAGTAATTTGGAAGAAAGGTAAACTCTGCTTTCAATTCTACTAGTTCAAGGAAATCCTAAAGTATTTCAAAGACAACTTTAAGCCTTTATTTATGTAATTATCAAAGTCAACATCAGAACAATACTTTTTAATTCTGTTTTACGTTGTTATTTGTAGTTTGCCTCATTTTTAGTTGTTTCTTCCCATTTTCCCCATCTTTGTTAATCTACCTGGGATCGAATGCCAGTCCCCAACCCCCATTTCAATAAGGACACTTTCTTTCAAGGAAGAATATGTTTTCCTTTGTGTGTGTGTGTGGGGGGGGTGGTCTACATTGTAGCTGTACTTTTTAAGCTAAAATTTTCCAATTACAAATGTAACCCATGGGACTTCCCTGGCAGTTCAGTGGTTAAGACTTGCCTTCCAATGCAGGGGGTGCGGGCTCGATCCCTGGTCAGTCGATCCCTGATCCCAATGCAGGAGGTGCTAAGATCCCACATGCCTCATGGTCAAAAAACCAAAACATAAAACAGAAGCAATATTGTAACAAATTCAATAAAGACTTTAAAAATGGTCCACATCAAAAAAACAAAACAAAAAAAAACCACAAATGTAACCCATGTTTGTAAAAAAAGAGAAGAAAGAGTGGAAATCTCTCCCTCCCTTCCATTCCTAACTCCATTTTTACTCCCCAGGGAACCATTATTAATGGCTGGGTATCTATCCTTCCAGAATGTTTTCAATATAACCCAAACGACATATAAACATGTACCAGAGGTTTTGATTTTATTGTTTTTTAATTTTGAAAAAAAAAATAAAGGGGTCATACTGCACGTGTTGTCCTGCTCTTTGATTTTTTTTTAACCAAAAAAATCATGAGCATCTTTCTATGGTAGTAAATGTTATGGACTGAATTGTGTCCCCAAAATTTCATATGTTGAAGTTCTATTTTCCAGCACCCAAGAATGTGACTATATTTGGAGAGTTTAAATAAGGTCATTAGTGTGGCCCCTACTCCAGTACAACTGATGTCCTTATAAGAAGAGGAAATCTGGACACAGATGGCACAGAGGAAAGGCAATGTGAAAGCCCAGGAGAAGACGGCCACTTACAAGCCAAGGAGAGAGGCCTCAGAAGAAACCAACCCTGCTGACATGTTGTCTCAGATTTCTAGCCTCCAGAACTGTAAGAAAATAAATCTTTGTTGTTTAAGCCTCCCACCTAGTCTGTGTTACTTTCTTATGGAAGCCCTAGCAAACCAATATAGGAAATATACACCTACTTTTTCTTTTTAACAGTAATATGGTATTCTTTATCATAAATAATATGTAATGTTTATCAAAATATATTTAACCATTTCACTGGTTCATTTGTCTCAGATTTGTTTATATTATAAATAATGCTATAGTAAACATCCTTATACATATATCCTCTACACTTGTATCATTAGTCATTAATAGATTCTTAATGATGGAATTACTATGTCAAAGGGTATATATATTTAAAAATAAAATTTATCAGACAGAGAAAGACAAATATGATATCGAAAACATATCACAGGGACTTCCCTGGTGGCGCAGTGGTTAAGAATCCGCCTGCCAATGCAGGGGACACGGGTTCGAGCCCTGGCCCAGAAAGATCCCACATACCACAGAGCAACTGAGCCCATGCGCCACAACTACTGAGCCTGCGCTCTAGAGCCCATGAGCCACAACTACTGAAGCCCACACGCCCTAGAGCCTGTGCTCCGCAACAAGAGAAGCCACTGCAATGAGAAGCCCACGCACCCAACAAAGAGTAGGCCCAGCTCACCGCAACCAGAGAAAGCCCACGTGCAGAAACCAAGACCCAATGCAGCCAAAAAATAAATAAATAAAATAAAAAAAAAAAAAAAAAAAAGAAAACATATCACAGAATCTAAAACAATGATACAAATGGGACTTTCCTGGTGGTCCAGTGGCTAAGACTCTGCACTCCCAATGCAGGGGGCCGGGGTTCGATCCCTGGTCAGGGAACTAGATCCCAACCTGCCGCAACTAAAAGTTCACAGGCCGCAACTAAAGATCCTGAGTGCTGTAACTAAGACTTGGCGCAGCCAAATAAATAAATAAATAAATATTTTAAAAATAATAAAAAATGATAAAAATGAACTTACAAAACAGAAATAGACTCACAAACATAGAAAACAAACTTATGGTTACCAAAGGGGAAAGGGGGGAGGGGTAAATTAGGAGTCTGGGATTAGGGGATACAAATTACTATATATAAAATAGATAAACAACAAGGACCTACTGTACAACACAGGGAGCGATACTCAATATCTTGTAACCTATAATGGAAAATAATCTAAAAAAAATCTAATTTATACATATATGTATAACTGAATCACTTTGCTGTACACATGAAACTAACACAACATTGTAAATCAACTATACTTCAATAAGAAATAAATAAATAAATAAAATAAAATTTATATATTCCAAATTGTCCCCCAAGAAGGTTATACCAATTTACACTCTAACCAACAATGTGTATGAGATGGTCTATTTCCTTAAACCTTCACAAATGCTAGATATTAAAAATGCTTTTTATCCTTATTATGAAAATTATAAATGTGCAGAAAAGTAGAGAGAGTAGTGGAATAAAGCCATATACCTATCACTTAGATTTAATAATTATTTTAACATTTTGTCATATGTTTCACTTTTTTTAAATTGAAGTTTTTTTAAATACAGACATTGTGACTCCTAAATATTTCACTCCTAATACTTTTTTCCTCCAGTTTTGTTGAGATATAATTGACAAATAGCACTCTGTAAGTTTAAGGTGTACAGCATAATGATTTGATTTATTGGGTTGGCCAAAAATTTCGTTTTCTGTAACATCTTACGGAAAAACTCGAACTTTTTGGCCAACCCAACACATACATCATGAAGTGATTATCACAGTAGGTTTAGTGACCATCTATCATCTCATATAGATACAAATTTAAAGAAATAGCAAAAATTTTTTTTCTTTTGATGAGAACTCAGGATTTACTTTCTTAACTTTCATATATAACATACAGCAATGTTAATTGTATTTATCATGTTGTACATTACATCCCTAGTACTTAGTTGTCGTGTAACTGGAAGTTTGTACCTTTTGACTGTCTTTGTCCAATTCCCCCACCCCCACCTCACGCCTAAATGTTCTGATATGCATATCTAAATAAGAACACTTCCCTACAGAACCACAATAATATCAACACTCCCAAGTTTCCCCCACTTGTCCCCAAAATGTCTTTGCAGCAAGTTTGTTCATAGTAGAATCCAATCAAGAACTATGATTGCATTTGGTTGTTGAGTCTCTGAAGTGTACTTTAATCTAGAACAGACGCTCCTTTTCCCGTCCCTCCTTATCTCCCTCTCACACCCTCCAGCTTTTTATTTTTCCTATGACACTGACTTGGAAAGACCAGGATAGTTGTTCCCTAGAATGTCCTAATTTCTGGATTTTTCTGATTGTCATTTAATAATAACCCCCATATTTTCTATTATTGGAAGTTAACTCTGAAGTCTTAGTTAGATTCAGGCTAAACACTGCATCACATAATGGTGTAACTAGGAGTCACATAATGAAGCTCTGGTTATTCCATTGTTGGTGATACTAAGATTGACCACTGGGTTTATGTGGTGACAATCATCTTGGAACTAGCTAGTGATCTGTGAGGTGATAATTTTGGCACCAGGTGAATATCCAGCTCTCTATCAAACTTTTACCTAGTAGTTTTAGCATCCACTGATAATTCTTGACTTAATTATGTCCTTAGGGGTTGCAAATTGTGATTTTCAAATTCTGTCTACATTCATAGCTGGCATTTTTCTTGAAAGAAGTGCTTTTCCTCATCAACTAGGACTATTAGGTCACCCTGTGATACAATTACTATTGCAAACGAAAAATATTCCTGTCCCTTTCAGAGTTAAGAACTTGGTGTAATGGTCACCTGCAAAGAAGTTTTTATTTATTTTCTTTGCTTGCCTGATTGTTTTATTACTCTTACTTTTTTTTTTTTTTTGAGTATCATATGGACTCATGGTTTCTTGTATAGTCAGTGTTTTTCAATCAATTACAGTCATTGTTCTTTTGATGCTAAAATAGTCCCAAATTTGGCCAATAGGTTCCTCTGTCAAGCTGGTTCCTCTGTTAGTATTCAAAAAGAATTCTTTGAAATTAATATAATAGGTTGGAAAGTGGTATTTCTTTGTGACTTTAACTTGCATATTTCTGATCAGTGGTGAAAGTGATCATCTTTCATATTTTACCAGCCATTTGTATTGTATTTCTTTCTGTGAGGCTTGCCTATTCATATTTTTTTGTCTTTTTTTTTTTTTTTTGGTAAAAGTGTATTTACACCAATTATCAAGTCTCATCCCTACAAATGAAATGTTTTCAGTACTTACTGCCAGTCTCTTCCAGCTTCAACTTCCCTATGCTTGAATTTTTTCTTTTGATCATCTCTTGCTCTAGAATGTGTCTTGAAATAGCTTATTCACAAACGGGGTATGTATTCTTAGTTCTGGCATATTTAAAAATGCCCTTCTATTAGATAATAACATTTCCTTGAAAGCTTGGTAAATGTTGCTTTATTGTTACCTGAAGGGTCTTGGACACTTGTAAGATTCTTATTTTTGAAGATTAAAAATTCTCCCTAAATAGGCCTTTGTATGACAGTCTTTTCCTAAAATATGTCTGGAACAAAATAAACATTCAAAAACTTTTCTGAATCTTTTTTAAAGATTAGGTAAAATTTATTTCTACTTTAAAATTTATTATTGCTTCTGTTTATCAATCAGCTTTTTTTTTTTTTTTCGGTTCATTCAGGTAAATAGAATTTCACCTTGAGAGAATTTTAAAATGTTAGTACAAGTAATTCAGGAAAAACTCTTTAAAAATTAATATTTTAGGGGGCTTCCCTGGTGGCGCAGTGGTTGAGAATCTGCCTGCCAATGCAGGGGACACGGGTTCGTGCCCTGGTCTGGGAGGATCCCACATGCCGCGGAGCAACTGGGCCCGTGAGCCACAATTACTGAGCCTGCGCGTCTGGAGCCTGTGCTCCACAACAAGAGAGGCCGCGATAGTGAGAGGCCCGTGCACCGCGATGAAGAGTGGCCCCCGCTTGCCACAACTAGAGAAAGCCCTCTCAGAGAAACGAAGACCCAACACAGCCATAAATAAAATTTAAAAAAAAAACAAAAAAAAACTAACAGACTACTGCGAGAGGTAAACAAATTCACAAATTATTTTTTAAAAAATTAATATTTTAGCTTTTTAAGATATACTGGGCTGTTTACTTGTCTGTAGGACAAGTAGGGGCCATATCTGTCTTGCTCACCTGCTCATCCTCAGAACTTAGCACAGGTGTTCAATAAATATTTGCCGATTTAATTTATTTCAAGTATTATTCTCTCATATCTTTCTTCATCTCATTGTATCTTCATCTTTTTGCCCCAATTGATAAGCTATCTTCATTTTACCTTCTCCCTGTAACTTAATGTTCTGATGTGTCTGAATGTAATACAAGTACTCAATTAAAAGTTTTCCATCTCTGAACAATCTTCCATTAACTCTAAGTACTTCCTTTACCCAGCAGATTGTTGTAGCATGGTACTGTTTACACTGGCCATTAGCAGGTTATTACTAACACTCTTTGAAAAATGAATAGAAGAGTATGATCATCCCAAAATGACCTTGGGAGCTAGTACTGAGGTTGCCCACATATCATGCCAGGAAGGACTAGGGTCTCCCCTTCTGCCAGCAGGATGGGCTATGCCCAAACTTAGCTTCCTAGGATAGATTTCTACCCCTAACAGAAGGGGCTGCAACTTCTTTTTTTTTTTTTTTTAAACCTTATCTATTTTATTTATTTGGCTGTGTAGGGTCTTCACTGCTGCATGTGGGCTTTCTCTAGTTGCGGCGAGCAGGGGCTACTCTTCGTTGCGGTGCGTGGGCTTCTCATTGCAGTGGCTTCTCTTGTTGCAGAGCATGTCCTCTAGGCATGTGGCCTTCAGTAGTTGTGGCATGCGGGCTCAGTAGTTGTGGCTCTTGGGCTCTAGAACACAGGCTCAGTAGTTGTGGCACGTGGGCTTAGTTGCTCCATGGCGTATGGGCTCTTCCTGGACCAGGGCTCAAACCCATGTCTCCTGCATTGGCAGTCAGATTCTTAACCACCTCACCACCAGGGAAGTCCCGGGCTGCAACTTCTTAAGGGCCCCTGAGATCCCCAGGTATTGGGCAGCTGGCACCTAAACTCAGTCACGCTGGCTCTAATCTCTGTTTCCACATTCTGACAAGGCTGCCCTCTCACAATTTTACTCTAAGAAAGTATCATCTCAAGGGACATGTCCCTCTCCTGGAATACACACAGCACCTAGCCATAGCATCCCTCTCTCTAGGATAATGAGAAGACCTGAGACCATGCCATCTTCTCTTCCTGACCCTTGGCTTGTAAGTTTCCCCATTAAAGAGTGTTCCTTAACTCAAGCTGAATGACCATGTGGAATTCACCTCAAGCCCTGTTGCATGATAGGTGGCAACCATGCACGGACTCCCTCCCTACTTTGAACAACAAAAATAAAATATATGGTTGAATTTGTTCTCCATGGATTCATGTCCAATATTGCTCAGTTGACTTTGAACAAATAGGAGTTGGATACTGTCAGAAATTGATATAGGTTCTGATTGTTTGTACCCCTCGCTCTCCAATTCAAAGGTTAGAACTAGGGTGGAGTCCTCATGATGGGATTAGTACCCTTAGAAAAAGAAACAGGAAGAAGCTTGCTTTCTCTCTTTGCTTTCTGCTTTATGAGGATACAATGAGAAGATTGACATCTGCAAGCTAGCAAGAGGGCCCTCACCAGACACCAAATCTGCTGGTACCCCGATCTTGAACTTCCCAGCCTCCAGGACAGTGAGAAAAAAATTTCTGTGGTTTAAGACACCAAATCTATGGTATCTTGTTATAACAGCCTGAACTAAGACAGGTCCCCAAGCAAAATTTTAATAGTAGGACAACTGATCCGGATGAAATAAAAAGGAAAAGAAGCGGGCAACAATGACATTTCAGATAGGTAGTAATATTTTGTTATCGAATTGTGGGGGAGGACAGAGTGGAATGGGAGAAGTGGTCAGAGTGAAGCCATGTTTTTATCAATGTGTGTAGTGTCTCTGGGAAAAGGACCTTACTCTTTAAGGTTTTATGCTTGGATGACTAGTTTGTGCCTCACTGGGGCCTCAGCCTGTCACCAAGGATGTCAAAGAGGGAGGGGCACCCGAGTGTTACAATTCCTAACAAGCCTCTCAACCTGCTTTTCTTCAGTTCTCTGTGACAGGGTGGTCTCTACCACTCCATGTTAGGGGTGTCAGAGGACACCGTCTAGCATCTTTTGCTTACATCCATAATTTGTCGTCTCCTCAAAGAAAAAGGATTACTTTCTGTTTTATTTTGCTACCCAGTTCATTCAGCACTGAATTTTAGTGCAAGCCCTCAGTGTTTCTACTGTGAAATTTCTATTGCTGATGCAGATATTTTGTTTGTACAATTAATTGCCTAAAAAAATGAATTTGGTGCAAAGGAGGGACAAGGGCAGGTGCCTATTCATTTTTCTTTATCTAGAATAATATGTAAAGTCCTGGACATGCTTTAAGCAATTCAAGAGCCCATTGATTAGATGAGTTTGCCCCTGAGAGCAACTCCAATTCCAAGTATCTGAATTTCCTGGTTTATGTTTGTGGGGTGAGGCCCCCTGCATCTTCAAGTATTTTCTTGCATTAAAATCCTGCTAGCTTCACTGGAAGAGCCGTTGCTCTGGGCGCTTTGATGAGTCACACCAAGCAAGGCAGCAATCAACAGCTCTCCTGGGAGGTGTCTTAACTGCCTGAAGCTAGGGATCTCAGCAACCCTTCCCAGCACTTTCTTCTCTATACATTCGGAAGGGCAGAAAAAGTCTTTACGCCAATTTAAAAACTTTTCCCCAGAGCTCGGGGGATTAACATATAAACTTAGTGGACAGGGCAGGTAGGTTCCCTGTTTCCCTCCAAACTGAAGCCAAGATTAATTACGGTATTCACCTGTTCCCGAAACAGGCTGGGTAATGGATCCCGGCTGTGCGCTCCCCGAAGCATCACTAATCCGGCAGTTCTCCGTGGACTCGCTGGCTTTGATCAGCTCCTTCCCTCTCAGCAGGCCAGCACGGTAGCCGCAGGACACAAGTGTTTAGTTTACAATCATGTTAATTTTACTTTTTGTTTGTCTTCAGCAGTTGGAGATTAATGAGTAAAAGGGTGCTTAAATTTTCAACCAGGCTTCTTCTAATCGCTTGGTCGCACTGTTGCTGGAAGTTTTATTACTTTGATTTCCTGAATCAATCAGGTATACGGTTTCCTTGTCCAATATCGGTAATGGTACAGGAAAAGACAGTCCTACCAGGAACTGTTGCTGCCGCTTTGGATTCCACAAAAAGCGATTGTCAAAATAGCACCTTTGTAATGACTTTTCATAGGATTCCATTGCTGAATCCATCCCTGGCATTTTTAACAAACCCAAGTATTTTACAAAGGATGTTGCCATACTCATTTTTTTCATAGCTAAGGAATCAAATGAGCCTTTATCTGATGGGATGGTGAAAATTAACTCTGAACTGAATTTGGAGTAAATTCTTTAGAAGAGGAGGTTGGGGAGTTCCCTGGTGGCCTACTGGTTAGGACTCTAGGCTTGCACTGCTGTGGCCTGGGTTCAGTCCCTGCTTGGGGAACTGAGATCCCGCAAGCCACGCAGCGTAGCAAAAAAAAAAAAAAAATTTGAAGAGGATGCTACTATAGCTTTGAATTCTGTCTTTTGAACTGAGGAAAACAAACTCCATTCCATTGCAGGTTTTCTTCAATTCCATTCAGGTGTGCTTCCTGGCATGTATATAAATAAGCAAGGGCTGGATGATTCTCTCTCAAAGAGGCCTCATATCAAAGAAATCTCCCTCGGGTCTAATACATTGTAATGGAGATTTTGTACACACAGTGCCACTGAGTATTGTTCTTGGCAGTAAGGAACAAGGCTAACTTTGCTTTAACATAGAGATGATTTTTCTTCTTTTTTTTTCTATATTCTTTTATTTGAAACTGAAAAATAATGCATTTATGAATTGTCTGTAACAAAAATTAGAAATATTTTAAAATATATACAAAAGAAACTAAGGGAAAAAGTCAAACCTATTGATTTTGTTATTAAAATTATTTCTGATCTTATTTTTTTTACTTAATATAACCATTTATGAAAAAGGTGCTTTAAAGTCTAATACAATGTATTTCTAATGTACTTGCTTTAAATAATTTAATGACATTTTGTTTGGATATATGTTTATAACATATTCTCTTGGTATATTACATGCCCAGTGCTTAAAATGGTGTCTGGTATATATTAGGTGTCTATATATTTTTACTGAATATATGAATAAATGGGTGAGATATCCAGAAATTATCTAAGTCTTAAAATACATTGGGTTTCTTATGTATTCTCTTTTATTTGGAGATTTGTTTAGAAGATTTTGACCTGAGGGAAAAATATGGGGCTAGGTATTCTGAAGGGCACGTGGGTTTAACTGTTCCACAGTCCCTTAGTTAAAAACTTTGCCAACTCAAAACTTTGTAGGCTAATCTTACTCCTAGTTCTTACTGCCACTGATCTTGGCATCTTGGTCTGCTCAGAACACTCATATTTGTTTGTCTTCAGCTTTTCCATCAGTCTTGTTTCATCTGCTTTATATTTTCCAAAAAGTTCCCGATATTCTTGACTGTTGGTGGCATCCTTCTTGAGTGAACTCCATCAATCGACTTGAATCAGAATCCTTATGATCTGTGCATTTAAGTTTTCCTTCACATTAGGTGATGCTTTCTTCTATTATCTTTGAATATTTTCTTCTATATGTTCTATTCAAGAAGAAAACTAGCTGCATATTTCAACTCCACTATTTTCCATATAGATTATTTATTCTCACTTTAGTCTCTTTGTTCCTTTTCTCTGCATTTTGACTTTTTCTCAAGTCTTTGGCACTGAATCTGACACCCATTCGCTTTTCTCTTGTATTTTTTCTGCTATTTTCTAAGGTTTAAAATTTTGCTCTTGCATTACTCATTCACATAACGATGATTTTTCTAAAGTGTGAACCTGATCATGATACTTCTTGTCTTAACACCCTTTAATGTCCCGTATGTCCTCTGGATCATGTCTGACAAGTCTACAGACACATCTCTCCACCCTACCAGCTCCAAACACAATCCTGGTCGGGAGGAGGCCCTTACTGAGGAGATGTTTGAGGCATTGAGGAAAGAATTTCATCTTGGTACATTGAAATGAAGATGCATTCAGGGGTCTGTCCAGCTGTCCCAAGGGCATAATGGCATTTCTCAGGACCTCTAGCCTGGGTGATGTGTGATACCCATTTTGTAAGCCCACTAGGGCCCTTCCTCACCCTCCAAAACTCTAGGGAGGATATGTGAGAGATGGGCCTTAAGAGCGAGCTTGTGAGACTTCACCATGCAGCTGTGTGTGAAGGACAATGAAGAGAAGATGGGCACTATGCTATTGGGGGTAGAGATAAGATCCCACAAGCTGTGGGGCTTGTGGGATGCTGCTCTGGCAAGTTACATTTTCTAAAGATGGCCTCACCAATATATATCACATGTTCTCCTTACAATGTGACTAGCCACTCCTCCACTGAGAGGTGGGGCCTATGTTCCCAACCCTTGAGACTGAGTGGGCTTTTGTAACCAGTAGTTTGGTGGAATGATGCTGTGTGACTTCTAAGGCTAGATCATAAAAGGCAAAGCAGCTTCCCTCTGCCTGCCTCTTGGGACACATGCCTTGGGAACCCTGAGCTGCTATATAAGAAGTCCTACCACACCAAAGCTGCTGTGCTGGAGATGTGCTCTAACCACACAGAGTTAGAGGGGATGTTTGAGGAGCCCCAGGTGTTCCAAAATCCAGCTGTTGGAGTCTCCCCAGCCTAGGCACCAGGGATTTGAGTGAAGAAGCTTTTGAGATAACTCCAATCCCAACCAATCAGACTTAAACCTCATAAGAGACCTTGAGCAGAACTGAGTCTGCTGAGTTGCTCTGGAATTCTTGACAGACACTATGAGAGATAAAAATGGTTATTACTGTTCTAAGCCATTAAGTTTTGGTGATTTGTTACATAACCGTAGCATATGGGAAAGGGAGCCTAAAACATTTACCAAAATTGACCATAACCTGGGCATAAATTAAACCAAATAATATTTGAGATTTTTTTTTTTTAGCCATTTGGGGGTAACTGCAATTTAGTCTTAAAATAAGAACCTAGCAAATACCTTAACAATTGTGTATAACCAGGTTGAGTTTATTCCAGCAGTGCAAGGTTGGTTTAACATTAAAACGTTAATCAGGGACTTCCCTGGTGGCGCAGTGGTTAAGAATATGCCTGCCAATGCAGGGGACACGGGTTTGAGCCCTGGTCCGGGAAGATCCCATATGCCGCAGAGCAACTAAGCCCGTGCGCCACAACTACTGAGCCTGCGCTCTAGAGCCTGCGAATCACAACTACTGAAGTCCATGCACCTAGAGCCCGTGCTCCGCAACAAGAGAAGCCACCACAATGAGAAGCCCGCGCACCGCAAAGAAGAGTAGCCCCCGCTCACCGCAACTAGAGAAAGCCCGCGTGTAGCAACGAAGACCGAACACAGCCAAAAATAATTTAAAAAAAACAACAAAAAACGTTAATCAGTGTAATTAACTATGTTTACAGAATAAAGACAAAGTATTGTTAACTTAATAGAGAAAAAAAGGGCATTTGGTAAAATTCTACATATATTCATGACTGAAAAAAAAGGTCTAGTGCCAATGGATAGAAAGAATCTTCCCTAATATGTTAAGTGATTCTCCAAATATCTATAGCAAATATTGTATTAAAGAGTAAAATATCAAAACCTTTCCCCCTGAAATTGGGAACAAGAGAAGGATACACACTATCATCATTTCTATTTAATATTGTCCTAAACAGTAAAAAAGGCAAGAAACAAAATAAAAGGTATAAGGCTTTGTAACAGGAGGAAAAAACTGTCATTATATATAACTGACATACTTGTATATTTAGAAAATTCATAAATAATCTACCAATAAATTATTAGAATGAAAAGAATTTAAAAAGAGTTAAAACATTACACATTATAGAGAAGTGAGAGTCTAGAGAGGTTGATGGATACAAGTTTAATCTACTATAATCAACTGAATTTCTATATACCATCAACAATCAGAAAATGATAGTTTAAAAATAACATTAAAATAGCATCAAAAAACTCAAAACACATGAAATAGGGGAAATAGGGAAAATAGGTAACCTTACAGTTGAGAAGACTGGCAGATACTACTTCAACCAAGTGGGCAAATTAACATTACCAGCAAAGGGAAAAATGGACATTATGTACCTCCTGATATGGTGCACAAAGAGAGACACAAAGTTACTTTCATGGTTTTTTCTTCCCCAAATGCATAACCTACATCCAACCATGAGGAAATATCAGACAAAACCAAATCAGGGATGTTGTACAAAAAATAACTGGCCTGTATTCTTAAACATTTCCAAACAAAGAAAGACTCAGGAGATGAAGGAAGACTAAAGCGACATAACAAATAAATGTAATATGTGATTCTGGATTGGAGGTTGGACCAGAAAAAACAAAACCCAAAAACCAAAAACACCACATCACTTATTTTCTCTTTTGCTACAGGGGACGTTATTGAAAGCATTAATGAAATTTAAATAATGCATGCAGATTAGAGAATAGTATTATATCAATGTTCATTTCCTGATTTTGATATGTGTATTGTGGTTATGTAAGAGAATATCATTGCTTTTACAAAATACAGATTGAAATATTTAGAGGTAAAATGAAATCATGGCTACAATTTACTCTCAAATGTATAAATGGAGGAAAACAACACATTCATGGACTAGAGTATAATTCTCTTTAAATTGATCTAAATATTCATGCAGCCTCAATAAAAATCTTAGCAAGCTTTCTGTTTGCTTGTTTTGGTGGGTTTTGACAAGCCAAGTTTGAAATTTATATGGAAATGCAAAGAGCCAAAAATAGTTGACAATTTTTAAAAAGAAGAACAAAGTAGAAGGACTTGTTACTGAGTAAAACTTATTACAAATCTACAGTTATTAAGACAGCTTAGTATTGTGCAAGGACAGATACTAAGGTCTGAGACCAATTGGACAGAATAGTGTGACCAGCAATAGACACACACAAAAACATTTGATTTATGGCAAAAGTGACACTTCAGAGCAGTGGGGAAAGATGATCTTTTCAATAAATAGTACTGGTACAATTGGATATCCAAATGGAAAAAAAAATGAAACCTGACCTCTACATCATATCACATAGAAAATTAAACTCCAGGAAATTGCAGATTTGAATGTATGAAGCTTCTAAAAGCAATATAGGAAACAATCTTCATAATCATGATGAAAAGAATTTCTTAAACAGGACACAAAGTTGCGTTAACCATGAAGGAAAAGATTGATAAATTGGACCAAACCAACATTAATAACATCTGTTCATCAAAAGACACAATTAAGAAAGTGAAAAGGCAAGCTGTAAGATATATATCCAGAATATATAAAGAACTCTTTCAAATCAATAAGACAAATACAGACAAGCTATTTAAAAAATGGGCAAAAGATTGGAACAGATTTCACAAAATGACTACTAATATATGAAAAAGTATTCAAAATCAATGAAATTAAAATGAAAACAACAATACAGTGTACTGTACACTCCTGCCAGAATGACTAAGATTACAAAGACTGACACATAGCAATTATTGGTGAGGATGTGGAGCTAGTGGGAACTCTTATACATTGATGGTAGAGAGGTAAATTGGAATGACCATGTTGTAAAACTACCAGTATATCCAACTGAATACCTAAGATCCAGCAATTTCACTTCTAAATATATGCCCTGCAGAAATGTGTACATACATATACCAAAAGACATGTACAGAAATATTATTCATATTAGCCTCAAATTTGATACAGTCAAAAGTAGAATGGATAAATAAACTGTGGCCTACTCATACAATTTAACACTGTTGGCAATAAGAATGAATGAACTGCAACATATTCAACTACATAGATGAATTTCCCAAACATACTGTTGAGCAAGATACAAAAGAACACATGTGGTACAGTTCCATTTACATGCAGTTCAAAACCAATCCTTAAATTTTTTAAATTTTTTATTGAATTATAACTTAAGTAGAGAAAATGCACAAATCTGAAATGTACAGGATAATTTTTACGTATGTAAACAGTTATGATAACCATCACCCAGATCGAGATATAAAACATTTTCAAGTTCCAGTTGTGTGTCCCCCTCCCAGATGACAGCTCCCAACATTAACCACTATTCTGACTATTTAGTTTTTTCATAGATTACCATTTCTTGACCAGATTGTTGGTTACATAGATGTGGTCACTTTTTATTATTTATCGATTTGTACATTTAGGATTTGTGCACTTTTCTGTATGTACCTTACACTTCAATAATAATTTTTTTTGAAATGAATGATTCTGTGACATATGGCCCCTCAAATCCTGCACAGGGACTGTAGAATCTTATTCAGGTGTGTTCTAAGCACTTGCTTCTTCTATTTCTGCTACTGTAGACATATTTCATGAATTTATGACTATTATCATTTTATGAGTGTATTCAAACTAAAAACTCACATTAAAATAGGAAGGAGGAGTAACATTTTAAAAATTACTGTACTATAAAAATCATTGTTTGGGCTTCCCTGGTGGCGCAGTGGTTGAGAATCTGCCTGCTAATGCAGGGGACACGGGTTCGAGCCCTGGTCTGGGAAGATCCCACATGCCACGGAGCAGCTGGGCCCGTGAGCCACAATTGCTGAGCCTGCGCGTCTGGAGCCTGTGCCCCGTGACGGGAGGGGCCGCGATAGAGAAAGGCCCGCGCACCGCGATGAAGAGCGGTCCCCGCACCGCGATGAAGAGTGGCCCCCGCTTGCCGCAACTGGAGAAAGCCCTCGCACGAACCGAAGACCCAACACAGCCAAAAATAAATAAATAAATAAATAAATAAATAAGAAAATCCTAAAAAAAAAAAAAAAAAAAAAAAAAAAAAAAAAAATCATTGTTTGGGCTTCCCTGGTGGCTCAGTGGTTGGGAGTCTGCCTGCCAGTGCAGGGGACACGGGTTCATGCCCTGGTCCGGGAAGATCCCACATGCCGCGGAGCAACTAAGCCCGTGCGCCACAACTACTGAGCCTGAGCTCTAGAGCCCGCAAGCCACAACTACTGAGCCCACGTGCCACAGCTACTGAAGCCCACACGCCTAGAGCCTGTGCTCCGCAACAAGAGAAGCCACGACAACGAGAAGCCCGCGCACTGCAATGAAGAGTAGCCCCCGCTCGCCGCAACTAGAGAAAGCCTGCACGCAGCAACGAAGACCCAACACAGCCAAAAATAAATAAATAAATAAATTTATTAAAAAAAAAAAATCATTGTTTCTCTGTGAGGAGAGATGATGAATATGTGCACTATTTTTTCTCCCTCAGCTTTCCTGGTCTTCTCAAGAACAACCTGAAAGACACTCTGATGAGGTGAAGGAGGGGGCTTGACAATATGCAAACAAAAGCTTCTTGTTGGGACCCAGTGTCTACCTGAACACTCTATAGCCCCGTCAGTCCCATTGAGATTAAGGTATGGCTCCAAGTCTGGCCTTCAGCATTAAAGTCTGACACTAATACCCCAAGGTAGAATCTCTCATTATGTCTACCAGTATTCTTTGTATTGAGTTCATTAGTTTCATGGCTGGGACTATATATAATTCTGTCTGCTGCTTTCTGAGAAAACTTACAGGAGGAGTGGATACCAGTAATTATGGAAACATGGAGTTCTATGTAGAAATTGACTTTTTGCTGTTTTTATCTCTTCCCCCACCTTCCTCGTGTTGCACAATCTTCCTATTAAGATAATGTCCAACTGTTGTTATGGCTAGTGTTAAAGGATATTATTTTTATATGAGTTAGTTCTAATTTAATCTCCATGTCATAAAATTACCTCAAAATGAATTGATGGTTTAAAAAAATAATCACTTTTAGGAAACAGTTTGGGACATTGTGTTTCGAATACTATTAGGTGAACATCAAGTAGAATTTTATGTTTGAAAAATTACAAGCAGTTAATTGCACTCAAATTATGACTCTCTCCTGAGGAAAGTACTTTGCAGACTAGAATTATTAGTCTCACTTTGTAAATGAAAAAGCAAGCATTGAAGAAATTAAGTGCTCTGTGTTAATTTAGAGCCAGGAATGAGACTCAGGATCTCTGGTACCAAATCATCTGACCACAGGCAACTTTTAGAATTTAGCTGAAAGTACAAGAATTTGTCAAAATAACCTTGATAAGTTAAAATGCAATATTAAAAGGGACTCTCTACCTTATATTCTTATTGCTGTACCTTATATTCTTGGTCTCACCTGGTAACCCTTATCACCTAAGCTAGAAACTTGGGAGTCATTCTTGACTCCTGCCTCTCTCGTGTACAATTAGACTTTAAGCTCTGCCAGTTACTCTTTTTCTCTTTGAAATAATTTCAGGCTTTCAAGAATACTGCAAAGAATAGTTTTTCTTTGAACCACTTGAGCATAAATTGCTGACATGGTGCTGTAACACCCCACAAAAATCCCTGGAGATGCATCCAAGTTGTGTGTCAGTAGTTTATTATCCTTCTTCTCCCTGAGTAGGAGTCCATGGTACCACAGTTTTGTTGGTAACCTGTTGAAAGACATCTGGCTGGTTTGCAGCTTTTGGTTATCACAAATAAAGCTGCTATAACATTTGTATACAGGTGGGTTTTTTTTGGTGGCACGGCATGTGAGAATCTTAGTTCCCTGACCAGGGATCGAACCCGTGTCCCCTGCAGTGGAAGGGTGGAGTCTTAGCGCAGAATCTTAACCACTGGACCACCAGTGAAGTCCCCTGATATACAGGTTTTTGTGTGAACATTAGTTTCCTTTTTCTGGGACAAAAGCTCAGGAGGGCAGTTGCTGGGTCAAAAGCTCAGGAGGGCAGTTGCTGGGTCAAATGGTAGTTGTATAATTTTATAAGAAAGTGCCAAACTGTTTTCCAGAGTGGCTGTATCATTTTATATTCCCACCAGCAATGTATTAGTGATCGTTTCTTCACATCCTCACCAGCATTTGGTGCTGTCACAATATTTTATTTTGGCTATTCTGATAGGTGTGTAGTGATATCTATTGTGGTTTCAATTTGCGTTTTGTTTCTAATTTTTAAAATTTTTTGGCTGCTTGGGGATCTTAGTTCCCTGAGCAGAGATGGAACCCATGCCCCCTGCAGTGGAAGCGAGGAGTCCCACTAGCCAGGGAATTCCCTCAGTTTGCATTTCTTTAATGGCCAGTGATGTTGAACATCTATTCATGTGCTTATTTGCCTTCTGCATATTTTCTTCCATGAAGTGTCTGTTCATGTCTTGTGCCCACGTTCTGATCTGTGCAATCCTCTTTCACATTAAATTTGTGAAATCACACTTAATGTATACTTTAACCAAGATATAAAACATTCTCAGTCTCAGCTGGTAATCCCTATTCACCTAAGATAGAAACTTGAGAGTCATTCTTTTTTTCTTTTTTAATGAATGAATTAATTTATTTTTTGCTGCGTTGGGTCTTCGTTGCTGCGCGTGGGATTTCTCTAGTTGCAGCAATCAGGGGTTACTCCTAGTTGTGGTGCATGGGTTTCTCATTGTGGTGGCTTCTCTTGTTGCGGAGCGTTGGCTCTAGGTGCGTAGGCTCAGTAGTTGTGGCATGCAGGCTCAGTAGTTGTGGCACACGGGCTCTAGAGTGCAGGCTCAGTGGTTGTGGTGCACGGACTTAGCTGCTCCTCGGCATGTGGGACCTTCCCAGACCAGGGCTCGAACTTGTGTCCCCTGCATTGGCAGGCTGATTCTTAACTACTGCGACACCAGGAAGTCCCTGAGAGTCATTCTTGACTCATATCTCTCTCTGGTCTCACTCTCCTGTCTCCTGTTCTAATTGCATTGATTATATTTTTGCTGTTTTGAGTGTTCTATATATATTCTAAATACTAGTCCTTTGTCAGATTAAAGGCTTGCAAATGTTTCCCCCCAGGCTGTAACTTAACAGAGTCTCCTCTTAACTGAGTCTTTTGCAGAGCAAAAATTATTTTTATTTTGATGAGGTCCAACTTCAATTTTTCCTCCATGATTTGTCATGTTTTGGTGTCAAGTCTAGCCTGAGATCCCAAAGACTTTCTCCTATTTTTTTTTCCTGAAAGTTTTATAGTTTTACATTTTACATTTAAGTCCAAAATCCATTTTATGTTAAATGTTGTAGAAGATGTGCGGTTTAGATTTAGGTTAAATTTTTTTTCTTATGAATGTACAGTTGCTCCAACATTATTTGTTGAAAAGGCTATCTTTCCATTGAGTTGTTTTTACACCTTCATCAAAAATCATTTGGTCATATTTGTGTGGGTCTATTCTGGATTATCTGTTCTGTTCCATTGACTTATGTGTCTATCCATCCAACAATATCACACTCTCTTGATCACTAGCTAAATAGTAAGACTTAATATTGGGTAAAGTGATTCTTCCCAGTTTATTCTTATTTCTTAAAATTATTTGAGCTATTCTAAGGCCTGTGTCTTTTTATATAAATTTTGGAATAAGCTTGTGTATGTCTACAAAATACCTTGTTAGGATTTTTATAGAAATTGTATGAAACCTATAGGTAAATCTTGACCTGTTTGCTATGTTGAGTTTTCTAATGCATGAACATGGTATATCTCTCTGTTTATTTAGATCTTTGATTTTGTATTTTCAGTGTACAGATCCTGTACGTGTTTTGTAAGTTTATACCTAAGCATTTAATTTTCTTTGGAGTGATTGTAAATAGTACTGTTTTAAATCCCAGTTTCCACAAGTTCATTGTTAGAATATAGAAATGCAATTGATCTTTGTGTTTTGATCTTGTATTCTGAAACCTTGCTGTAGTTACTTATTAGCTCTAGGAGTTTTGCTTTTTGATTTTTTTGTAGATTCCTTGGGATTTTGTACTTAGACAATCATGTCATTTGCACATTGGGAGAGTTTTATTTTTTACTTTCCAGTCTGTATGCCTTTTGTCCCTCTTTCTTCCTCTCCCCCTCTCTTCCTTTCTGTTTCCTTCTTCCTTCCTTCCTTCCTTCCTCCTTCCTTCCTTCCTCCCTCCCTCTCTTTCTTTCTCTTTCTTTCTTTCTCCCTTTCTTTCTTTCTTCCCTCCCTACCCCACGACTTTCTCTTTCTTTCTGCCTTACTGCACTGGCTAGAACTTTCAGTACTATGTCAAATGAAAATAGTGAGAGGATCTCCTGATCTTAGAGGGAAAGCATTCAGTAAAAACCGTTCAGTACGATGTTACCTGTAGATTTTTTGGTAAATGCTCTTTCTCAATTTTAGGTAGTTCTTTCTATTCCTAGTTTGCTGAGAGTTTTTATTTTGAATGAGTGTTGGATGGTGTTAAATGTTTTTTCTCTCTCAGTTTACATGATTATGTGATTTTCCTTCTTTAGCTTATGGGTATGGTAGATTACACTGATCATTTCTAAACATGTTGAACTAGACTTGTGTACCTGGAATAAATCCTACTTGGCTAAGTTGCATAGTTCTTTTTATACATTGTTGGATTAGGTTTGTTAATATTTTGCTGGGGATTTTTGTGTCTCAGTGAGATATTGTGAAATATTGGTGGTTTTCTTTTTTTGTACTGTCTTTGTTTTTGGTATCAGGGTAATACTAGCCTCATAAAAGAAGTTGGGACATGTTCCCTTCTCTTCTCTTTCTTTTCTGGAAGAGATTTTGTAAAATTGGTGTTAAATCTTTAAAAGTTTGATTGAATTCTTCAGTGAAACTATCTAGAATTGAAAATTTCTTTTTTGGGAGTTTTTAATTATAAATTAAATTTCTTTAATGGCCACAGGACAACACAAGTTGTCTATTTTCTCTTGGTTGAGTTTGGTAATTTGTGGTTTTTAAGTAATTTGTCCCTTTTTTTCTATTGTCAAATTTATGAATATAAATTTGAAGTACTCTTTGTCATCTTTTTAGTAGCTGCAGAATATGTAGTGATAGTCCCTATTTCATTCCTGATATTGCTAAATCATTTTCTCTTTTATCTGTGGTAGTCTTGCTAAACAGTTATCAATTTTATTAATTTTTTCAAAGCTCTAACTCTTTAATTCATTAATTTTCTCCATTGTTTTCCTGTTTTAAATTTCACTTATTTCTATTATTATCTTTATTATTTTTTGTTGTCAGAGTACGTTGGATTTTTTTTTCACTCTGCTCTTTCTGGTTTCTTGAGGTAAGAACTTAGATTATTGATTTGAGACATTTTCTTTTTTCCAATATAGCATTTAGTATTAGAAATTTCCTGATTTCAGCATTGCTTTAGCTAAATTCTACACATTTTGATATGTTATATTTTCATTTTCATTCAATTGTATGTATATTTCATTTCTCTTGAGACTTTATATTTTACCCCTGTATTATTTAGAAGTGTGTTGTTTAATTTCTAAGTGTTTGGACATTTTCTTGTTTTCTTTCTGTTATCGATGTCTAGTTTGATTTCATTATGGTCAAAGAATACTCTCTGTCTGATTTAAACTCTTTTAAATTTGTTGAGGTTTGTTTTATGGCCAAGGATATGGTCTGTTTGGTGAATGTTCTATGGGTACTTAAAAATGTGTGTTCTATTGTTGTTAGGTATTGTATATTAATTAGATTTTGTTGGTTGATTGTGTTGTTGAGTTCTTCTATATCCTTGCTGATTTTCTGTTTAAGTAGTTCAGTAATTGTTAAGACTAGAGAGTTGAGTTCCCCAAGTATAATTATATATTTGTCTATTTCTCCTTTCAGCTCTCTCACTGTCTGCTTCGTGTGTTTTGTGGGTCATGTGTTTCATGAGCTTCACATGCTTGGTGGATTCACATTTAGGATTGCAATGTCTTCCTGGTGGAATAACATTTATCATATTATCTTTTATAAGAGGGACATTACGTAATGTCCCTCTTTGTCTCTAGTAACTTCCTTTGCTCTGATGTCTACTGTATCTGATATTAATATAGCCACTCACAGCTTTTTTTGTTTTTGTTTATTTGGATTAATGTTTGCATGATATAACTTTTTCCATCCTTTTACTTTCAACCTATCAGTGTCATTGTATTTGGAATGAGATTCTTGTAAACAGAATATTGTTATGTTATTATTTTTTAATCCATTCTGCCAATCTCTTTGTTTTAATTTGTGTGCTTAGACCATTTACATTTAAGGTAATTATTGATATACTTTAGCTTTTTATGAGTTGTTTTCTTCTTGTTTTCTCTGTTTCTCTCTTATTTGCATATTTTCAAGGATTCCTTCTTGGTTTATTTACAGTGTTTTTAGGCATATTGCTTTGTACAGTTTTCTTAGTGGTTGCCCTAGGTATTCCAATATACATGCATAACTTAGCAAAGTCTACCGGTATTAATGTTGTTAATTGTCTTTTCCCTTCATTTCTAATATCATCTGGCTGTCATAAATACGAATCTCCTCTTCCTACTTCTGGATTAAAGATTTGGGTGCTTCTGAGGATGCAGTTTCACTGAAGCAATCGCACCATCTGAAGCTTTGTGCCGGGCTTCCCTGGTGGCGCAGTGGTTGAGAATCTGCCTGCCAATGCAGGGGACACGGGTTCGAGCCCTGGTCTGGGAAGATCCCACATGCCGCGGAGCAACTCGGCCCGTGAGCCACAATTACTGAGCCTGCGCGTCTGGAGCCTGTGCTCCGCAACAAGAGAGGCCGCGATGGTGAGAGGCCCGCGCACCGCGATGAGGAGTGGCCCCCGCTTGCCACAACTAGAGAAAGCCCTCGCACAGAAACGAAGACCCAACACAGCCATACATACATACATACATACATAAAAAAAAAAAAAAGAATGAAGCTTTGTGCCAATCTTAAAGAGGATGCTTTCTGAATATTTTCAGAAACAAACTCAAGATTCTTGCACTTCCTTATATTTCTTGCTTCTAATACTTTAGCATTCCTTAATTGTTTCACACGATCACTTGGAAAAAAAAATTTCTTGAAGCTTGGATCCAGGAATGGGGCAAAAGAAGAATGTAACTGGCTTTTGCAATAACCAAATAATATTTGAATTTCAATCTGTGCCTCTGTTGTGACTGCACATATGCCAATTTCAGCATCTTACCTGGAATAGAATTATAAGAGGATCCCTACAGCAGGTATCATTCAGGAAAGGCTGTACTTGAACTCATAAGGCACATCAACTTGTTTATTTCTTCATCAGGTTCCAGCAAATGAGGCACTTTCTCTGCAACCAACTATTGAACTGCTACTAAGCTCTGCTACATTGCCATTGTTTTCTGTGGTACATTATTAAGGCTTTATTTTGTTCAAGTGCCTTTAAAACATGTAATAGTCACTGTTCCATCTTATTTGAGCATCTTTTATAATAAGTGAAAGATAAGAGAGCTCCTAAATCTCTTATATGTTCAATAGCTTCCTTTAGCTGAAGAATGATGAGAGGGGCCCTCCACAGTTGAACCCATGGCCAGTAATCCTGTTACATTATGCCATACTACAATTACCTTATTGAACATATAACTAAAAGATGTGAACAAAACATTGAATATTTGTGATTCCTAAATCATTCTTAACCTTTACCTTGCTTGTTTTATGCAGTGACAATTGTATGACACCTAAGTGATTTTCCATTCCATTACTGTTTTATCAATCAGATTCTCTATGCTATCAGTTTTAGGGAAATCCAAAAACCTCTCTCTCAGCCATGAAGGAGAGCAAGAGAGTTGATTTAGTTATTATTCCACAGAACCACCAAACTTACAGAAGTCAGATTTTCTCCATATAGCCAAATGTCTACATATACAACACCCAAAACACCAAAACAGCGCATTCAATAAAAGCACTACCCTTTTTGTACATGGCAAATGAAATTCTGGAAAAGATTTTCCAGTATCTTGTGTTCTTAAAGGAACTTTGTACCTAGAATTCCTAGCTTGGGAAATCTCAAAAGATTTTTTACTTCACCTATGGAAAATGGTAGAAGTTTAATCAGTGAAATCAAAATATGTTTGGGATACTTCATTTTTCTTTAAAAGTTTCGTCTTTTAAAATGCTACTTATATTCTTTATTATGTCTGAATTAAAGACATAATAAATGTATTAAAGGTATTAGGGATGTTGTGGTAC
Organism: Balaenoptera acutorostrata; assembly: GCF_949987535.1. Taxonomy (NCBI): domain Eukaryota; kingdom Metazoa; phylum Chordata; class Mammalia; order Artiodactyla; family Balaenopteridae; genus Balaenoptera; species Balaenoptera acutorostrata. The sequence goes on from NC_080075.1 coordinate 42,315,712, forward strand.
TTGAAATAGGAGTGAAATTTTGAAGTGGCACAGTTGATATGATGTAAAGAACACCCAAATAAATATTCTTTTCTTGAAACTCTCATGGCCAAAATGGAATTAAATAATTAAAACTTTAATACAATTCTTACAGGTTATTTTGTGTTACAAATGCAGGCTTGTACACCGAGTGCTTCTACAACTATTAAAATTATAGTATAATGGAATCCCTTTTAGTCTGCATTCTATTTTTTGGGGGGGCGGGGCAGCACTGTGTGGCTTGTGGGACCTTAGTCCCCAACCAGGGATTGAACCTGGGCCCCAGCAGTGAAAGCACTGACTCCCAACCACTGAACCTCCAGGGAATTCCCAGCATTCTATTATTCTTTAAAGTTTTATAAACATATTGGCTCTAGAAGAATATAAGTTCTTTCTACAGACTGGGAGAAAATATTTGCAAACGACACGACCAACAAGGCCTTAATTTACAAAATATACAAACAGCCCATACAACTCAATAACAAAAAAACAAGCAACCCAATAAAAAAATGGGCAGAAGGGACTTCCCTGGTGGCATGTGGATAAGAATCCGCCTGCCAATGCAGGAGACACGGGTTGGATCCCTGGTCTGGGAAGATCCCACATGTCGCGGAGCAACTAAGCCTGTGAGCCACAACTACTGAGCCTGCGTGCTGCAACTACTGAAGCCCACACGCCTAGAGCGCTTGTTCTGCAACAAGAGAAGCCACCGCAATGAGAAGCCCGCGCACTGCAATGAAGAGTAGCCCCCACTCACTGCAACTAGAGAAAGCCCGCACGCAGCAACGAAGACCCAACGCAGCCAAAAAAAAAAAAAAAGGGCAGAAGACCTAAACAGACGTTTCTCTAAAGAAGATGTACAGATGGCCAACAGGCACATGAAAAGATGCTCAATATCACTAATTATTAGAGAAGTGCAAATCAAAACTACGAGGTATCACCTCACAAAAGCCAGAATGGCCATCATCAAAAAAAATCTACAAATAATAAATTCTGGAGAGGGTGTGGAAAAAGGGAACCCTCCTACACTGTTGGTGGGAATGTATATTGGTGCAGCCACTATGGAGAACAGTATGGAGGTTCCTTAAAAAACTAAAAATAGAGATGCCATATGATCCAGCAATCCCACTCCTGGGCATATAACCAGAAAAGATGAAAGCTCTAATTCAAAAAGATACATGCATCCCAAAGTTCAGAGTGGCACTAGTAACAATAGCCAATACATGGAAGCAAACTAAGTGTCCATCAACAGATGAATGGATAAAGAAGATCTGAGATATATATATATATATATATATATATATATATATATATATATAAATATATATAAATATAATGGACTATTACTCAGCCATTAAAAAAGAAAGAATTAACGCCATTTGCAGCAACATGGATGGACCTACAGATTATCATACTAAGGGAAGTAAGACAGAGAAGGACAAAATATTATATGATATCACTTATATGTGGAATCTAAAACATAGTACAGGAACTTCCCTGGTGGCGCAGTGGTTAAGAATCCGCCTGCCAATTCAGGGGACACAGGTTCGTGCCTTGGTCCGGGAAGGTCCCACATGCCGCAGAGCAACTAGGCCCGTGCGCCACAACTACTGAGCCTGGGCTCTAGAGCCTGCAAGCCACAACTACTGAAGCCCGCGTGCCTAGAGCCCGTGCTTTGCAACAAGAGAAGCCACCGCAATGAGAAGCCCGTGCACCGCAACAAAGATTAGCCCCCACTCGCCACAACTAGAGAAAAGCCTGCACACAGCAACAAAGACCCAACGTAACCAAATATAAATAAATAAGTAAATAAATTAAAAAATAAATAAATAAAACATAGTACAAATGAACTTATTTACAAAACAGAAATAGACTCACAGACACAGAATACAAACTTACAGTTACCAAAGGGAAAGGGAGGGAGGGGTAAATTGAGAGTATGGGATTAACAGATACACACTACTATATATAAAATAGATAACAAGGATTTACTGTATAGCACAGGGAAGTATATTCAATATCTTGTAATAAAGTATAATGGAAAAGAACTGAAAAAAAGAATATAGATATATACATACATATGTATAACTGACTCAGTTTGCTGTACACCTGAAACTAACACAATATTGTAAATCAACTATATTTCAATAAAAACAAAATAAGGTTCTTCATAAAGTTATCCAGCTACCTCACTCTTTCTAAATCTTCATATTAAGTACCAGTCAATTTCTCTATTTAGTTAATAATTTGAAAGTTTTAAATTGATTTCATATGTAAAATTTCTAGCTTCACAGTGATCACTAATAACTGTAGCATTTTACTCTGGCAATAATAAATATCCATTTATATATATTTTACCCAAAAGGGGGAATTTCCACTTATAAACACATAAGGAAAATTTACTCAAAATTGCATCTAGAAAGCTCACTCATTTTGGAAAACAAATATTCTAATACTAACAATGAAACCAAACCAATGCCTTGTTCAATTGTTGCTGTTACACTGATTAGATAGGCTGGTGATCTGTGCTTTCACAGGATCATTGATTACACAGAGGCTCAGGGATGAAAGAAATGACATTCAAAGGCGCACTTGGTCAAAGCCAAAGTCAGTTCAGATTCTGGTTGAATTCTGACGTTGAACCCACTCTTCAATGTGTGTCTAATATTTATTTGTTTATTATATAACATGTCCTATGGCACTAATATAAATATTATGTATATTATAAAACATACACAAAAGTAAAAAAATTAAAACATAAGCTAGAAGTTCTAACACTTTCTTCCTGTATTCCAGTGAATGTTCTTGTGTACACCCTGGGGTGTGTGTACCTCCCCGTTGGGGACCTCTGATCTAAGAGATAAAGTTTAAGCTCTTTAACCTGATCTAATAGAACCCTTCAAGATCTGCTCACCGTTACATAGAGAACAGACTTGTGGTTGTCAAGGGGGAGGGGTGGATTGGGAGTTTGGGGTTAGCAGATGTAGCCTATTATATATAAGATAGATAAACAGCAAGGTTGTAGTGTATAGCACAGAGAACTATATTCAATATCCTATGATAAACCATAATGGAAAAGAATATTTTAAAAAAAGAATATATATGTATAACTGAGTCACTTTGCTGTACAGCAGAAATTAATACAACATTGTAAACAAACTATACTTCAGTTAAAAAAAAAAAGATCTGGTCACTGTTTTATCAGTCACTTCTCCTTGTCTTGAACATTACACTCCAAAAACACTGAGGTGCTTGTAGTCTCCTATGCATCTTGCTGTTTTTTGCTTCCGTGCCTTTGCTTGGGCTGGACCCTGTGCCTATCGTGAGGTTTTCTTTGTTTGCTTGTTTAACTCCATTCATCCTTTTGTCTCAGCTCAGACACCACACTCTCCAGGAAGTTCCCTGGCACTCCTTTGTCCCTTGTTTGATGATGTGTTAGGTGTCCCTCCTCTTGGCTCCCAAATTCCTAGTGGGTAGTTCTATTCTTACACTTATTAATTGTATTTTAATTGTCAGGGGGGACCCTAAACTGATTTAGCTTTTGTTTCTGCAACCCTGGAAGATTGGGGGCTGAAATAGAAATTAAGTTGGGTTATAGAAAAGTAGAAAAAGTTGTATTTTCTGTACATTTGAGAGTTTTCAGGCTGAGGTTCGAATCTATCCTTACCTATCTACTTATCTATCAATACCATCCTTGCTGACCCTGGCCCTTGGTCCAATTATACTCTACCCAGGGGTTAGATTCAAAGATGAGGAAGGTGAAGATAGGTATATATGTGCAACATACTCAGATATATTCAGATATAGTGTTAGGAAATAGATGCAACTGTCAAAGGAGGATGTCTGAAGAGAGTTTAATAAGAGGATGTCTAGGAAAAATTCACTGTGTTTTCCCTTACTCTCACACATATTTCTGACCCCAGGTTGTGGGTTTTTCCTGCAATGACTGATTCTCTGACATCAGCTGGGTGTCCTGCTATCAATTCAATTCTTACACTAACTAGAGTTTAGTGTAGACTCCACAGATAAAGGGCTCAGTCCCACAAGAGTGCCCCTCACTTCAGAGGCCAGTCCCAAGTAGTAGGTCCTCAGGTTACGCACAACTTCTGTCTGACTTGGCTACAGATTGGAGGTTCCCATAACCCTCTCCTTGGGTTCAATAATTTGCTAGAGTGGCTCTTAGAACCTAGGAAAAATTTACTTTCTATTGCTGATTTGTCACAGAGAATATTTTAATGGGTACAAATGAACAGCCATATGAGGAGATACATAGGGCAAGATCTGGAAGGATCTTGTGTAAGGGTTTCTGTCCCTGTGGATTTGGGGTGTGCCACCCTCCTGGCGCATGGATGTGCTCACCAACCCAGAAGCTCTCTGAATCCTGAACTCTGGGGGTTTTTATGGAGGCTTCATCCCTTGGCTATGATTGGTTATTAACTCCACTTCTAGCCCGCCTCCCCTCTCCAGAGAATTGGGGAAAGCGAGCGGCTGAAATTTCCTAGCTTCTAATCATGGCTTGGGCTTTCTGGTGACCAGCCTCCATCCAGGAGCCCACCCAGACTTGTCTCATTAGAGCAAAAGACATTCCTATCATCCAGAAAATTATCAATACAAATGTCTTAGGAGCTCTGGGTCAGGAATAGGGATCAAAGACTGACTGTTAGAGCGAAAGATTTTCCTAGCACCGTTATTTACAAGGATTTTATAAGCTCCATGTCAGGAACCAGGGGCAGAGACCAATACATATTTCTTATTATTTCACAGGGACCACTTACCAAGGTGTCGGCTCTGTGTAGGTACCAAGCGCGTGTAATAGCAAGCTTTGTTTCCACTCCTAGACCTGCAGGGGACACAGTCACCTGAGAGGAGCAGAGACACCCCAACCTTGCTCTCCTGCCCCTCCATCTCTGCTGGTGTCCCCCACCCCTACCCCCAACCTTTGGCTGAACTCAACTGGAAGCCAGAGGGCAACACAACCTGGTGATGCAGTCCTGGGCGCAGAGCATGGTGGGGAAGGTGGAGAGAGGACCAGGAGGGCAAACAGAAGACATCCGCACAGCAGATAACCCAAAGTACCCTTGAAAATCCTTTAAATCCACCCTCAGCCCCTCCTCCACTTAGTGTTAAGGTTTCACATGAGAAACTTTAAATAAGTGACTTATCTAAAGTGATGGCAAATGCTAAAATCTTTCCTTTATTCCCTTACCTTTGAGAGGACTGCTCTCTCTCAGCCGTTCAACCATGGCTGTTTGGCTGAAGTGGTGGGGAATTCTATAACGTAGATTAGCAAAACATCAGACATCACAAACTCAAATGCCTTAGGGGGCCAGGCAGGTGAAGAAAATCAGACCAAATAAAACATCAGTGGATGCAGTTGCAGGCAGCCAGTGAGTGATCTCGGGCTCCCTTTCTTAATGCTATCTCCTTTCATCAGCCTTCAGTTAATGGTGATGAGCAACTACAGTGTTGACTAATCACGTCTGGATACAGAATGAGATTCACAGAAAGCAGTTTCTCCGGTGCCCTTCCAAAGGACCGACTCCCCAATAAGTGTGGGCAGAAGGCTAGGAGCACTTCTCTTCAGGAGGCCTACCAGATGCAAGCACTGTTCTAAATGCTTCACCTGAATTATCTCCTTTAATCCCTTCCACATCCCTACCAGATAAGAATTATTATGATCACGACTTTACAGGTGAGGAAACTGAGGCACAGAAATTTTAAGGAAGGACCAGGTGACCTGCTACATCTCTTCAGCAGTGCATTCTGGGCAGGACTGCCTAACTGGCAAGAACCAAGGGGATTATATATTAATTTTTGAATCTTATTTGAATTTAACTTGGTTTAAAAAATGATTTAAAAAAAAAAAAAGAAAAAAAAATGATTTGAGGTGTCTAGAATATTTCACCTTTCAAATACATTACGAATCGTATCATTAAGGAAATAGTAAACCTAGAAAATAATAAAGTTTACTTTTAGAGGGGCCAGATATTTGTGTGGCCACAATCCTGGCTGCAATAACCTCCTGGGGTGGGAAGTCGTAGTAGCCTCTCTTCACTTGTTTGGACACCTGCCTGGGCCTCTTGGGACCTGTGGGTTTCCAGGTGTTACAGGTACACTTTGCATTCCAGACATATTCCTTTGGAACAGACAAACGGCTGGGAGAGGTGGGCTTTGTGGAAGGTTCTTCCTCCTTGGCCACTTTAACCCACCACCTGCAGCTCCTCTGTATTGGACAACTTATGAGTGATCTCAACAATGAGTGTTTAATCACTTCCAAGATACATCAACATAAGACAAACCATTATTTGTAAACATCTAGCACTACGCTGAATATCAGAGGTGGGAAGGGACATCTTGCCTTGTTCCTGATCTTAGGGGGAAAGCACTCATTCCTTTACCATGAACAATAATGTTAGCTCTGGGTTTTTTGCAGATGCTCTTAAAAAGTTGAGGCATTTCCCCTCTATTCCTATTTTTATCATAAATGGGTACTGAATTTTGTCAAATGGATTTTTTCTGCATCAATTAATATGATTATGTAATTTTTATTCTTCAGCTTGTTGATAGGTGGTTTACACTGATTGTTTTTAAAATGTTGAACTAGTCTTGAATACCTGGAATAAATTCCACTTGGTCATGGTATTTAATTCTTTTTTATATATTGTTGGGTTGGATTTGTTAATATTTTGTTGAGGATTTTTGCATCTCAGGTCATGAGAGACATTGGTATGTAGTTTTCTTTTGTGCACTATCTTTGTCTGGTTTTGGTATCAGGGTAACACTAGGTCCATAAAATGAATTAGGAAATGTCCTCTTCTATTTTCTGGAAGAGATTCTGTAGAGTTGGTGTTAACTCTTATCTAATTGTTTGGGAGAATTCTCCAGTGAAGCCATCTAGGCCTGGAGATTTCTTTTTTGGGAGTTATAAAATTTTGAATTCAATCTCCCTAATAGTTATAGGGTTATTCAAATGAGCTAGTTGATATTGGGTAAGTTATGGTAGTTTGTGTTCCTCAAGGAATTAGTTCTTCATCTAAGTTGTCACATTTAGGTGTCCAGAGTTTTTTGTTCTGTTTGTTTTTAGTATTTCCTCATTATCCTTTTGATGTCTTCAGGGTCTGTAGTGATATCACTTGTTTCATTCTTTTATGTTTTCTTTAATTAACAGCTTTATTGAGGTGTAATTGATATACAAAAAACTGCACAACTTTAATGTATGTAATTTGGTAAGTTTGGACCTATGCATACACCCATGAAACCATCATCACGATCAAGGTAATAAGCATAGCCATCAACTCCAAAAGTTTCCTTGTGCTCCCTGTCTTTTTTGTGGTAAGAACACAATATGAGATCTACCCTTTTAACACGTCTTTAAAGTGCACAATACAGTATTGTTAACTGTAGGCACTGTGTTATATAGCAGATCTCTAGAACTTCGGACTCGTCTTGCATAACTGAAACTTTATACCCATTGAACAACAACTCCCCATTCCCCGCCCTCTGCCCCACTCCACCCTAGCCTCTGGCAACCACTATTCTACTATCTGCTTCTCTGAGTTTGACTATTTTAGATACCTCACAAAAGCAGAATCATGGGGCTTCCCTGGTGGCGCAGTGGTTGAGAATCTGCCTGCCAATGCAGGGGACGCGGGTTCGAGCCCTGGTCTGGGAAGATCCCACATGCCGCGGAGCAACTCGGCCCGTGAGCCACAATTACTGAGCCTGCGCATCTGGAGCCTGTGCTCGGCAACGAGAGACCGCGATAGTGAGAGGCCCACGCACCGCGATGAAGAGTGGCCCCCGCTTGCCACAACTAGAGAAAGCCCTCGCACAGAAACGAAGACCCAACACAGCCATACATACATACATACATACATAAAAAGAATGTAAGCAGACAAGAATAGCATTAAAAAAGTAAATAAAAAATTAAAAAAAAAAAAAAAAGCAGAATCATGCAGTATTTGTCCCTCTGTGACTGGCTCATTTCACTTAAAGCAATGTCCTCCAAGTTCATCCATGTTGTCACATATGTCAAGATTTCCTTCCTTTTTTAAGGCTGAATTATATTCCTTTGTATGGATGTATCACATTTTCTCTACTCGTTCATCTGTCAATGGACTTTTAGGTTATTTCCATATCTTGGCTATTGTGAATAACGCTGCAGTGAACATGGGGGTGCAAGCAGCTCTTCAAGATCCTGATTTCCAAAAAATATATTTATCCAAAAGAATTAAAATCAGAAAGAATTGAGATATTTTGTCGTTTCACTGACCCTTTGCTCTGTTCTCTCCATTCGGCTATTTGTTTTATTGGTTAATATCTTTAAAATATATTTTTCTTAAACTGTATTTTTTTCCCTTTTTTAAAAATTGAAATGTAGTTGATGAACAATTTATGTTAGTTTCAGGTGTACTACATAGTGATTTGTCATTTGCATACATTATGAAATGATGACCACGGTAAGTCTAGTAACCATCTGTCCCCATACAAAGTTATTACAATATTATTGACCACATTCCCAATGCTGTATATTACATCCTTGTGGTTTATTTATTTTATAACTGGAGGTTTGTACCTCTTAATCCCCATCACCTATTTCCTCACCCCCCCAACCTCCTCCCTGCTGGCAACCACCTATTTGTTCTCTGTACCTGAGTCTGTTTTCATTTGTTTTGTTTGTGTTATTTAGATTTCACATATAAGTGATATCATACAGTATTTGCCCTTCTTTGACTTATTTCACTTAGCATAATAACCTCTAGATCCATCCATATTGTTCCAAATGGCAAGAGGCAAGATTTCACTTTTTTATGGCTGAGTAATATTCCAGTGTGTGTGTGTGTGTGTGTGTGTGTGTGTGTGTGTGTGTGTACACACACATCTTCTTTATCCATTCATCTATTGATGGACACTAGGTTGCTTCCATATCTTGGCTATTGTAAATAACACTGCAATGAACATTGGAGTGCATATATCTTTTCTAATCAGTGATTTTGTTTAGGTAAATACCCAGAAGTGAAATTGCTGGATCATATGGTAGTTCTATTTTTAATTGTTATAGGAATCTCCACACTGTTTTCCACAGTGACTGCACCAATTTACAATCCCACCAACAGTGCATGAGAGTTCCCTTTTTGGAAGTTTGTATCTTTTCAAAGAATCAACTTTTGGGTTTATTGATCCTTCTTATCATTTCTTTCTTCCTTCTATTTCTTTAATTTTTTCTCTTATCCTTATCTTCATCTTCTTTCTATGTTTTTTGGGCCCATTCTGTTGCTACTTTCAACTTAAGTATTTAGGTGATTAATTTTTAGTTTTTCTTCTTTTCTAATATAAGCATTTAAGACTACAAATTTTCCTTAAGCATCACTTTTGCTGCATCTCACAAGTTTTGTCATGTTGTATTTTTGTCATCATTCAGTTCTAAGCATGTTTTTAAAAAATTCTGTTATGACTTCTCCTTTGACCAATGGATTGTTTAAAAAAATGTTCTAAAATTTCCAAATGTAAGGGGACTTTTTTTTTTTTTGTAATTGAGTCTTATTTAATTGCATTGTGGGCAGAGATTTTGTTCTGTATGATTGATACCTATTCTTTCTATTTCTTGAGACTGCTTTATACTATCAGCAGTTCTCAAGTATAGTCTGCAGATCCCTGGGGATTCCCAAAACCCTTTTAGGAGAACTATGAAGTCAAAACTATTTTCATAACAATACTGGGACATTATTTGCTTTTTTTTCACTGTGCTGCTATTTGCACATGGTGAGTACAACTGCTGGTGCCCTAGCATGAATCCAGGCGGTGGCATCAAACTGTACTAGCAGTCATTTTATTCTTCACCACCATAAAGCTAGTTTCACTTAAGAATGTCCTTGACGAAGCATTAAAAAATTATACTTGTGGGCTTCCCTGGTGGCGCAGTGGTTGAGAATCCGCCTGCCAATGCAGGGGACACGGGCTCGAGCCCTGGTCTGGGAAGATCCCACATGCCGCCGAGCAACTAGGCCCGTGAGCCACAACTACTGAGCCTGCGTGTCTGGAGCCTGTGCTCCGCAACAAGAGAGGCCGCGATGGTGAGAGGCCCGCGCACCGCGATGAAGAGTGGCCCCCGCTTGCCACAACTAGAGAAAGCCCTCGCACAGAAACGAAGACCCAACACAGCCATAAAAATAATTAATTAATTAATTAATTAATTAAAAACTTAAAAAAAAATTATACTTGTAATAAGTCTTGAACCTTGAGAAAACATCTTTTTTATTATTCTGTTTGACAAAATGGAAAGTACACATAAAGCATTTTTGCTGTACTCCAAAATATGATGGTTTTCCCATGGAAAAGCACTTGTGTGAATAAGTTGAAAGCAGAATCAGCTTTTTAATTTTTTTAAATAAAATACATTTTTTTTTTTTAAACTGGAGAGAACAACTGACAAACTTTGGTTATTCAGACTTGGGTATATGGCAGATATTTTCTTGAAAATGGTCGTAGTAAGTCTGCCACTTTGAGGAAAAATGATTATTGTCAGTGATAACATTTGAGCTTCAAGGGAAAATTCAAATTTAGGAAATCTTGTATCCACCACTGTAAAGTTGACAGCTTCCTAATACATAAGGACTTTTCTAATGAGATTGGTGGTGATATCAACAAGTGTGATTTTTAAAAATACACATTGTATAATGAAATGTGTCAACCTTTGGAAGATACCTATACCTCAGTGAACCTTTTTTTTTTTCTAACTGATCAATGAATGATGTCCAAAATTATGCATGAATGAAAGATTGACTCAAAGTGCAAAATAGACTGATGGATTTTCATGTAGCAGGGTGTGTTAAATTCATTGATATGGTTTCAGATTCCACAGTCAAGTAACCTTTAAGAAATTCTCATTTGGTGAATTCGGGTGTAGTATCAGAGAATAACATTCACAACCATTTGAAAAGGCTGTTAAAATACTCCTCCCTTTTCTAGGTGCATGTCCATGTGTCAATGCCTTCCAGCCAAACACCACCAAGAACAGAGCAGTAATTGAACAAGCTGGGTTTAGTTTTCATTGCAGGGAAGAAGAATATACACGAGCAGGGATTGTCTACAGTCTTGGTAAGATGGTTTTAGAAAAAACATAGGATTTGGGTTTAGTTAGGTGTCTTGGGGGGAGGGTTTAAGAAAGCAGAGCTTTGTTCTGGATTGGATACTGTCAGGATGTGGTGGTAATTCTATGATTAGGGTTCTTAATAAATCTTATCTATAGGAAGGTATAATGGATTGAATGGTGACCCCTCAAAAGATATGTCCACATCCTTACCCCATAACCTGTGAATGTTAGTTATTTGGAAAAAAAAAAAAAAAAGGTCTTTGCAGACAATTGTGATTAAGTTAAAAATCTACAGATGAGATCATCCTGGATTTCCCGGGTGGGTCCTAACTCCGTGAGTTAGCGTACTCCATGTAAGTACGCTTACAGAGAAAGGCAGAGGAACATTTGAGGCAGACACGAAGAAAAGGTCATGGGAGGGCAGAAGCAGACACTGGAGTGATGTGACCACAGGCCAAGGAACTCCTGGAGCCCTCCAGAAGCTGGAAGAGATGAAGAAGGATTCTCCCCTAGAGCCTTTAGATGAAGTGTGGCCCTGCCGACACCTTGCCTTCTCACTTCTGACTCCAGAACTGGGAGAGAATAAAGTTCTGTTGTTTCAAGTCACCAGGTTTGTGGTAATTTCTTTCAGTGGCCACAGGAAACTAACACAGAAGGGCCGACTGGAGAAATGCTGTAGCTGGTAAAGAAGAAGTGGTTACCCAGCCAGAATGGGGAGATGTTTGGCCACTTGCCTGGCTTAGACAAGTTCACGGTCTTGTTTTCGTTTTGGTCCATCATGGTCACAGAGTGGCTCTGTCTGAGGGGATGTTCTGTGACCTTGACCACCAAGGCCAGCTGTGAATGCCAGGCCAGCTCCCAGCAACACCAACTCCTGCTGGACCTCAGGGGCTGCTTTTCTCATTCTCATGGGCGAGGCTGGACTTCATAGACTTCAACCAAAACAACCTATCACAACAGATGCTCCTGGGAAAATCCAGCTGCTTTCTATTAAGCCAGGCATTAAAGAAATTTGCCAAAATGAAACAATGCCATTTTTCTCACTAATTAAAAAAGTTATTTTTCATAAAAATGTTATATATGTTAACATACAATGGTATTATTATTGTTAATTTAAATAAATATTTGTATTTATTAAGTTAATAAACACATAAATCATCTTTCAGTTTTAATTTCTAATGTAGTAAATATCAGTAAATATAACCTCCATGAACTAAAGTTTTTTGGAGTCTTCAGTAATTTTTTTTTTTTAATTTACTTATTTTTATTATATATTTATTTATTTATTTTTGGCTGTGTTGGGTCTTCGTTTCTGTGCGAGGGCTTTCTCTAGTTGTGGCGAGCGGGGGCCACTCTTCATTGCGGTGCGCGGGCCTCTCATTATCGCAGCCCCTCCCGTTGCGGAGCACAAGCTCCAGACGCGCAGGCTCAGTAGCTGTGGCTCACGGGCCTAGCTGCTCCGCGGCATGTGGGATCTTCCCAGACCAGGGCTCGAACCCGTGTCCCCTGCATTGGCAGGCAGATTCTCAACCACTGCGCCACCAGGGAAGCCCAGTAATTTTTAATAGTATAAAGAGGTCCTGAGACCAAAAATGTTGAGAATCACTGGCCTAGTACACTGGCGATTTTGGTAAATATACCATATATACTGTCTAACTGTTGGGATCAGGGTTTCATGCGTGCCCACTAAATCAAACTTGCTAAGTGTTCTCAGCACGTATTTCTTTACTAAGTTTTGGAATGCCTAACTTATCAATAATTTGGAGAGGTAAGTTGAAATTTCCCACTTTGATGATTAATTTGTCAATTACTCCCTGTAGTTCTATCAATTTTTACTTTATATACTTTAAAGACATCTGACTAAGGCAGACTGTCTGGTTTACTAGCTGTGTGATGTAGGGCAATTTACTTATTTCTTCTGGGCTTTATTTCTCACTTTTGTAATATGCAGATAATAATGGTACTGCCTCATACAGCTGTTGTCAATAAATATTTGCTAATGTTATCTTCACTAGCAGTGATTAGTGTAGGAACAGAAAAGGAGAACAGATGGATTTATTCAGTTGTGATTTCGGCTGGGGGAAAAGTTGGGGAAGAAATATAAGTGGATAAGTATAGTAAGGTGGAAAATAATAGTGGGAGTGTAGGCTGGATAGGAAAAGAAGTGACAAGGCTGAGCTATAGGGAGAAAATGCAGTGGACAACTTAATGAGAATGAAAGATGCGTATGGTGAGACGGGGTACTGAGTGAGCTGGGGAGACAATTACTAGAGTAAATTTGAGGTCCAGGTGAAGGTCCCAGGTGTGGGTGGAATAAAGGGGCTAGGATGATGGACTGGTTATTACATTGTTGCCGAAGCCACGCAAAATGGGTGGTGCTGGATGGAGATGAGACCCCAAAGTCTTCCATACAGCCTTGACCAGTAGATGAACAGGTGACAGTGGAACAACAGGATGTCACAAATCTCAGAGCAGAAGTGATGCTTTGAGAGTGGCACTGACAGCTGAGTGAATGCCAACCCTGCCTGTGGTCCTGGGGACTTCAGAGAACCAGACCTTCACTAGAGGCAGATGCAGGGTAACCAGTCCTCTGGGAGAGCCAGCTTTCATGGCAAGGGGATGGAGGCACTTCCTGGGATAAGGGGGAGTTGACAATGTTGGGGAGTGCATTTCCTGTGGAACAGGGTATAGTATAAAGCTTGGGGGAGGAAGCAGTGGGCCAGGGGTCAAAGGAGAGAAAACACAAGAATTTTCCATCTTGAGACATGACCAAGGATGAGAAATGTGTGAGGCATGGTGGGATTGGCCAGGTACAGGTTCCAAAGATTATCTTACACAATGAGGCCAAGGATAGGGCCCAAGATAGTGTCAGTTTCTTAATAATCTAGACAAGGAGGCAGGCAAGGAGGGGTAGTTACAGACAGATCAGTAAGAAACAGAACTTTCTTTTTTAAAATTTAAAAATAAATAAATAAATTTATTTATTTATTTATTTATTTTTGGCTGTGTTGGGTCTTCGCTGCTGCTGAGCAGGCTTTTCTCTAGTTGTGGCGTACGGGGGCTACTCTTCGTTGCGGTGCGCAGGCTTCTCATTGTGGTGGCTTCTCTTATTGCGGAGCACGGGCTCTAGGCACACGAGCTTCAGTACTTGTGGCATGCGGGCTCAGTAGTTGTGGCTCACGGGCTCTAGAGCGCAGGCTCAGTAATTGTGGCTCACGGGCTTAGTTGCTCCACGGCATGTGGGATTTTCCCAGACCAGGGCTCGAACCCTTGTCTCCTGCATTGGCAGGCGGATTCTTAACCACTGTGCCACCAGGGAAGCCCATCTTTTTTTTAATTTTTAAATTTTTTTTATTGGAGTATAGTTGCTTTACCATATTGTGTTACTTTATACTGTACAGCAAAGTGAATCAGCTATACGTATACATATATCCCCACTTCTTGGGATTTCCTTCTCATTTAGGTCATCACAGAGCATCGAGTAGAGTTCCCTGTACGTTCTCATTAGTTATCTATTTTATACACAGTATCAATAGTGTATATATGTCAATCCCAATCTCCCAATTCATCCCACTCCCCACTTTCCCCCTTGGTATCCATACGTTTGTTCTCTATGTCTCTATTTTTGCTTTGTAAATAAGATCATCTATACCAATTTTTTCAGATTCCACATATATGCGTTAATATACGATATTTGTTTTTCTCAGAAAGAGGACTTTCTAAATGAGTTGGTGCTTAGCTGTAGTGTAGTCTGTCCCACGGGGTAGTGAATTCCTCATTATAACTTTTTTGGTTTGTTTTAAAAGAAGTTGGATGGATGGACATTTTTCAGGGAAGCTGAAAGGAGGGTTGGGCTGCAGGACTTCCAAAATTCTAAGGGGAAAAAAAAAAAAAACCCCTTCGAACTTAGTGTAGTATTTGGCTATGTCTCCCTCTAGTGGCCATCCTGCAGAATTAACAAAAATGAATTCTAAAATCTCAAACTAAAAGGTTAGCGCTCGTGGCTTTCAGAATACCCTAAATTCCATTTTATGTCAATTCTGCATGAAATCCAGATAGTCATCTGTGCGCTTATTTGAATCACAATCGTTATTTTTCTAAATCAAGAAGATGTCATAGGCTAGTAGACTTCTGTGCCAGGCACATAAGATCTAGGGATGGAGCATAAGACAAATTAGATCCCCTGCCTTCATGGGGCTTACATTCTAGTGTGGGTAAACAGACCATCAGTAACCAGTAAATAAGAAAGTTGCAGCCTCTGATTAGTGCTGTGCAGGAAGTCAATAGAGTGCTATGAATGGGACTAAGGAGGATGACTTACTTTGGATAGAGTGGTCAGGGAAGACCTCATCATTAAGATGAGAAGAGGGAGAAGCATGTTCTGGCCAGATAAAAAAAATTAGTGCAAAAGCCCAGAGATGGGAAACAGTATGGCATTTCTAGCTGCTAACAGAAGATTGGCAC
This sequence comes from Balaenoptera acutorostrata, assembly GCF_949987535.1. Lineage (NCBI taxonomy): Eukaryota > Metazoa > Chordata > Mammalia > Artiodactyla > Balaenopteridae > Balaenoptera > Balaenoptera acutorostrata. The sequence continues at coordinate 42,331,286 of NC_080075.1, forward strand.
AACTAGAACAAAATTGACAAGTGGCGTAAGGCATGGGTTGTGGTTAGAGATGATGGCAGGGACCACATCATGCCAGCCCTTGTAGGCCTGGCATGCGAAACCTCAAAAGTCATGGAAAGTTTGCTAATGACAACTTTCATCCTATCTTAACAGGCTGCACCTATTTTAAAAATTAATTTTCTTGAAATTATCTAGATCTATACTTAGCTTCTAAACCAATGGAAGAACTATATATTTTTTTGGCCACGCCACACAGCTTATGGACTTTTAGTTCCCTGACCAGGGATTGAACCCGGGGCCCCAGCAGTGAGAGTGCTGAGTCCTAACCACTGGACTGCCGGGGAATTCCCTGGAAGAACTATTTTAAAATGTGAATTTGCTTTCATGTTGACTGATTTGCGCATGAGAGCAAATCTATGGCTCATGAGACCATAGATTTCCTTGGCACTAAACCTTCTTTCTGTATGGGCATTTGGTAGTGAATTGAAACAGAATATTGAATTGGAAACAGCAGGTTCTGTGTTGAAAAATATTTCCACTTACATTGGCCATTGTACTATTGAAGGAAGTGAACAGCACGTTCAAGGCACTTACCTCCTCCTGAGGAGACATTGGAGAGAGCTTTCTCTTTTCATGAAGATGACTTCTGTATTTGAATTACCTCATTCGAAAAGAAGACTTACTGGAATTAGCCAAGCCCCAAACTGTGATTGTTCTTCTTCTGCAATGTGAAAAACGTAATGTCACTTATACTTTGTCAAGGAATTTCAGGAGAGAGTTAAAAATCTAAAACTCAATGTAGAGTAGTCAGCCTTTTTTGAGCTAATTATTTCTTGCTTTAGAGGTGCTGTGAGAAATGAGGATGGTAAATGCTAGATAAAGGCAACACTGTTAAGTGTATAAAAAGGAAAACATTCAGTGTGACGCCATGGTTGGCTGATGGTAAGCACACAGCTAGTGGACCCCCTGCACTGTGCTATGTGTAGACAGCTGTGTGGTTGTGCTGAGGAGCTTGCCTTACCTACCTGTGTATCAGCACCCTGAGCTAGAGAGGTGACAGTCTCACAAGAGGATGAGGGGCAAGCTCACTGCATCAGATAACGCAAGAGACGTGAATATGTTAGTTTTCCCATCAAAAGTACAATATTAGATTGGTTCAAAACAGGCAGCTGCAAGAATGGTACTTGGCCAGAAGGAGGAAGGGAAGACGGAGAGAAGAGACATATGACTGTATCATCAAAGGTGATATGACACGAGCAAAAGAATCAGAGTTATCTATCTCCACCACCACCCAAAATACCACCCAGAATTTAGGGAGTGGGAGCAATAGTTTTACAACGGGATATTCAGATTCCAACCAGGATTAAAATTTTTGTTGTTGTTGTAAATTAAATCATATTCTAAAAACTATTACTCTAAGCATAGTTTGGAAGATTTGAATCATGTATATGACACTTTTGAAAATGAATATTGCCACATGCTTTTAATGCCCAAGTTTGTACTTTTATATATAATCAAGATGGTGCTAAGCGATGACATTTAACTGTTTTGTTTATATTTATAGGATTATTTTATTGTTTTCCATAAAGCACATGATTAACTTAAATTTGCATTTTGTTACTTACTCCAACTAAAACCATGCCATCTGTTGCTCAGTCAGCTCTTGGCCACGTTTATTCCTGGGATACAAGATGGCTCAATTGACCTACTGGAAGTAAAGCTTCTGTATGTCCGAGAAAGTACACTTACGCAATGAGACCAAGACCCGGTCAGCAACACAGAAGTTCTGTGCATCATATTGTTTACACCCCAAACTTAAGTAATAAGTGCATAGTTACAGTACCAAAAGCCAAGAGATTTAGTCAACATGCTGAGTTATCATCAGCTATGCCTATGTGATAGGTCAAGTTGAAAATAAATGCTGGTTAAGGAGCAGACAGAGTTTTGGGGGGGAGAAAATCAGGTCCCAAAGCTGTTTTTTCTGCCTAGAATGCTCTACACCTGCCACTTCATGTGGTTTCTAGTTTCTCAACTTAAATGTCACTTTTTCAAAAGGAAAAACAAGGACTAATATCCATAAAAGAATCAAAAGAAGCAGAAATAAAAACAGTTCTTGAAAGCTGGGACAACTCTAGAGCAGAACATATTAGAGAACTAGTAAATTGAAAAAGTGTGCTGAAGAATTCACCCAGCATCCAATATAAAGAAAAATATGAGCAATCAGTTAAAGATGTGAAGGAAATATTTTGGAGGTTTCAGGCATATCTAATAGGAGTTCTAGAAGAAAAAAATGGAGGGAATTATGGAGAAGCAATATTTGATGAGATAATAATAATTTAAAAATTTCTAGAATTGAAGGAAGATGTATATTCTCAAACAAAAGTGCATTCCAAATACCCAGCAGTATATATAGAAATAAATTCACACAGAAGGCACATTGTGGTGACACTGCATCACAGATAAAGAGAAAATTTTTAAAGCAGCCAGAGAAAAAAGGCTTATTATCCACAAGGAATGGTAATTAAATGGACAGTTGTTTTCTAATCAATAATGATAGATATCAGAAGACAAAGGAACAAAATTATGAAAGTGTTGAGGAAAAATAACCATCAACGTAAAATTTTATACCCAGTTAAACTATCTCTCAAAAAAAAGGAGAACAAAATTTGCCATAGATTCTCATTGAAGAGACTATTTTTTTTTTTTGCTTTAATTGGGTGTATTTTTAAAAATTCATTGAAATATAATATATACATAGTATACATGTATATAAATGTACAGCTTAATGAATTTTGGCAAATTGAACACACCATGTAAGCCAGTATCCCAGAAACATCCCTCATTTTCCCTCCTAGCCACTAACCCCTCAGATTAACACCTGTTTGACTTCAAACAGCTTAGAGTATTTATGCCTACAACTAGTGCTTTAAGTAACAGGAATCATACATGTGCTCTTTTGTGTGTCTTGTTTCTTTAACTGAATATTATATCTGTGAGATTCATCTGTATTTTGGGGTATAGGTGAGGATCATTCAGTCTCCTTTTTGTATAATATCCCATGATGAATATTAATTATTTATCAATATATTCAACCTTAGTAGATCCTTCAGTTTTCCAAAGTGGTTGTACTAATTTATACTTCCAACAGTAGATGAGAGTTTTGGTTGCTCTACTTCCTTGCAAACACTTGATATTTTTTGTCTTTTCATTTCAGCCATTCCCATGGCCAATCACGTGGTAGTTTAGCAGATTTTGAAAGATGTACTGTGTGTCATCAGGCAAATTGGCTGGTGGAGGGGGGCCCTGGGGAGGATCAGAAAGGGTGCTCAAAAAAGGAGGACCAGTGGGAGTCCTCAGATGTGAATTCTGTGAGCCTGGTGAGTTGCAGGTAAATCATATACACAAAAAATTATGTCTCCAAAATATTGTTTGTAGTAAAGTTTGGAGTTAAAATAAACTTTATATCAATACAATTTGCCATCAGCTGATGAGTCAAGCACAGTTATAAGCTTACACCCCTGAAAGAAATAAACAAATGGCATCTCAAATCAGACACTCTGTAACATTAGTGGCTTGTGTATAAGTACAGGTTAAAAAAATTATGAAAATAATAATAAAGTGATGCTCCAATAGGTACTCACTTACAGGATGTCTTTGCCTAGGGAAATAAGGAATGCATGTCCTACACAGTACCTCCAGAGTGCTCCTGGCATCTACCACACTGCTTGGTAATGTGGCTGTGTTTTTTCAGTTGCCAATCACGTGAATAATTGTTTCTATCATTTTTAGTAACAGAACACCCAGTTTTATTTTGGGGGGAGGTGAAGAGACTATTAAGGATATTTTCCATCAAGAAGAAAACCAAACCCAGAGGAAAAGCATAGCATTCAAAAACAACCAACCAACCAAAAAGCAGCGAGAACAGGAACAGATAAAATATATCTGGAAATGTGTTTATGTGACTGAAAAATCCCCCACAAAACAAGTTTTTGCATGTTTTTATAAAAAAGATAAAAACTCTCCTTAATAATAAGACTATCTGTGTGTGTGTGTGTGTGTGTGTGTGCGTGCGTGTGCTTAATGGGTAGTTATGTATGTGAAGTCCTTTAAAACAGTTTACCCATCACCCAGCTTTAGCTGCAATCAATATTTTGCCAATTTTGTTTTATATATTGCTAAAGTCCTTAACAGCATACAAATATGGAATAATTTTAGTGTATTAAAAATTTATATTAAGTATATATGCTAAATATTTAAAACAGCCTAAACAAACAGATAGATATATAATCTATAGATTCTAAAATTGTAGTGAGTCTCTGAAAATTTATCAATCCACTGAACACAAGAAAGGAGGGGGCAAAAACTGATAAAGAGGATTGCAAGCAGTGAATAAAAAATAAGATGGTAAAAATAAGTCTATCACTGATAACAACAAATATAAATAAATTCACATATAGAAAGACAAGAAGCTATCAGATTTGATTATGCTTCTTACAAGATACACCTATACAAGAATGATATGGAAGGGTTTAAATGAAAGGAAAGTAATAAACTTAAGAAAAGCATAACCAAAAAGGAAAGGGTAAACAAAGTAAATTATATTAAAATTAAGAACTTGTTCTCATCTTGTCAGCATAAAGAGAACAAAAAGAGAAGCCATGGTGAAGGGGATTAAGAGGTGCAAACTTCCAGTTATAAAATAAATACGCCACAGGGATGTAATATACAGAATAAGAAATGTGGTCAATATTATTGTAATAACTTTGTATGGGGACAGATTGTTACTAGACTTAATCATGGTCATCATTTCATAATATATGCAAATGTCAAGTCACTATGTAGCACACCTGAAACTACCATAATATTAAAGGTCAACTATATTTCAATTTTTTAAAAAAGAGTGAGAAGCCACAAACTAGGAGAAACTACTTATCACATGTATCCAGACTATATAAAGAGAACCTAAGAATCAATAGGAAAGAGACAGCCCAATGTAAAGAGTGGCAAAAACCAGGTACAGGTGTTTTAGAGAAGAGGAACCAAAAAATAATGAAGAGACATATGAAAAGGTGTTCAACTTCATTAGTTACCAGGGAAATGCAAAATAAAAAGCACAGAGATTCTTCTTCACACTTACCATACTGAGAAAAATTTAAAAGTCTGATTATTTCAAGTGGAGCAACAAGGACATGTATATTCTGATGATAGAATAAACATTGGTACAACCTCTATGGTAAACAATTTGGCATAACTGAGAAAAGATTTCTCATATGTAAAATGGGATTAATTATGTTATCCACCTCATAGAGTTGTTTTGAGAATCAAATGACCTAGCATCTTTTGAGGAAGGTATTATTCTCATTTTTTCATATAAGGAAACTGAGACATCCAAATGTTTAATTAATCTGCCTGTGGACTGGGAGAAGCTAACTGCAATGCATATAAATGACAAAGCATAAATATTCAGAATGTGGAAATATATCGTATTGATAAGAAAAAGCATATTCACATAAGAAACTTAAATGGCCAATAAACACATGAAAAGATACTCAACCTTTTTAATAGTCAGGGAAAGACAAAATGAACAAAAAAATACAGTGCCAATGAAAAATCAAAATGACGTTGAAGTACTATATCAAACCTACTGCTGTGGATTATAAACTGATTCAACTGCTTTAGAAGCAGTTTGTCGATACCTGGTGAAGTTGAAAATGTGCACAGCTTGGGACTCAGTAATTCCTCTCTTAGTATTGGGTTGGCCAAAAGTTTCACTCAGTTTTTTCCATAAGATGGCTCTAGTAGCACTTAGTTGTCTTTAACTTCATTCGAAACAATTTTGTTAGATTGTATGTGACAGCTGTCATATCAGCGTGCATTTAAAAAAAGACTTATCAAAATTGGTGAATTTTTGTATAGCCATTTAAATATTGAAGATGGAAGAAAAAAGCAACATTTTCGGCATATTATGCTTTATTATCTCAAGAAAGGTAAAAACACAACTGAAACACAAAAAAAGATTTGTGCAGTGTATGGAGAAGGTGCTGTGACTGATTGAATGTGTCAAAAGTGGTTTGCCAAATTTCGTGCTGGAGATTTCTCCCTGGATGATGCTCCATGGTCAGGTTGACCAGTTGAAGTTGATAGCCATCAAATTGAGACATTAATTGAGAACAATCAACATTATACCACACGGGAGATAACTGACACACTCAAAATATCCAAATCAAGTGTTGAAAGTCATTTGCACCAGCCTGGTTATGTTAATCGCTTTGATATTTGGGTTCCACATAAGTAAAGTGAAGAAAACCTTCTTGACAGTATTTCCACATGCGATTCTCTACTTAAACGTAATGAAAATGTTCCGTTTTTAAAACAAATTGTGATGGGTGATGAAAAGTGGATACTGTACAATAATGTGGAACAGAAGAGATCGTGGGGCATGTGAAATGAACCACCACCAACCACACCAAAGTCCGGTCTTCATCCAAAGAAGGTGACGTTGTATATATGGTGGGATTGGAAGGGAGTCCTCTATTATGAGCTCCTTCCGGAAAACCAAACGATTAATTCCAACAAGTACTGCTCCCAATTAGACCAACTGAAAGCAGCACTCTACGAAAAGCGTCCGGAATTAGTCAACAGAAAATGCATAATCATCCATCAGGATAACACAAGACCTCATGTTTCTTTGGTGACCAGGCAAAAACTGTTAGAGCTTGGCTGGGAAGTTCTGATTTATCCATGGTACTCACCAGACACTGCACCTTCATTCAGATTTCCATTTATTTCAGTCTTTACAAAATTCTCTTAATGGAAAAAATTTCAATTCCCTGGCAGACTGTAAAAGGCACCTGGAACAGTTCTTTGCTCAGAAAGATAAAAAGTTTTGGGAAGATGGAATTATGAAGTTGCCTGAAAAATGGCAGAAGGTAGTGGAACAAAACGGTGAATATGTTGTTCAATAAAGTTCTTGGTGAAAATGAAAAATGTGTCTTTTATTTTTACTTAGAAACCGAAGGCACATTTTGACCAACCCAATATATGCCCCAGAGCAATGGTCTTCAAACTGGGGTATGCATATCCTTGTGGTTATATGAAGATTTTGCCAGGGTACTGGGGTGCTGATAGTTAAGAGAACCTTCAACTCCCATGTATACTACCCCGCCCCTACCCCACACACACACTGCCTGGCAACTCTCTGGCAACTTTCCCATCCTCTCTTTCATAATTGCCCTTCTTCCACTCTTCAAAAAGAAAAAAAGGCATACTCCTTCTTTACATTTCAATGGCCAGGATCAGTGTCATCAACCTAAACTGCTTTGGTTGCTCAAAGATGCTTTTCTTTTCTACTAAATACAGAGTTGCCTAATAATGTATATGAAATTATTTTGAATTTTATACAAAATTAAAAACTATTTTCCAAAAGCCAAGCACTAGAGTACAATACATGTACATATTTACTGAAAGAAAATCATGTCATTTACACTACTTCTTGCTTTCAAAATTCATTATTTTAACTACATCTTGCATTGCATTATTGTAAACTAAGCATGAGAAACAGCAAATAGATTTACTCATGTTTTACATAATTTATTATAAAATAGATTAATTTTATTAGATATACATAATTTTGATCTTGATGACTTTCATTAATTTATTGTGAAGATATGTTCAATAATTAATATTTTATAAGAAGTAATTTATTTTCTGATATTCCTTGAAATATGTATTAACACATTTATTTTATTACTTTTAAAAATTTTTATTGGAGAATAGTTGATTTGCAATGTTGTTTTGGTTTCAGGTATACAGCAAAGTGGATCAGTTATACATATACATATATGCACTCTTTTTTTTTTTTTTAGATTCTTTTCCCATATAGGCCATTATAGAGTACTGAGTAGAGTTCCCTGTACTATACAGCAGGTTCTTATTAGTTATCTATTTTATATATAGTAGTGTGTATATGTCAATCCCAATCTCCTAATTTATCCCTCCCCTCCAGCACATTTACTTTAAATAAAACACTTAAATTCCTTTTAGCTCCTTCTCCTGACTCTTGTGCTGTTGTTGTCATGTATTTTAATTCTCTATATTTTTAATTTTTAAAAATTCTTAAACTTTAAAAAAAAATTTATTTTATTTATTTATTTATTTTTGGCTGCGTTGGGTCTTCGTTGCTGTGCGCGGGCTTTCTCTAGTTGCAGCGAGCGGGGGCTACTCTTTGTTGTGGTGAGTGGGCTTCTCATTGCGGTGGCTTCTCTTGTTGTGGAGCACGGGCTGTAGGGCACGCAGGCTTCAGTAGTTGTGGCTCTAGGGCTCTAGAGCGCAGGCTCAGTAGCTGTGGTGCACGGGCTTAATTGCTTCGCAGCATGTGGGCTCTTCCCTGACCGGGGCTTGAACCCGTGTCCCCTGCATTGGCAGGCGGATTCTTTTTTTTTTTTTTTTAACAACCTTATTGGAGTATAATTGCTTTACAATAGTGTGTTAGTTTCTGCTTTATAACGTAGTGAATCAGCTATACATTTACATATATCCCCATATCTCCTCCCCCTTGCGTCTCCCTCCCACCCTCCCTATCCCACCCCTCTATGTGGTCACATAACACCGAGCTGATCTCCCTGTGCTATGCGGCTGCTTCCCACTAGCTAGCTATTTTACATTTGGTGGTGTATATATGTCCACGCCACTCTCTCACTTCGTCCCAGCTTACCCTTCCCCCTCCCCATGTCCTCAAGTCCATTCTCTATGTCTGCGTCTTTATTCCTGTCCTGGCAGGCAGATTCTTAACCACTGTGCCACCAGGGAAGCCCTCTCTATATATTTTAAACCACATAAGATATTGCTTGATGCAGATAATATTCATATATACTTACTCTTTCTAGTGCAGTTCATTCTTTCCTGCATCTTCGTACACCCATCAGGAATTATTTTCCTTTTTTAAAGGCAGGTGTGCTGGTGACAAATCTCTCCATTCCTGGTTTTCTGGAAAATGGCTTTATTTTGCTTTCACTTTTGAAGAATATTTTTCCTGGATATGGATTTCTAGGTTGGCAGGTAATTTTTTTTCAGCACTTATAGAGGTATCTTTCTATTGTCATCCGGTTTCTAACATTTCTGTTGAGAAGTCAGCTGTCAGTATTACAGCTTTGAAGGTAATGTTTCTTTTCTTTCTGGTTGCTTTGAGTTCGAAATGATTCTTTTTCACAATATTATCTGATGTGTCTAAGTGTATGCTTTAATATTTGTTCAGTTATATTTATTCTATTCGGACTTTATAATAGTTCTTAAACCTGTACATTGATGCTTTCATTAGTTTTGGAAAATTCAGGGAGGTGGGCACCCAGGTATTCAGTATGTTATTTTATGTGCTTTACTGTTTGTTATGAATGTTTCAAAAATATTTTAAGAGCAAAATGACAGGTCCTGCCTCAGGTGCTCACCTAGGACCCTACTCTCGCTTATTTGCTTAGAGGTTGCTCTTCACTCTTGAATTCCTGGCTTGTCATTTTGATTCCTTAGTTTACTTCTTTAAGAATAAGATTTTCAAGTGTTCTGCTCATGAACGTGTATAGTCATGTCACCCAAGATGGCTGTTCTCTTGCTCTCTGTACATCCCCTGCTTGACCAGTCCCCTGCCTCACCTACAGCCTACTCACCTGACTGACCTTTCCTCTTAATCATAGAGCCTAGTCAGTAACTGCCTACATGCTTTCCCCTTGTCCCAGCTAGTGATTATTCTAATCCTTAGGCCAGAATGGCTCCGCCTACTAGTTTATCAAAGGGAAACATCTGCCCCATGAAAGTCTAACCTGAGGGGCTATGAGGGGCATGCCCCTCTACTGGTTTCGCTGGTAACTGATGAGCCAACCTGACAACAATTTTCCCTGTAATCGATAACCTCCTCCCCCCCACCACCACTTACCCAGGGAAGACTGCTGCTGTGTCCTGCCTGCTGTCTGCTGTACACAGTGGGGTGTCACCCCAGGACCTTGCTTTGAATGTGTAAGCTCCCCCATCCAATAAACCATTGATGTCTCTGTCACTGTCTCGGGCTCTTTCTTCAGTCTTGCGGCTGGGCAATTACAAGGCTTGTAGGCCTGCAGGGTGGAGCCCAAAAGAACAAATCTGAGAATTACCGTCTAAAGTTCAGAAGCTTTCCTGGTGGCACAGTGGTTAAGAATCTGCCTGCCAATGCAGGGGACACAGGTTTGAGCCCTGGTCCGGGAAGATCCCATATGCCGCGGAGTAACTAAGCCCGTGCGCCACAACTACTGAAGCCTGCACGCCTGTAGCCTGTGCTCCGCAACAAGAGAAGCCACTGCAGTGAGAAGCCCTTGGCAACTAGAGAAAGCCCGCGCACATCCACGGAAGACCCAATGCAGCCAATAAATAAATAAATAAAATAAATCTATTAAAAAATAAATAAATAAAGTTCAGAAACTTGAAATACATCTTAAAAGCTAACATGAATGTAGAAGTAGCATGAAGAGGGACACTTGAAAGAAAGCAAGCCTTACCAAGGATAATAAGGTCTACATGTAGGGAGAAGGGGAGAAGACACTGTTACAAGGATTGAGTCTATAGAAGCAGCTGTAGGAGCTGTCACAATAATCAGACTCAAGAAAATTGCAGAAGTCTGAGAAATCCTGTGCCGACCTTAAGGCCTATTGAGATGACCAAGAAACAGACAACATATGTCTAGGATCCTTCCCAAAAAAATAAGAAAAGGAGTTATCCAGGATTATGACAGCTAACAGACTATGCCTCTAGTTAGTCACAGTCAGAAGAATTCACTAATTCTCTGTAAGGAATACGTGGTCAAACAAGAATGCATTCATGTATACAGACCCCAATCAGCTAGGGTTAAGTAAACCAGAGCGTGGCATATGGAGTCAAATGTTCTTATTTTGATTTCTGCTTTGTCCTATCTATGTGGCCTTGGCAAATCACATGCCCTCTGGGCTCTTAGTTTTTGTGAAGGAGGATGTTAGAAAGAGCAAGAGACAAAGGACACATGAGAACCAATATAGCAGCTTTGCTCTCTTTTGTCTAGGGCTGATTCTAGAGTGAGAAACCGTAGAAGTTCCCCTTTCCCCATACTTTAAGTCCCTTGTGACATGCAAAACTTTATAAATATAGAAAGCAAATCTGAACCTATTTAAAGAGATAGAAAGGAAGGGTAAATATTTCTGTGTCCCCACATGCAAATATGAGAAAGATAATTTAAGGAATTTTTAAACATTTCAAATGCTTATTTTTTAAAAGTACAAACTAGAAGTTGGTAACCCTGCTTTTTTCTTAGCTTACAGAGGAAACATTGGAATAATTGAGAACAATGTCTTATAAATAGCTGATTTAATGTAATTATACATCTTTAGAACAATCTTGAATTGTATTAGCATGAAAGACAAAGCATAGATACTGGAAACAAATTTCTCTCCTAAACTACCTCTGGATTGTCATTAATAGCAAAATAGTAAATATATATACATCCTAAGTGTTCTGTGCAGATCAAATTTATCTAACACAAGTTTGAGTCAGTATCACAAATCTGTTACTTTTGGAGATGGCTGGATTCTACCATGTTTCTTTTTCCCTTTTCTAAGTTTTTTTATTCTTAGAAAAGGATTAACACTTTACATGGAAAGTAATTGATATATTTTTTAAAATTACAGGATGTTCTTAGGTGTGGCTAGCATGGTATTAATTGTCCATTTTATAAGTCCATTTTATGGCTTGTAGGTATTTTATTGTTTCCTAGTTGAGGGTTATTGGATTTAGTAGGAATTTTTCAATATCTCAGATTTCATTCCCTGAAGTACCATCTTTTCCTGGAGGAACTCTGATCTGTTCCATGAGAACGGGACTAGCTCCCTCCTGGGAAAGCTCCTTTCAAAAGTGTGTAGCCAGTCCCCATGGCTGGTGTTTATGGTGGCGTTACATCTGCTAAAGATGCTCAGGGCGCACTATTAATGAGTCTGGGTGAAGTTGATATTAATCATGTCTTCTGGTAAGTCTAGGGGATGTTTAATATAACAAGTCATCAGAGGTAAGTGCATGTGAATGGAAGGCACGCATTAATACTTAGCTATCATACATACCTATTTGGTTTGCCTGTGAAATCAAAATTCCCTTTTTACTGTGGTTAAGGAGAGTTCTCATCCTAACGGTGCACTAACTCTTGTTAGAAGAGTCAAGAATTGTGAAGGGTTTATGATTTTAACCTACTTTCAAGCTATCAGGTTAGTCCTCCAGTTTCCTGGATGTTGGAAGAAGACATGAACTTCCTGGGTCAAAAACAAAGGCCTTCATTACTCATGGCATAGTGGGCAGCGTGATCTTCATGTTCTCATCCATTCCCCTTGCCCCCCACGTCCCACAGGGGCAGTGTAGAGGCAGGCCCAAGGGAATGCTGTGTATACAGTGGGTTTCTGTCATAGCTGAGGGACCATGCGCTTAAGATACCACCAACCTTACAAGGGAGTTGCTTGCAAACCTGCCCAAACTTTGCTCTGGACAGAGATATTTTTATTATCCTGCACAGCAAACGAATCTTCCCTGTCTTCTGCAGGGAGACACTATATCTATCTTCTAAGACTGTTCATTTGAACATATATTCCAGAATAAAAGCTGTTACAAGATGAACAGAAACACAAAGAACCCATGGAGAATTGTCTGCCCACAAGAAGTAGGAACATTTCCCCGACCCATTATCAGGTCTGAATTCCTATTTTTTTCTTTGGCATTATGTTTTCTATAACCAAGACATAGTTCTCTGTCCTAAGTATCATCTTCTGCTAGTAGGTAACTTCCTTATATGTAAAGGATTGGTTGAGAAAGATACTGGATTATGAAAACAGGATATGGAGAACTCTAACAATTCTCTGCCTATGTCTCAGGTCAAATTATCAGAATAAAATGAGGGTGAGAGCCCTGAATGCCTGACTTGGCCTCTTGGAAAAGCTTCAAATGCCCCTAAGTCTTCTTAGATGTTAAGTTACATCCAAGTAGGTGAGGCAAGGACTCCATGGCACCAAATAGGGCTATAAAGACAGATGTTTCAATGAACTTGAGAAATTGTGGGTTTGGTTACAAGTGGTACTTTTTGATACTCGGTGGAGCTTAAGAATCTCAAAGATGTTCAGGCAGTTGAAAAGACCTTGCAGAGAAAAAGTGATTTCCAGGGATAGAAGTATGTTGTCCATAAGAAAACACATCACATACACCGACCCCCTGAAATGGCTAACCTTTGCTTAAGGATGCAAAGCAGACTTTCTTGGAATTCTCAGTAAATCCCTGAGGTGATAGGGAACACCGAACACAGTGAATATTTAAAGAAAGGATCTCTTTGGAGCTTCTGCTGATAAAATATTCTCTAAGTCAAAGAGTACCTTCACCTAGCCACTTCTTAATAATGAAAGTGCTGGTCAGGGTAGCAGGCTTCAGGCATCCTCAGTGTTAGGAAGAGACTGACCAGTGCGTGTATATCCTCTAGGAAAGTGTTCTTTTCTCACTCTTTAAAAAATTAACTTCCCTCAGTTCTTATCGGGGAACTGTAATTTTTTAAAAATCCTACATTTTACTTTAGAACTACTCACTCTGCCAAACCAGACAGAAATGGTAATTGTTTTTCACTGGAGAATGGAAGGCTTGTTACAGTTGTATTATGGTAAGGAAAGAATTCTTTTTCTTCATTTTTGGCAATAAATTATTCAAAAATTGTTGATAATATGATGTAAAAATATTAGAGGAAACTTTGAAAAGGGGAAATAAGTCACCCATAATCATATTGCCTGCACATAGTACTCTTCTCATTTTTGAATGTTGCCTCTTGGTCCTTATTTAAATACATGTATATTTTTGGCATAGCTGCAAGAGATGTTTATAGCAGGTACCAACTCAATTTATGGATATACCATGCAGGTTCTTAAGGAATGGGATTTTTCTTTAAAAATCATCAGATGTTAATGTGTCTTAAAAGCCATGTCTTAATTTATCTTACAGCTTAACTGTTATTTTACTAGAGGGAATAAATATATTTTCTTCTGACTATAGACACTCAGACCAACTGCTTTTTTTTTTTTTAATTTTCATTGGCGTATAGTTGATTTACAATGTCGTGTTAGTTTCAGGTATACAGCAAAGTGAACCAGTTATACATCTACATATATCCACTCTTTTTCAGGTTCTTTTCCCATATAGGCCATTACAGAGTACTGAGTAGAGTTCCCTGTGCTATACAGTAGGTCCTTATTAGTTATCTATCTTATATATAGTAGTGTGTATACGTCAATCCCAATCTCCCAGTTTACCCTTACCCCCCTTCCCCCCGGTAACCATAAGTTTTCTACATCTGTGACTCTGTTTCCATTTTGTAGATAAGTTCATTTGTATTATTTATTTATTTATTTATTATTTTTTGGCCACACTGTGTGGCATGTGGGATCCTAGTTCCCTGACCAGGGATCAAACCCATGTCCCCTGTGATGGGAGTGTGGAGTCTTAACCACTGGACTGCCAGGAAAGGCCCTGTACCCTTTTTTTAGATTCCACATATAAGCAATATCATGATATTTGTCAGACCGATTGCTTTTTGGGCTCATTCCTAGTTTTGATAGAGAGACTCCATTACCATTCCCTTTTAATCTGCTCTGACATGTAAACATGCATTCAGTTAATCTAAAAGTTGTATCAGACTATTAAAGAATAAATTAAACAGAAAAGGGGCTAAAATCATAGCCCCATTTCTTGCTGCTTGAGATTGTAATCTTCTGTAGGAAGGTAATGTTTGCCCACAATAATATTAAAATACAAGCTTCACAAATGTTTTGATAGATGGGGAATCCATGTTTGATTATATTATCAAACCTTAGCTGGTACCTCTCTATAGGAGCAATCAGTGACAGCTTCAAACTGTCCTACATTACTTGTGTTTTTTTAATCTGTAAGTTTAAAAAAGGCAGCGGGGGTGGGGGTGGGGGTCAGGGGGCTTCCCTGGTGGCGTAGTGGTTGAGAATCTGCCTGCCAATGCAGAGGACACGGGTTCGAGCCCTGGTCTGGGAAGATCCCACATGCTGCGGAGCAACTAGGCCCGTGAGCCACAACTACTGAGCCTGCGCGTCTGGAGCCTGTGCTCTGCAACAAGAGAGGCCGCGATAGTGAGAGGCCCGCGCACCGCGATGAAGAGTGGTCCCCACTTGCCGCAACTAGAGAAAGCCCTCGCACAGAAACGAAGACCCAACACAGCCATAAATAAAAGTAAAAATTAAAAAAAAAAAAAAAAAAGGCAGAGGGGTAAGTAATAATAGATGTAATCCAAAGGAGTATTGGGGAAAATCTTCATTTGGTGGTGCTTTATCCTATCTGTTTATGACACTTCGCAATTACTCAAATCTCTGGCTCAGGAGAACTGTGAAAACATTGACAATGTAAATGCATTATTGAGTGGGAAGGCTATTATGGCAGAGACTGTCACGTGCTCACCCAAAACTCCTTTTCTCATTTCCCAGGCATACTGGTTGACATTTCCAGCCTCCTTTGCAGTCAGGTGTGGCCATGTGACTAAGTTGTAGCCAATGGTGTGAGAGCCCATGTACTGTGTGACACTTCCAGGCTTGGCCCATAATAACCTCTAATGGATGAGCCTCGTGCTCTTTCTCTTTCCTGCTTGATCCAGAAGAGCATCCTTGGAAGCCATGAGTTTCCAAGATGGTGGAGCCATAATATGGAAGCCTGTTTGTGATCCTCATCATCTGATGAGGACCAGCTACTTTGCACTTTACTTTAGTAAGAATCAGACTTCAATTGGGTTAGGCAAATGAGACTTTGGGGTTGTATCCATAACAGCTGCTAATGTTACCCTAATTAATAAAATTACGAAATAGAAAGTGATTTGACTTGTATAATCACACACGCAGAGACACATTATTTTAGTTCCTCTGTAAACAAGCCATGATGATGGCAGAGAAGGTAATAGCTAAAAATATTTTGAAGTTAAGCACAGCTGGGGACTGAGATACTACTCAGAGGAAACAATTATCTATAGGATCTAAGAAGCAGCATAAAGTAGTGGTTAAGTGTGAGGGGTCTGGGGCCAGACTGGTTGGGTTCCAGTCCTGTCTGCTATTTGTTATCCGTGTGACCTTGAACAGATTATCCAAACTTTTCTTGCCCCAGTTTCCTCAACTGTAAAGTGGAAATAATAATAATGATAATAGTATGTATGTACTTCACAGGCATCTTGTCAAATTTAAATGAAATAATATATATAAAATGCTTCCAGCAGTGCCAGACAAAGTAAGCACTGGACAAATGTTAGATTACTATTATTAGCGAGTAAGAACCATGTGTCGGGCAAGGACCCAGAATCCAGAGATGAGGAGAGAGCCTTTGGGTGTAGAGACTCAGGTCACGATGGCCGCTCAATCTTCTGGCTAACACTACCCATCACTGACGTGCTTCCCATCTGGGTAGATAAAATGATAGAGGAGCACCTCAAATTACTGCAAAGAATGTCCCTCCTTCCTGCTCATCTGCCATGGGCGTGTCTTGCCTTGTATAAGGACTCCTTCCTTTGTCAGCACCAAGTAGCAGGTTATATACACATCTGTCTTCCCTTTTCCTCTCAAATCCCTTCTGTCCTCCATGTCTTCAAGGTGGAGAAGCAAAAGAGCTATTTAGCCACAAACCTCTGCCATTGTTTATTATTGGTTCTATCTCTGGCTAGCCTTGGGGTAAAAATGAGCTACCTTAAGGACAACTTGAGTGATGAAATAGAATTCTATTTAAGGTCACTAGCATATTGAATCTTTAAGCAAACTATAGAATTGAGAGATCCAGGCTAGCAATTTGCTAAGTAAAAAATAGGCATAGAGATTTTTAACTCATATTTTAAAATTGTGGTAAAATATACATAACATAAATTTAACACTTTAAATATTTTTAAGTGCACAATTCAGTGGCATTAAGTACATTCACAGTGTTGTATAATTATTACCACTATCCATCTCTAGAATTCATTCATCATCCCCTATGTAAACTCTGTACCCATTAAATAATTCCCATTCCTCCTTCCCCTACCCCTAGCAATCCCTCTTCTACTTTTTGTCTCAATAAATTTGCCTATTCTAGGTACCTCATATAAGTGGAATCATACAATATTTATCCTTTTGTGTCTGGCTTAGTTTGCTTAGCACAATATTTCTAAGGTTCATCCCTGTTGAAGCATGTATCAGAATTTCCTTCCTTTTTATGGTTGAATAATATTCCATTGTGTGTATATATATCACATTTTGTTGATCTACTCATCTGTTGATGGATACATGGACTGTTTCCATCTTTTGGCTGTTGTGAAGAATGCTGCTATGAACATGAATGTACAAGTATGTGTTTGAGTCCCTGTTTTCAGTTCTTTTGGATGTATGCATAAGAGTGGAAATACTGGTAATTCACGTTTTTAAATAGGAGATTTCTACATGTGTCTCATTAACCAGAACTGTGTCACATGATGTCTCCTTACTGCAAGGGGATGGGGTGGGGTTGAGAACACGAGGTTTTAATTTTTCCCCCAGCCTCTGTAGTAGAGAAAGGCAAGAAAATGTGTACTGGAAAAAAGTGATGAGTGAATCCGCCTATGGTATCCACCACAATGTACATCCTAGGAGATGAATCTAGAACTGAGATTTTGTACTCCCACAGCAGGCAATATGGATAAGAATTGGTTTCCTATGGTAACTATAATGTTGTTGGTATTCTATAAATTCAAATGCAATGCTGTCCCTTTCTCCTGGATCCCATTTTGAATGATTTTATGACTTACAGGAACTGCCTCATCTAGTTTCAGTGGGACTTTAGATAAATCTGCTTTTGATAGGTAATTACCCATGGTTTGGTTTATATAAAATAGGCTTTCCAACAGAAGGGGGGCACTCAACTGTAGATAAAGATAATTAAATGATAATTAAAATTGGGTTGTTTAGCAATAACAATACAAATGGGGAAGGGGCAAGATGGCATCTTGGAAAGGAAATCATTCTATTAGAATACTCAACTAGCAAATACAACTAGTTCTGTTTAAAGATTACTATTCAAAGATTATTGTTCAATTACTCCAACATTAGCTGTTTGATTTACCTAAGGACACTCATTTATCACCGGAAGTTTGGGAATAGGATCTAGCCATAGCATTTGTAGACACTAGACGTTCAGAAAGATGATTTATCCTTATCTTAGATATAAATTTTAAATTTCCATTATTAAGGAGGAAGTCACCAAGGTGACAATCTTATCAATGATGGATTCAAGAATGAAATGAAGGATGGGAAGATCAAAGCATGAGTTAGGCATTTCGTATTTGTCTGACACATACATAGCTAAAGAAAGAGGAGGAGTATGGTGTTAGGATACAATTTCAGATGCATGTAATAGAGCCCCCAAATAACCATGGGCTGAACAAGAGAGAAGTTTGTTTCTCACTTGTGAAGATGGTCCAGGGCAGGTATAGTGGCTCTTCTCCAAGGATCATCTAGGGTCCTTGGCTCCTTCTCTCCTGTTTCTTTGCCATTCCAAGCAGCAGAATGGAAGCAGAGGAAAGAGTGAAGGGATGACACATCCCTTAACTTTTAGAGTGTGACCAGAAGTTAATCCTCACTGTGCCCAGGATTTAGACATATGGTCATACCTCACTGCAAAGGATTCCGGGAAATACAGTTTTTATTCTGATGGCCATATGTCCAGCTAAAAATGAGGGGTACTATTATTTTAAAAGGAGAGAGTGGATTTTGAAATACAATGAATAATCTTGCTACCATAAAAGTGTTTCTATTATAGAAAATAGAACAATTACTTTAAAGGAATTTGAAAAATTTCGAGTCAGAGGAGATCTTGGGTTTGTGCGGAAGCGAATCCTTCCCATCCTCTTGACAGATTAGTAATCTATTCTTCTTTATGAGTTTTGGGGCTTTAAAGTGCATGGCCAGAGCCAGCTATTGCCCTGCATTAGCCATTATCCTGAGCAAGACAGGCTCCCAAATAATTATACTACCATAGGAGACACAGAACATGCTCTGCCTCTGACTGCATGTGCCACTGCAGACTGGATTAATTCTCTATTACCGCCAATTATTTTCTGTGAGGAGGATGGCAGCCACGTCCTTCCCCTGTAAACTTTACCTGTACCTACTCACCATTCTAATGTGATGCACAGAAAAGTAGTCAACAGAACAACTAGTACACAACCATGGCGCAGGAGGTGCTGTAGAGAAAGGAATCAGTGGGTCGTTTGGAGAGAAAAGTTTTCTATGGAGCCTTGGCATGGCCATGAAGAGAGAGAGGGCCATAAGGGAGGAAGGTAAGCAAGAGAGGGGAAGACAACTGATCATGAGCGGAAGGAAATGTTTCCCTCTCCCTAGTGGAAGTGAAGAATGACTCTCACACATCAGAGGAATTGAGACAGGCATACCTCCGAGGGGGCAGAGACAACTAACCTAACTTCAAGGAAACCTAACAGTGGAGCAACGCTAGGGAATTACAGCAAGAACAGGGGTCACAAATGTGCTGCAGCGCGCAGGAATTCTAAATGGAAACCTCCGCACAGTCAGTCTTTATAACATCCAGCATTCTTCAACCCCGCTGAGACTTTCTGGTCCACCAACCTCAGCTCCCTTCCCCACTTCCCCAAAGCCCTCCTCGTGTCCTTACTTCCCACCTTGCTCAGTTTGGACTCCATGGTTCAATCCCTAAAATCACACCCTTACATAGTATTCAATCTACCTGCCCCTCTCTCCATATTTCCCTGGCAAAACCTCAACTCTGATGAAGCCTAACAGACCCACCCAACTCCCTGCCTGCCCCCAAGGAGCTGGATGTGGCTGAGGGAAGCCCACAGTGGAGCCCAGTCTGCTGAAGCTCCAGAGACTTCAGCGTCGCCCAGCTATCCCATACATCGCCAGGGTCGGCTTAGTCTCTTTTTCTGAAAGAGGGTAACTGAAATTAACCAGAAAGTTATGAGCTCTGCTCAGTATTTCATTAAGTAATGGGAAAATGAAATTCAACTGGAAAATGATTGAAAGCAATGATTAAAAAAAATTAAAACTGCTGTTTGTGTTTCACTGAGTCTAGACATCTTAATAAGTCAGTTGTGTCTATACTTCTCTCCTTTTTCATATCTTGTTCTCTTTCTCTTTATTTTTTTAAAAAAGTTAAATGTATTTTTATCAAAGTGATACATATAAGTAGTTTTAAAAAGTCATACAGGGCTTCCCTGGTGCCGCAGTGGTTGAGAATCTGCCTGCTAATGCAGGGGACACGGGTTTGAGCCCTGTTCTGGGAGGATCCCACATGCCGCGGAGCAGCTAGGCCCGTGAGCCACAACTACTGAGCCTGCGTGTCTGGAGCCTGTGCTCCGCAACCCGAGAGGCCGCGATAGCGAGAGGCCCGCGCACCACGATGAAGAGTAGCCCCCACTTGCCACAACTAGAGAAAGCCCTCGCGCAGAAACAAAGACCCAACACAACCAAAAATAAAAAAAAAAAAATAATAATAATAATAAAAGTCGTATTAAAAAAAAAAAGTCGTATAACTAGTTCTAAACATTTAAAAAGTTTTTAACAATCAAACAGTTTTACAAGGCTTATAATAAAGAAATTATCCAATTTCTTTTCATCTGAGGGAATATATATATATTTTAGAAAAGATGGAGATAAAGAAAGCCTAAAAAAACAGTTAAAAAAAAAAACCAGTTGCCTCTGATGGGAGGAAATTTGGTAATTTATTTGTTATAAGCCTTGTGAACTGTTTCATTTTTAAAAACATATATATATATTTCTTGATTTTCCAGTTTTATATATTATTCATTGACTTCCTATTATAAAAATGAAGAATTAATTTTTTAAACCTCTTTCTCTTCCTACTATCCTCTCAATATATATCTATTACAATCTTAGTTCAATCAATATTCATTGTTACTGTGACTAGTAAATAGTCATAATTGAGCCTTTTACTGTATTATGATTGTGTTTCCTTTCTTGTACAATCTGTTTTTCTGGAGTCATTTCCTCACTTTTTCCTTTGCTTGGTTTTCTCTGTCCTTACTAACAATTTATCCCCAAACTCTCTGCTAGAAGTATAAGGCAGCTAATATGTGTTTCTTTTCATTGCTTTTTCTTGGAAACATCCTTCTTGGAGTTCTCCACGCTCGTACTCCAGTCTGACCTTGTTGCTCTCTAGGCCTGCTGCATGGATGTCATTCCGGGATGTCCCTTTGTTCTCCTCCAGGGAATTCCCTCTAGGCTTCCTGTGTTGGCTTCCTTGACTCTTGGGTCCCTCTTTCTTGGTTTAGCTTCTTGTTTTGATGGAGTACATCCCCCAGTACCTTTCTAAGAAGGTATGCATAGGTGGTAAATTGAGACTTTGTTCATTGGAAATACTCTTTATTTTACTCTCATGTTTGATTTAGTTCTCCCAGTGCAGAGTTCCTATGGTTCATCCTCTCTAGGCTAATAGTCTTTTGATTGGATGGTGGAGGGCCAGTCACCCAGCTGTGTGGGGGCAGAGGAGGGAGTCTAGGAGACTTTTTCCTCTTCAGGTGACTTTCACTCATTCCTGCTTTTAGCTCCTTCTAGCACCTTCATAAGTACCTGGTACCTTCAATTCCTGAGCCTTTCTGAGCCTTCCTCATTTGGCGCGAATGAGACCACTTTTTTGTTCCTCCAGACTATAGTTACCTAGCTTTCCATTTTCTTCATGTTGCTATGTTAGTTACCACTCATCTCTCTGCTTTCCAGGTTTTAAAATTTTGTTGACATCTCTCATATGCTCTCATCACCTCTCTTAGTCTCTCTGTTCCATAGTTTTATGTAATTAAAACACTTTATTGTCATTTTAATGGGAATTCAAGAGGGAACAGAAGTGCAGCTATTCACTCCTCCATTCAGCCTGGAATTCTCGATCCTCTCAACTCACTCCAAATTTTATCCTCGTCATTTTGCTGAAACTGTTCTTATCAAGAGTAAGGGCTTCCCTCGTGGCGCAGTGGTTGAGAATCTGCCTGCTAATGCAGGGGACACGGGTTCGAGCCCTGGTCTGGGAAGATCCCACATGCTGTGGAGCAACTAGGCCCGTGAGCCACAATTACTGAGCCTGCGCGTCTGGAGCCTGTGCTCTGCAACAAGAGAGGCCGCGATAGTGAGAGGCCCACGCACCGCGATGAAGAGTGGCCCCCGCTTGCCACAACTAGAGAAAGCCCTCGCACAGAAACGAAGACCCAACACAGCCAAAAATAAATAAATAAATTAATTAATTAATTAAAAAAAAAGTAAAACCTTGCCTAATCCAGTGGTCGATTCTCAGTCTTTATCTTACTTGAACTCTCAATAGAATTTGGTACAATTAATTGCCTCTCTTTTTTGCATCACACCCTCCTGCCCTTCTTGCTACCTCTCGGTCTCCATTTCTGCTTCTCCTCTTTCTCACCTCTAAGTCTGTAGGCTCCGTCTTCTACCCCTCCTCTCCTCTTCTCTATTTATAGTCTCTTGGGTGACATGCAGTCCTGTTGGATTAAATACCATCTAATGCCAATATTTTCCAAATATATATCTTCAGTTCCAATCTCTGCAACACCCTGGATCTCCACACTTACATAAGTCCATTTGTCTATCTGACATTTCCAGTGGGGGGTCCAGTAGGCCTCTCAAATTGGACCTCTTCAATGTAGAACTTGAGTTTATCCTTCAAGCCTGCTCCTACCTCCGTCTTCTCCATCTCAGTGTATTCACCCAGATTTTGCTCAGATTGAACACTCAGGAATCATTGTTGATTATTCTATTTCCCTTATACCCATGTCAATCTAACCACAAGTTATAGCAATTCCACCTTCAAAATATATCCTGGTCAGACAACCTCTCATCACTTCCCCTTGCTGATCCAAGTCATCCCCCATCTCTCATTTGGAGCCCCTAAAATAGCCTCCTGTCTTCTGGCCTTTCTGCCATCATTCTTGCTTTCCACCTACACCTACAGTCTATTTTCTGCATAGCAGCAAGAATGTTCTATATAAAAAGCAAGTCAGCAATGTCACCCCTACTCACAACCATCCAATGGTGTCCATCACACTTCGAACGAAGCCCCCTCCTTACCAAGGTTGACACGAGGTTGACATGAACTGACTTCCACCTCCCTCTTCATCTCACTCTCACTCTGCTCCGGCCACACAGGCTTCCCTGGTTATCCCATCTAAGATAAACCTCATCAGTCTCCATCCCCTTAGAAAGTCACCTGCTTCCCAAGGTCCCCGTGCCCCTGGAGACAGCTCTTCTCAGTGGTGACCACTGGGGGGGGGGGCTTGCCATGGGGGTGGGAGTGGCCATAATATCTGGCTCTGAATATCCCACCAAACAGGAGGGAGAGTGGCTAGAAAATGTTGTAGTATGGTAAATATTGATAGATATAACCCACGTAACTCACATAAACAAAAGCTATTTGGGGTTCTCAATAATTTTTAAGAGTGTAAAGGAGTCCTGAGACCAAATAGTTTGAGAATCACTGTGATAGACAGAGCCTGGGGGTGGTGGAGGAATTTATATATTATGGGATCTGTGCAAAAAAAAAATCGGTGCTATTCAATTGGGTGTGCCATGGGCCCTGGGGTGCAAGCTGGCTCTCTGGGCAGAGTCATGACATAACTCCAGGGAGGCACGAGACCTGAGCCTGAGAAGAACCTCAGGGACTTTGGGAATCTGGCCGCCGGCCATCTCCCTTGTAATGGGGCCACAGGCTGATGCCTTGCCCTCTGGGGGCAGTGTTGGCCAGTGCCAATCATTGGTAGGAGGTTTCTTTCTATTCTTTGAACCCCAGAAAGACTCTTCTGGGGGTTCCTCCTCTCACTCCCACTCTTACAAACATAAGACTCCCATTAGGAGACTGGGCATTTAGAGTTAGAGTTGTTTGTAACAGCAGCTACGAGAAGCAGAAAAACCTAAGCCCCAGTGTCCACCCCAATCTCCTCATGCCAGTGTCTAGGGCACTGAATGGTTATGACTTTGTTTATCCTGACAGAATCTTGGGAGACATGGGGCCAGGAGCCTAGGAAGCTGGATCACTCCAGGTGAGTTGCTGAAGCTCCGTGTGACGTGATGGTACCTGCCGGACCACTCAGCAAATTGTCCCCTGGGTGTAGCTGTCTCAGTTCGACAGTCTGTCAGCCGCATTTACTGGGAACCCTCTAGCCATGTGAATCGGTAGGCGATCCAGGCATCGAAGTAGCATTTCCCAGGAGGTGAGGGCTAAGTTACTTATCTATCAAATCTTGTCTCTCTGCTGACATCTGGAAAAACTATGTGACACCCACACACCTGAGGCCTGGGCAGCAGCCCAGTTAAAGGTTGCAGTTTTTCTTTAGTTACTTTCTGACCTTGGAGTTTGAGAGTGTGCATATTAGGCTTTGCTTCTGATCAAACCGCAGGAATGTTCCAAGGTCTAAGCATTTGGAAGTGAACGTAGGTGAGTGTGCATACACGTGTGTTACACGTTCTGTTAGGTCACTGTCAGTACGACCTAAGGTTGATCCCTGGACAATGCCTGATCCCTGAGCACTCACTTAATTCCACAGGCAGAAGCAGCCTGTCCAGAAAAAAACCCGAACATGCCACTGGATAAAGGTTTAAATGGGCTTTCTGCCTGTGAATTGCATTTGATAGCTGCGTGGGTGCAGCCCATGGCAGGAATCCACACAGCTCACAGGTGATCTGTGCGGCCCTGGGGTGTTGCAATGTCACTCTGTCTGGGTAAGTGACAGCCAGGATGTGGGACTTGGTGATTATTTTTGGTTCGGTTTGTTTCTAGCTCAGAAGAAAGACTATATATAACACTGAGAGAGGCATAACTTCTAGATTGTCAAGGTTGGTGCTAATAGTGAATGATATACTAATACACGTTACATGGAACCATGAGCTTGCAAGAGCAATGCTCACGCACTAGATGAAAGGATAAATCTTCTGTTGTGTAATGGGAAAAGAAAGCTGGCAATGTAAATGCAGTCTTAATATTTTTTTTCCAGCACTGCATGTGTAATTAGGCATTCAGTTACTTCCTCATCTAAGGAAATTTGACTTTAATGGGAGCTATGTGGCTAACAATGGATGGAGTCTTCTGAAAATGCAGGGGTGAGGATGGGAAGGTATTAAGTCTTAAGATGGATTATTGCCTTGGCCTTGAAACAAACAAAACAAAACAAACAACCCCCCCCTCCTGCCCCGCCACACACACGCAGTACCCATCTGCCAGCAATGTAAGCTATGTGGATAGATGCTAGACTCATTTTCTGAGCCTTAGAAATTAAGCCAGGAACAGAATGGTCAGATAATTTTTGTCTCCTAATGTTTTGGTCATTTAAGGCTCCCCTCCAAAAGGGCTTCTGCTTAATACATGCAGTTGCATTGGTGTCTGAAAACTGCAGTTTATGATGCAGTCTCATGATGTCTTGAGAAATTAAGGCATAACCTTGGGTGAATCCAAAGTCACCATTAGGAAGAGAAAGTTTCAAGCACATAGTTTAAGTACAGCTGATATAATAGAAGCACTTGGGAATTCCCTGGCGGTCCAGTGGTTAGGACTCCGCACTTCCACTGCAGGGGCACAGGTTCTATCCCTGGTCAGGGAACTAAGATCCCGCAAGCAGCACGGCGCATTAAAAAAAAAAAAAAAAAAAAAGCTAAAGAAAAAATAATAGAAGCACTCCCCATCCACTTTCCCCGCCCCCAAACTTCCAGAGAATCATTGGGAACAGCTAGGAGCATTAACAGCCTGACCAGGGTGAGTGCCAGACGTGACAGCACTAAAAATGTTTGCTGGTGCCATTGGTGGAAAGGGTTAAGAAATAAAGGCAGAAACCGAGTTTAAAGATTGTAGACCATGGACAGTCCTCTAAGGCAGCCACTCACTTCCGAAGCCCCAGCTCCCTCTGCATGGGTCATCCCGGGGGTAATCTTTCAGAGGACATAGTCTTAGAAAGCCAAACTGAGTCACCCCCATAATATCTTTAGCTTAAATGGCCAGGAGCCCTACAAGGTTCCGATTCATGGGGCTTAACAGTCTATTAGGGAAAGGAATTCTTCCTCACTGATAGTAATTAAAAAAAAAAGGTTTTGGAATAAATTATACTTACTGTTCTTCTCCTGGCATTCTACAGAAAATATGTTGAGCTGTCAAAAGGGGGCATCCTTGCTTTTCCAGACAAAAGAACAGTTCGAGTTTGCTTTTTAGAGAAGCCTCTGTAGGAGTGGTAGGCGGCAGCAGAGCTTGTAGTCATTCTTAATGCAACAGGTGTGCTACTCAGGACACAGCTGGGGGCACGGACCCCGGTATCTACAACCTGGCTCCTCCAAGCGTGGCCATGGGCCAGCAGCATCAGTATCAACCGGGATGTGGGATCTCAGCGCAGCCCAGACCTTCTGGATCAGAATCTGCATGTAACAAGGCCCTGGGTGGTCAGTGAGCACCTTCAGCTTTGAGAAGCTCTGCTCCACAGCCATATTTCTCAAACTTCCCTGGAACAAGAATCACCTGGTGGGGTGGGGGGCAGGGTGAGGGTGGGAGGAGGCTTGTTAAAACAGATTCCTGCGCTTCCAACTTTCACTTACTAACCCAGAATTTTCAGCAGAGAGGTCTGGTAATCGGCATGTTTAACAAACGTCCCAGGTGATACTAGTCCTGATTGACGTGTGAGGAACACTACAAGATACTTTTTTATTTTGAAGGAAATACATAGTGATCTCAAAAAGAAACTGCTTTCTCCAGAATACATCTTTCTTTTGAAAAGGTGCAGTCTCCCTTTTCCTTCCCACTGCTACTCTTTTTTTTTAATATATAAATTTCTTTATTTTATTTATTTATTTTTGGCTGAGTTGGGTCTCTGCTGCTGTGCGAGGGCTTTCTCTAGTTGCTGTGAGCGGG
Source organism: Balaenoptera acutorostrata (assembly GCF_949987535.1). NCBI lineage: Eukaryota > Metazoa > Chordata > Mammalia > Artiodactyla > Balaenopteridae > Balaenoptera > Balaenoptera acutorostrata. Next base: position 42,358,235 of record NC_080075.1, read on the forward strand.
GGCTACTCTTCGTTGTGCTGCGCGGGCTTCTCGCTGAGGTGGCTTCTCTTGTTGCAGAGCACGGGCTCTAGGCGCGCGGGCTTCAGTAGTTGTGGCTCGCGGGATCTAGAGCACAGGCTCAGTAGTTGTGGCACACGGGCTTAGTTGCTCCGTGGCATGTGGGATCTTCCCGGACCAAGGATCGAACCCGTGTCCCCTGCATTGGCAGGCGGATTCTTAACCACTGAGCCACCAGGGAAGCCCCCCACTGCTACTCTTGAAAATAGAATGCTAAGGATGGGGAAGTTGGAAGTGGAGGGGTAGCGTCAGAACCGGGTGTAGCAGGAGAGGCTGGAGGAAGAGGTTCTGGGTGCCCTGTGACGCTGCAGGCACCGGGATTGCCAGCAGAGGGCAGCAAAGCATGCCCTGCTGCAGGGACAGGTGGCACGAGTGGTGTGGACCGACCACAAAGACTTACTTCTGGGACTTTCTGGAGCTGTTGGTGGACCTCAGGTCTGGCTGGACTGACACCATGTTGGTCAAGTCAGTGGGTTGTCAGTAGACTCTGGCTGGGTCTGAGTGGGAGCCAGGTGAGGTCTGAACCCGTGTTGTCCAATAGAAATCAAATGTGAACCACACTGATGATTTTAACTTTTCTAGAAGCTGCATTAAAAACAAAATAAAACAAAGCAAAACAAACAAACAAAATGGATGACATTAATTTTGATAACATATTTAACCCAATATATCTAAAATATGATTAGACATGTAATCAGTATAAAATGATTAATGAGATAGTTTACATTTTTTCCCCCTGTACTAACTCTTCGAAATCCAGTGTGTATTTTACACTTGAAGCACATGTCAGTTTGGACCAGCCACATTTCAAGTGCTCAGTGTCCACACATGGCTAGTGGCCACGGTGTTGGACAGCGCAGGTCTGAGTTGTTGAAGAGCTGAGGGAAAATGACAAGGCTGGGGGTGAAGGAGAGATTAGAACCAGAAACAGGGAATCCGGCCTAGGGACAGATTCTTGTGTTTCATCCGTGATCAAATATTCACTGAGGGGCTACATTTCAGTTCTTTATTGAGGACCTACTATATGCCAGGAGTTGGGCTGGAGCCTGGAGATACATAAACCCTTGAACACAGTCTCTGATGCTGAGGACCCGGGTCCAGACTAGTGAGGAGGTAGCCTGTTGCCAGAATCTTTCAGATCCCCGTGGCACGCGCTGCAGATTTCTGAGCAGGCACTGGGTGGACCCTGAGACAAATTGTTTGACCCACCCTGGGGGCGAAGCTCTGAATGACAACTAAGTCAAATTGGTTTGGTTTTGTTTTTTTCCTTCTTATAATCATTTCCAGGTTGACTCAGAAGTTGTTTGAAACACACATGTGTTTGGTCTGGAGAAAGAAAATCTGGCTGAGGTGAAAATCCCTGAGCTGGCTCTAAGATTCCCTGAAAGGAAAAGCCAAATGCATCATCAGCTAACACGACACAGGAATCCCATCTGGGGCATCCCCTGACCTTTTACCAGGGGTGTGCCCACAACATTCAAGGTCTCTTATTCCCCCAGCAGCGCTGTTCTAGGTTAATGCTATTTTGGGAATGTGGTTCTTCATTTCAGTGTGAATTTCCTCATCTTTCTGCACAAATTGAGTGAAATCCTTAGTGCATTTTTTTTTCTTAGATGGATGGAAGCTAAAAGAGAATGGAAGGCCTCCAGCTGTTTGAGGCTCTGTCCTCAACGACAATCAAAATTCTCCATCTTTTCTTGTTCTTGGCACTTTCTGATTGAAATAAGATTCCAGCATTTATCTGCACCTGCAATTTTGACAAGAAAGGAAAATTTAAAAGACAAGTGAAAGAATTCTCTGAGGGAAGTCAATGAGTCGACAGTAGTCAGATGCCTGCAAATCTCTTTTTGCATTCCTCCGTCAATTAAGCTACAGTCACATATTGGAGAGCAGAACTTAAATCTGTGAGTGGAAATGCAAAAATGTGTGTCGATCAGTAGCAGGAACCTTCCTTTGGAGCGAGTATTACTTGGAGAGCAGCTGATGATCCATTTGGCATTGAAATGGGGAGGATTTTGAGTCAAAGAGGCCACTTTAAATTATAGATCTGAGTTTAGTTGAAGGTCAGACTTACCTCGCATGAATAAAATCTTCAGAGATTTTGGAATATACTCAGAAAATGCAAACTGTCTTGAGCGCATAAGCATTTCCTTCAGGGGATAAAAGCAGTTTAATTTTATTGCCCTCTGCATAATTATTGACCATATTAGCATAGGAGATACCGACAAGGAAGGCAGAACAGCCATCTGATGACCTCTTTGATTCTCAGCAGCTAAAACCATGAGCTTTGGCAGAAAGTTACTTGGAGACCAGGGAAGATTGGTAAGGGAATTTGGTAGTAGCCAGTAATTTTACTGGGACTCAACAGATGGCAGAATTACCCGCTGAGAGTTGAAAGATTATTTACCCAATCTCATATGACATAAATAGTCTCTCATCTCCAGGAATTTGGGGACCATCTATAGCATCATATTGATGATTTGGTTATCTGGATTCCTCTGTAATCTGACTCAAAGCTTCCTGGCAGCCAAGATGAAGAGGGAAATGTAGTGAGTTACAAACTTGTCATTTGGGAAGAAGAAATGTACTCAGCTCTCAAAGGAAACTCAAAAGGGACATTCATAAGGAAGTACTCTAAACATTAAAACTATTTGATTCATGGCTGTAATATTCTTTCCAAAAGCTACTGGCTCACCTTGCAGATTTATGATTAGGATTTAGGAAAGTGTAAATGCACTTCAAAGGTTTGCAAACCTGTTAATATGAATTAACTTCTAGTCTCAACTCCTCCCCCATGCTAATCTAAAGCCTATGTTTTTTTTCCCCATGGCTTGCTGTGTTAATTGGATTACAGAGATAATCCCCCTCCTATAAAAAGTAATCTCTGCAGGTTTTGGAATCTACATTCTGCTGCATTTTGTAGGATTATCTCTCAAAGGCAACAGATTAGAAGCGCTGGTTGGTGCAAATACGCTGAAGTTTGTGCTGTAATCCCTTCCAGTGAAGATGGGGCCTGGGGAGGCTCGGAGGTTGTAAATGAATGAAGGAATGCCAGATTAGCAGTCTGAACACCTGAGTCCTAATCTCAGTATCGCCACTAATTAGTAGAGTCATTTATGGCAAGTCACTTTACTTCTCTGAGACTCAATTTTCTGTGCAAAATGAGGAGATAGTACTAGATCAACATTTCACAAAATTTGGTCCAAGGAAAACTGGTGCTTCAAAATGTTAGTAGGGCTTCCCTGGTGGCATAGTGGTTGGGAATCTGCCTGCTAATGCAGGGGACACGGGTTCGAGCCCTGGTCTGGGAAGATCCCACATGCCGCGGAGCAACTGGGCCCGTGAGTCACAACTACTGAGCCTGCGCTCCGCAGCAAGAGAGGTCACGACAGTGAGAGACCCGCGCACCCCGATGAAGAGTGGCCCCCGCTTGCCACAACTAGAGAAAGCCCTCGCACAGAAACGAAGACCCAACACAGCCAAAAATAAATATAAAAAATAAATAAATAAATAAATAAAAGATTACTATAAAAAAAAATGTTAATAGATATCCCATGAATGAAGAATTGGAGATCAAGTAAATTTGGGGAAATCTGCATACCATCATCATCTCTCTTTAGAGTAGCGGTCCCCAACCTTTTTTGGCACCAGGGACCGGTTTCGTGGAAGACAGTTTTCCCACGGATGGGGTGGGGGGGGGGAGGGGAATGGTTCAGGCGGTAATGCGAGCAATGGGGAGCGATGGGGAGCGGCAGATGGAGCTTCAATCGTCCGCCACTCACCTCCTGTGCGGCCCAGGGTTTGGGGACCCCTGCTTTAGAGCACCATGATGCCCATTAGCATATAACATGATTCTTAAGAGTTGTGCAGTAAAGAAATGCTCTTATATATTTATGTGTGTGTGTATGAGTGTGTGTATATATTGATATATATATGATGTATTTTACATATATTATATATACAAGTATTTTTTTTTTTATACAAGTATTTTTTAATGTGGGAGTTTTCAAACTTATTTGCCCATAGAGCCCTTTTTTTTTTTCTAAAGAAAACTTATTAAGTTCTAGAATATGGATGTAAATGTTGAACTAGATCAGAGGCTCAAACTTTGTTTTCAGGACTCTAAAAAATTATTGAAGACTCCAAGGAGCTTTTATTTATGTGAGTTATTCTACTGTTACTTATCATATTATATATTAAAAAGGATACATTAAAATATTTACTTATTAATTCAGTAAATATAACAATAATAAACATATTGCCTGTTATTATAAATAACATTTTTTTAAAAAGTAACTATATTTGGGAATTCCCTGGTGGTCCAGTGCTTAGGATTCTTTACTTCCACTGCAGGGGGCCAGTGTTTGATCCTTGGTCGGGGAACTAAGATCCCACAAACCACGTCGTGTGGCAAAAAAAAAAAAAAAGGTAACTATATTTGCAAAACCAAAAAATATTGAGAAGAGTAGCATTGTTTTACATGTTTACAAATATCTTTAATGTCTGGTTTGACAGGAGGCATCTGAATTCTTACACCTGCTTCTGCGTTTAATCTGTTGTGATATGTTGTTTTGCTGAAGCATATGAAGAAAATCCAGCTTTATGGGATTGGAAAGGGGAGAATTCTAATATATGTGGAAATGATATCAATGAACTTTTCAGACTTTTCCCACTAAAATCCATCCATCTTATACTAGAAATGAATTGTTCACTCCCACGTGACTTTTTATTTTTTAAATGAATTTATTTATTTATTTATTTTTGGCTGCATTGGGTCTTCGTAGTTGCATGTGGGCTTTCTCTAGTTGCGGTGAGCGGGGGCTTCTCTTCGTTGTGGTGTGCGGGCTTCTCATGGCGGTGGCTTCTCTTGTTGCAGAGCACGGGCTCTAGGCATGCGGGCTTCAGCAGTTCTGGCACATGGGCTTAGTTGCGCTGAGGCGTGCAGGATCTTCCCTGACCAGGGCTCCAACCCGTGACCCCTGCATTGGCAGGCGGATTCTTAACCACTGCGCCACCAGGGAAGTCCCTCACACATGATTTTATAATGTCATGTGTTCATGATTTGGAAAATATTGGTTCACTGATTTATGCAGATCTTCCAATTGATGACACATTCCATTACACAATACCAAATATAAAATATCAAAAAAATCACATTTGTTACTATCACCACAAAGCTATCAGAAAGGTTTTTAGGTATCGGGAAGCTGTCAAGCTCACCATGGCAGGTACAGGTTTTTCAAACTTCAGAATTTTAGTTGAAAGCTTGAATTTTACCATTGGCAACAAATACTGTCAATTGTTTTCCTTGAAGTAACAGGCTCACTTAATTATTTTTGAGATGTCTGCCTCACACCCAAGTCTGAAGAACCACAGTTTGTCAGTTGTTCCTTCAAATAAAAATGACGTTGCATGATAAAATCGGCCGGTTCAGCTCACAACTCAACAATTGCACAAGTGCTTTTGCTCAGGATCCTCGTGCTGGGAATGCAGCTGGTGTGCTATATGTACTTGCCATCTTGTCTCAGAGCATGTTAACTCAAGGGTCAAGATTCAATAAAATTAATAATTTTTTTTAAAAATTTATTTATTTATTTATTTATTTATGGCTGTGTTGGGTCTTCATTTCTGTGCAAGGGCCTTCCCTAGTTGTGGCAAGCGTGGGCCACTCCTCATCGCGGTGCGCGGGCCTCTCACCATCGCGGCCTCTCTTGTTGCGGAGCACAGGCTCCAGACGCGCAGGCTCAGTAGTTGTGGCTCACGGGCCTAGTTGCTCCGCGGCATGTGGGATCCTCCCAGACCAGGGCTCGAACCCGCATCCCCTGCATTGGCAGGCAGACTCTCAACCACTGCGCCACCAGGGAAGCCCTAAAATTAATAATTTTTACTGTTTCATTAAGGACATTCTTAAGGGACACTGGCTCTTTTCTTTTTAACTGCTACTGTGTAATGGTGACAAATACAATGACACAGTGGTGCCACTCCTTTGATTCATGCTAAGGCACCAGCAGTTTTGTCTGCTGTTGCTTTTGTGTCATTAGTGCAAATTCATCACAGTGAAAAAGACATACAGAGTCTTAGTAATATTATGAAATAAACTTTGACCTCTCAGGTGCCCCTAAAAATGTCTTGGGGACCCCGGGGGTCTGTGGGCTTCAATTTGAGAACCACTGTTCTAGATGATCTTGAAGGTCCTGCTCAGCTTTAAGAATCTAAGATGAGGACAAATTTAGATTTATTTACATTTCCCTCCTAGTCCCTCTTCGTGTGCATCTTTATACAGTTGTCTGGAACTTGGGGTTTAGTTTGTGAGCCTGGAATAAAATAAAACAAAGCCCAGTGGTTAAGAGCATAGACTCTGGAGCCAAAATATTTCAGTTTGAATCCTGAATCCGTCACTTCCTAGCTGTGTGACCTTGGGCAGAGTTGCTTAACCTCTCAATGCCTTGTTTTTCTCATTTCTAAAATGGGCATAATAAAAGTCTCTACTTCACAGATTGTCGTGAGGATGAAATGAGCTATTTACCCATAAAGTGATTAGAACAGTGCCTGACACGTCGCCAGCCCTCAATAAACATGACCTATTATTCTGATTACTGCTCATGGAAGGCCCTATATCCCTGGCTTCATAAGGGCACAAGACAGAGACTAGTCACCCCTGCCTGAGGACTGCCCAGGCTCCACGAGTGCTGGCAGCCAGTTGTTTCAGCAGCACCTCTGTATGGTTACTACCATCCCACTGTTTTGTATCCAAGCCAGCTTTGGGGTGGGAGTTTCTATTCCTAACAGCCAGAAGAGCCTTAACAAAAATGAGAGCCCATCTTGTGTTATAAAAATGGCTCTTTACTGTGGATTGACAGATCTGTCATTTTAGTTTACAAGAAACCCCCTCTATCCTCTTCCAGTGCAGAAGAGGTTGTTGAAACACAGCCCAGAGCCTCTAGCTTCTTGTTAACACCTTGTGGTTTGATTTCTGGTCAATTAAGACTACAGGAGCCCCTGATCTCTCTGGTGAACACTTGGTAGTTGGGGACCTAATTAGTGGCTTCCTTGTGCCTGTCAAAGAAAATCATTTAGATTTTTTTTCTGTATTAAGAAATATTTACAAAAATATTTCCCACACCCCACTTCTAGCAGTCCCTAGTCCGTGGTGATTGTCTCTTCCAGTTTTTTATTCTTTCGATCAGTTCTCCCCTCTACAAAACCATAACTACCTAAGGACGACCCTGAGATGCCCTTTAACAGGTCATCATCGATTATAAGACTCACATGGCTTTAATTCCAGCTTTGGGGTATGGAGAGAAAAGAAATACATACATACACATTACAAAATTATTTCAATGACAGAAATATTAAAGTAGAAAAAAATCTTGAGTTCTGGAACTAAGGTAATACAGTGCAAGAGGAATGAGACTGAATGCCTTAATATTTTAGTCAGTGCCAATAACATGTAAAAAGAAAGAATGTGTATCTGATAAGTGCATTGTAGCTAGTTGTAAGAACTCTTACAACTCAATAATAAAAATAACCCAATTAAAAAATGGTTTGAGTAGACATCTCCAAATAAGTTATACAAATGGCCAATAAGTGCATGAAAAGATGCTCAGTATTAGGGAAATGCAAATCAAAATCATTAGGTATCACTTCATACTCAGCAGGATGGCTATCATCACAAAATCTGATAATAGCAAGTGTTGGCAAGGGTATGGAAAAATTGGAACTCTCGCACACTATCAGGGGGAATGTAAAATAGTGCAGCTACCTTGGAAAACAGACTGGCTGTTCCTTGAGAAGTTAAACATAAAGTTATCATTTGACTTAGCTCTGCTTCTATCTCACCAAGCAAACTTCAGATTATTAATTCAGCATGACATAGGGAAAGGGTAGCACTTGGGTAGGGGGAGTGGAAGTTTCTGGCTTCTGGAAAGAGATAACTCATGTAAAAGGAAGAAACTGGTATTCTGATTTATAGTTCAGTCTCTTGTGAGTTTAGTTAGCTGAAGTTTACCACTGAAAGTCTGCTTGCCTCTGAATTTGTTGATCAAGTCCATTTTCAAATACTTAAGTTTGAGAGTCTTATGCTGGTCAGTGAGATATTCATCAAGACCATCCAAGCCGTGAGGTCTCTTGAGAGCCCAGGAGCTGACTTTCCCTGGATGACACCCATGACTTTCCTGTTCACACATCTTTCTAACTATACCCAATGTGGCATCATGATACATGTGCTGACATTGATCTTCAGTAGCCTGAGCAAGAATCCTGCCAGTACTGTGGACCAACCAGCCAGTTTTTAAGTGAGACCCTTAATTGCTATTGACTGATCTGACATCAGGCGTGTGGACCTGTGGTCATTTGTTTGTCTGCTTTGACTTGGGAGGGTGAAAAATGCACTCAGAAAATGGAATAATGTTTGACCCTGCTGGGAGACTCAATGGCCTAGAACTCGTTACTAAGGCAATTGGTGCATGTCTCTTCTGCTCTCTGCCCTGCTTTTTCGGCTGGTGAGAGTGTGGAGCTGCAGGCAGAAGAAGGCATGTTCTCCAGGCCAGTGATGGAGAGGGGGATGGGTCCAGGAAGTGGGCTGACTCGTAAAGTGAGCAAGGACCATAAAAGGCACATTTTGAGGCTGTACTATCTCCTTGGGGGTGTTCATTTATACAACAAATACTTACTTAGTTCCAGTACTAGACAGCAAAGAAGACAAGCTAGCCACTTCCCCCAAGAAGTTTATAGTCTGAAATATGAGTAAGGTGACTATATTAACTAATCTGCTGATGGGGACACCTAATTGGTTGCATTGTTGAACACATGGTCATTGGTGCTAAGTATTTAAGCCAAGGTGCTGCCAGAAGGTTCAGAAGGTATGGGTCTGGGGATGGTGGAAAGGACACAGATAATGATAAAGTTTGTGAGCTTCAACACTGAGGATGAGCACCCAGGGCAAGTTCGAGCAGCAGAATCTGGGGGTGAGATTTGCATATTGGCCTGCATATGCAGTCAACGTGCATATACATTGGACTCTACCTTTCTGCTTCTTTCTCTTAACACCCATCTCAAGGTACCCCCAAGGGCCATGTCTTGGGAACCCTGTGGTAATCACCTGCCTTGCTAGAGTGCCTAACAGGTGCCTCACTGAGAAGAAGACAAACTTGATTTTGGAGGAAAGACAGGACCTGGGGGCAGCGACTTTAGGCCTGTCAGAGGCTAAAAGAAAAGAATTAGAGGGAAAGTAAATTAGCAGAAAATTTGGAGACAGATGGTAAAGAAGGAAAGAAGCCCAGAGAGAGGACAAGCTGGTCAGAGGTTGGGCAAAAAGGGGCCGAGGGGGCCTGGCCGGGCTCTTTGCCAGCAGAGGGCCCTGCTACATGGTGGATGCACTCTTCTATTTCCATTTCACCAGACTCTGTTGTTGTTTACACTTTAAAATATTATGAGGTACAGCAGAGAGAGAGGAATGGTATGAAATGCAACAGAAGTTTGACAGTAACAAATATAACTAGGTGGTAAAATGAAAACAAGAAGATAAGAATAGATTAGGGCATTAAGAAAAACAAGGTATTTCTTTAGAAAAATAAAAGAGGAAGAGAAACTGAAGTCAAAAGAGGAATTTAAAGAAGATGAATTTTACTAAAGGGCTGGGAATTGGATGCTGGCACAAGAAAACAATTACTAGTCACAGGGGGAAGATCTAGGTTTGGGGGGGCCAGCAGCTTAAAGAGTTTGGGGAGGGGGCTTTCTAAGAGAAAGATTACAAAATTGTGCATACAAAATTGTGCATACAGAATTGTGCATACAAAATTATGCATACAAAATTGTGCATACAAAATTAGAAACAGGCCTTGGAAGAGGCGTCTGCCAAGGGTGGGCCCTGAAACTTAAACCAATAGCTTCACAGTAAATCTTCTTGCCAGTTTGTGGTGGGGCCGACTGATCTCCCTGGCACCGCTCTGCCCCTCCGATGCCCTTTGCAGATGGCCTCCAGCACAGTCTGTGGGCAGGCCCTGCTCACCATCCTTCCCGAGCAGCCCTTGACTCCTAGGTACAGGTGAAGCCCCTTAGTGGGCACACCAGGCCCTCCATGGGCCAGCCCAACCCCTCCCCTTCCACTTTGCACGTTACAGGTGATCAGCTCCACATTACTTGTCACTCCCTTAATACTCCAACACCAAATACTCATCTATTGCCTCTGCTTGGAATGTCCCTTCACTCACACTCTCCACCTCCTCTTTCTGCTCATCCTTTAAGGACCCCTAACTCCCCTCATCCTGGGCTGGGTTATCTCGTAGCACTCGGCATACTTCTATCACGGGGTTGTCCTAGGGTAAAGCGGATTGCTGTCTGCTGCTTACCCACCCCAGTCCTCACACCGTATACTCCAGTAGTTAGGGGCATGGGCTCTGGAGCAGATAGCTCAGCTCTGAATTCTGCTTGTGCAACCTTGAGCAAGTAGCTTAACCTCTCTGATACTTCCTCACTTACAAAAGGGGAATACCCACAGTGCTTACCTTACAGAGTTGTGTTGTGAGGGGTAAAGGCAGTGATGCACATAAAGTCTGAGCCTGGGACGTGGACAGGGCTCAGTGGTGCTGAGCCCTGCGGCTTAGAGAACGGACACCACTGAATCCATTCTTGGACCTCCTGTGCCTGGCGCGGTGCCTGGGGTTTAGGAGGATCACTGAATTGAATCAAAACATATACTTTGGATTAACCTGGGGATGGTCAGTTTAAATGACTGAGAAATGAACATTATAAAATGCTTCCCTGCCCAAATTAAAATAGCTGTATTCTTGATGATAGAAAGAAAGGTATGCCAAAATGCAAAAATACAAGGATAAAGTAAAACTACTTGGGTGATCATATAATTTATCACATAAACAAACACTTTTGCGAGTGAATGGGCATGCTCTTACAATAGACCTTCCCAGGCAAACCAGGAGTACGGTCACTCCACCTATAAGCGTCGCTCCCCAAAGATGACCATGGTTAGCATTTTTGTTATATTGCCTTCTAGTCTGTCTTTTCTTTTTTTTTTTCCTTACACTTAGGTTATAAATACTATTTTCTAACCTGCTTTTCTTTTTTTTTTAAAGATTTATTTATTTATTATTTATTTATTTTATTAATTTTTGGCTGAGTTAGGTCTTAGTTGCAGCGCATGGGCTTCTCTCTAGGTGTGGCGTGCGGGTTTTCCCTTCTCTAGTTGTGGTACGTAGACTCCAGGGTGCTTGGGCTCTGAAGCTGTGGTGCATGGGTTCCAGAGTGTGTGGGCTCCGTAGTTTGCGGCACACGGGCTCTCTAGGTGAGGTGCACGAGCTTAGTAGTTGCCACGCACGGGCTTAGTTGCCCCGTGGCATGTGGGATCTTAGTTTCCTGACCAGGGATCGAACCTGCATCCCCTGCATTGGAAGGTGGATTCTTTACCACTGGACCACCAGGGAAGTCCCTGCTTTTCTTTTACTTAACAGTATGTCATGAAATCCTTTCATCAATAAGTATAGATTTTTACCACTATTTTTAATGACTGCATATTACTCCATTTGGATGTACCATAATTTATTTAACTCGTCCTGCATTGATGGATATTCAGATTGTCCGACTTTTGAGAATTATAAAATATTTATAAAGAAATTTCAGGTTGCTTGCTATTACTCTGTAGATTGGAATTTTGCAGGGACAATATCCAGGTGACCAGTTATTTTCTCTAAGGTGCTTTGCCCTCCACGGTCACCTCCAGAATCTTATTTCCGTCTTGTGGGCTGGCTAAATGTTCTCCCCATGGCATATGCAGAGAGAAGTTAGCATATCCCCCCACCGCCCAGTTAAATGGAATTAAAATAGAGCCTTTTTATTTAAAAAACTAAGCATAAATGCTAACTAATATTACTGACAATTGTATTTGAGTGGGTGACACACAATTTAGTCAAGAGGCAAAGAACCATGAATGCGTGTCTTTAATTAGATACCTTACTTACTGGCCCTTAATTCTATTGCTGCTTGAGTAAAATGTTTTGTTCATTCATTCATATGTTCATTCATTTACAAACTACTAATCACACTCTTGTGCTAGTCATAGAGAAGCTTTCTGCAATCTAAATCAAATACAGTAAAACTGCATTTATGTGGATGCCTCTGGTTCATTAGAGGACTCTCAATGTGTTCTTCAAACACTCAAACACCTCACTTTAATTGAGAATACCAGCTACTACGTCTGCCAATTATATCCTGTCGGAACTCCAAGGCACATGAGCCCCTGGAGATCCTCAAGGGATATAGCCAAGAGAACTTTGCAATCTCCAAGTCTGGGAACTCCATAGTAGCGCTTCTTGGGGAGTGTTGTGGAGGTGAAGCCAGGTAGAGAAAAACAAAGCTGTGCTGAGGTGCAAATGCTGATGCTGGGCTATCAAACAGAGAACCTAGCAGGTCACAGTGGCATGGGATGCTGAAGAGTTCTGGATGGACTGAGTACTTAACAATAGTTTCAAAGAAGAATAATGAGCCAAGACTTGTGAGCCTATTGGTAAAAAGACAAAGAGAGTTCTAAGCCAAAAATGAAGAGACGTGTGAGAAGTATTTGGGGGAAAAAGGCTAAAGATGACCAAGCTAAACAGGAACAGGCTTACATTAGGTCCTACCTTAAAACTGATGTGATATGAAGAAGCTCCAGGTGAGTATTTTAGTTTCTTATTCCTATGTAACAAATTTCTCCCAACTTTGTGGCTTGAAACAATGCCCACTTATTATCTCATAGGTTCTGTAGGTTAGAAGTCTGGGTGCAGAATAGCTGGGTTCTCTGCTCAGGGTCTCTTGCAAAGCTGAAATCAAGGTGCTGGCAGGGTTGTGTTCTCATCTGGGGCTCAGGGTTCTCTTCTGCAGTCATTCAGGTTGTTGGCAGAATTCAGCTCCTTGTGGTTGTAGGACTGAGCCATGTTTTCTTCCTGGCTATTGGCAGGGGTTGCTCTCTGTTCCTAAGGCTGCTCTCAGGTCCAAGCTACATGGCTCACTCCATAGGCAGTTCACGACATGGCTGTTTGCTTTCTACCAGGCCAACAGGAGAGTATCTGTGGCTGCATCTTGTCTCTTTTCAGGGCTCAGCTGATTAGGTCAGGCTTAGCCAAGATAATCTCCCCTTTGATTAACTCAAAGCCGAAGTCAACTGATTAGGGACCTTAGTTACATCTGCAAAATCCCTTGTGCCATATAATGTAGCATATTCACAGGAATGAGATGCCACCATATTCATAGGTCCTGCCTATACTCAAGGGGAGGGTGTTATACAGGACATGTACACCAGGGGGGCAGAAATCTTGGGGGACATCTTAGAATTCTGTCTACCACAACAAGATAAAGCATAACAACTAGAAAAAGCACTTTTATTGTGGGACTTAAGGTCACTTCAGTTTTTAAACAGGAGTGCAGGAAACACAATGCACGTGGATGCAAATGTTCTGGTGATAACAATTATGAACCTTTGAACAGCAGAACGAAAATCTCCAGGAACCATATCACTGGACCATCCCCTTGGTTAAAGCCTTAGGTTAGGGGGCAGTAGAGCAGGGGCAGTGTGGCAGGGTTCAAGTGGGGACAACATTCCAGTTCTTTCTGCTGGGGCCCAGGGAGCTCATTATCTAAGACTACCAGTTAAGTCTTGAGGAACCATTCTGATTGAAGAACACTCTCAATGCCTAGGGTCCTAAGAGAAGGTCTTCAGGGAGTGGGCTCTTAGCAGAGGATGATCAGGATGGTGTGTGGTTTCTGGAGCCATGCAGGTGTGTGTGGGAGTGGGGCGATGAGGAGATGTGGTGAAATGTCAATTTAACCTTCAATACCCAAGATAGCGGTGCCCACTTTTAACCTCCACACTCACTCTTAAGGGACAGATGTGCAAGATGTTGTATGTGAAAAGGCAACTGATAGAGAAGCCAGCTCCATCCCAGACCTGTTCCCCTCTTGCCCACCAGAGGTTCTTGTGGGTGGACCAATGAAGTACCCTTGTGGAAGCTCCTGGAGTATCGATCCCCATCTTACACAGGACTACCTTTTGTTGTTTTTTTGTTTGTTTGTTTGGGGTGGAGTAGAAAAGAATAGCTTTACTGCTTTGCCAGGCAAAGGGGGCCACAGAGGGCTAATGCTCTCAAAATTGTGTGTTCCCTACACAGGACTACATTTTATCTCACAAATCTCAGGCTGCTAAGTGCTCCGTCATCACAAACTTCCACATTCCTTTAGGGGTCAAAATCAAGGGAGAAGGGAAGCAGGGGTTTGTCAGGGCCCTTCCCGTTCTGAAGAGATGCCCTACTCAGCCAGACTCCAGCAGGGGAGGGCAGCAGGCATCCTCGTAATAATGGGAACCAATTAGATAAATCCAGATACAGAGACTTAGGCTTCGAGTTAAGGACATTTGAGACCCCAGCCTCTGAAACGCCTGACCCTGGTGGCCACTGTCCTGTGTTGTGGGTTGAACCAGTTAAACTCAGGTTGTCAAAGCTGATGGACAAACGTCCATTTGCAACTACTGAATGCCATCAGCATTGGGAAAAGGTCTTGGCGGAACCAAAAAGCAACAAAATTCTGAAACACCGAAGTCTGCAGGAACTTAAACCACCCACACCGGGGGAAACTACAAAGCAGTGCAGCGGTGGAGATGTCTGCTGGGTTTTGTGGCCACCCTAATGCTGCGCAGGTGGCTAGGCTTATTCGTTAGTGACATGAAGCACCTCCTTGCAATGCTCAAGACTTAAATAAATGCTTCAGTAGAGCAGCAGTTTGCCCAATTCATGGCCTTCAGAGTCACTCAGGAAGAGTGTTACTCAGCACTCTCAGGAAGTTACAGGTAAGCCTTGAGGGTCAACTGTTTTCTCTGCATGGAGGCCTGGGTGGAAAAATTAGAAGGAAGAGGGGCCCAGCTCTATACTTGTCCTCTAAGTCCTACTATCTGCCAGGAACTATTTTAAGTGATGTATGTTGGTTGTCCCTTTTCTACAGATAGGGAAGTCAAGGAGGGCTTAGAGAAGTCAACTGTCTGAAGCTGTATGAATAATAAGTGACAGAACTGGGATTCGAACCAGGTCAGCACAGGGTCGCATCCTCGCGCATGGGGCCAGGCCGTTCTGGCCTCCTGCCACGCTGTGCTGCCTATACAACCCAGAGAGAGCGCTCACAGAACGTGGCACTCTTTTTCAAGGCAGGTGACACTCACAAATTGGATAAAAATGTCTAGTGCATAGAGGGCAGTAAAGCGGAGCGTGGGGTGCCTGGGTGGTGATGATGGGTCTAGGGAGGTGTCCTTTTCTCTCTCCACTGCACACTGACTGCAGGATTCCTGACTGAGGTATTACAGAAATGCCACTCTCCACTTCAGGGCTATTGGTACTTGCAGCACCAGATGGCTGTCCTCAGGGTTCACTGCAGCTGAATGTAAATATAAACCCCGCCACTTCTAAGGGGGCGCCCGATGATGCCCAGGTGTGTGGTTCTGGAGCAACTTTGCCTCAAGTAAATCAGTAGGTCCATATTAGAAGACACGTGTTAATTTATTGCAGCGAGATTTTATGTCTTAGTCAGTCATTAGCAGAATTTCGTACCAGAAATTCTTTCCTCTTTAATCTTGGTGGGATTGGTATTACACATAACTCGACTATTAAGACAAGAATATCTTGCAGATAGGGAGGTCGTTAATCTAAAGGGTTTTTGCAGTGTGAAATGCAAATGTTCAGTGACAGGTATGCCAAGATCCCCCACACCCTGCTTAATCTGCCATAAAGGGATCTAAGGAAAGGTTTGATTGTTTTGTTCACACAAATAAGAAGCCCTTCTGCAGCTCTGCTCCTTTGCAGCTCCAATTCTTTTACCATTTGCTCAGATAGACTTTCCAGCCCCTAGAGGGCTGGTTCATCAACACCTTCTTTCCCTCTGTGTTCCCAAAAACAGACCTGGAATTTGGGGTCTACATTCACAGAAGGTGAGGGTAAAGCAAACACGTTCTCTCTCCGCTGTCTCCTCTGCGGGCCCCTGTGACCAGCTCTTCCTCGTGTATTCCTCCCTATGGGGCAGCACACCTGGATGTTGACCGACCTGGCTTCTGGGCTGATGGTGCCCTTGGTTAATTCTGGGAGACAGCGATGTCCACGCAGGAGTCATCCTTGCAGGAAGCCAGGAGTTAGGCGGCTCTGATTCTAACCCAACTCTGTCACAAAGTAGTTGTGGGACCTTGGCCAAGTAATCCCTATTGCCTCAGGTTCCCAGACTGGGACCAGTGACTGCTAAAGTCCTTTCAGCTTTAAACATGATCCTGTAACATCTGCCCTGCCCTGTGCAGAGGCCCTCAGTAAAGAACCTCATAATTAGCTCACTTTATTCAGGATGATATGCCTCCTAATGTTTGTTAAAGTGGCCCAGGGCTCTGCTGTTGGACTGCTTAGTTCAAATCCTGGCTCTGAGTGACCTTGGGCAAACTTTATAACCTGTCTATGCCTTAGTTCTCTCATCTGATAATAGTACCAATGTCATAGAGAACTTGTAAGATTTAAATAAGCTAATGTGCATAAACTACTTAACACAATCTTTGGTATACACTAAGCACTAAACGTTCGCTGTTTTATTAATTTTATTATTCTCTAGAACTTGGAAGAGCTATGGGCTTAAATTTCTATTAAAGTATAACCAGCAAGCCACGTCCTCTTCCAAAAAAAAAAAATTTAGTCTTTATTTGGAGACTTGTATAGAAAGGAGTCGAACCCCTTCCCACCCCGTACCCCAAGTTCTTACTAGAGTGTTGCCTTCACTTGGGAGCATGAAGAGGGGGACAGGAACTTCTCTGGGCTCTGAAGCAAGCCTTCCTGAGGCTGGCCCACGATCTGCTCCCGTCCTGCCTTTCTGGAGTCCACAGACTCTGTCTCCTGCCCCCCAAGTGCCCGACTATGCAGGGGAGCTTTCTGGCTCACCTACTCTCAGAACCCGTGGAGCACTTGCAGAGTCTTCAGTGGTCTTGTGGCAACAAGGGATCTCTGTGTCTTTCTCCCCCCGCCCCTCATTATTTTCTCCCTTTCCTCCTTGGCTCCACCCTCTCCCATTTTCCTCCCTGGGGAGCCCCTTCTGGTCCCTCTCTCTATCTTCTTCTCATCCCCAAAGAGTCCTCCAAGGACTCATCCACAATGGTCTCAGCTTAGTGCCTCGCAAAAAAAAATTCTGTCCCTCTGCACCTTTCAGGAAAACCAACAGCCCCAAAAGTTTTGGAAAATAATTCATTATCTTTAATGGGATTTCGTTACCAGGCCCAGCCAGGGGGGACCTGAGTTCCCAGGAAATTAATAAATGCCCTACCAAGGGGTGGGGTCTGGGGGCGGGGAGATATAAACTGAGATACGATTTCTTTTTGAGCTTTGCAATGAAGCATGAGAGTCTTACACAGAAAACCTAAAATGCCATCCAGCCAGGAAAAAGGATTTAAAGCATCCCCGAGAACCCCAGGACTGTTTGGAATCCATTTTGAGCAAAGTGGAACTATTTGGATGAGTGAAACGGCTGCTCTCTTGTAATCGGCATCTGGTTGATCAGGGACTGCTATCTAAGACCATGAGAGCGTTGTCAGGAAAATCAGCCTATAGAACATTTCACTAACAAATTCCTAATTTCATCTGTGCCAGCCACAAAACTTATTGTACTCATTTTGGCTCTCGAACGAAAGGGCAACTGGCGGGTAGCTTTGGGGTCTTGGAAGAAGACTTAGGTTTGTTAGTCTATTAGAAAACAGAGGGAGCGGTTCTTCCCTTCAGCTGTAAACTCTAGAGAAGTCTATTAGAAACTCTCCATGTAGAGCTCGAATCACCTTCCCCCTTGATTCAATCACCCCGAGTCATTAGGCTGGTTGAACACCACTTTAGACTGTGCACTATAAATAATTAAAATGTAAAAACATGTGCGGTCACCTGATGCAGCCCCAAGAGGAAGTGGTAATGCAGAGGATGTCTGACTTTGTGCCGAGCTTCTTGCTGATTGCCAAGATTTTCAAACTGCGTCTCTAGCCCCAGCCTAGTTCTCTAAGCACCAGCCCCATATTTCAAACCAGCACCATCCTGGCATTTGCTGCACCCAACAAACTCCACGGAGCAAATCCTGAAACTAGAACCTACCCCTCTTGGCCAGTTCTTCCTCCTGATGTTATGTTTCAAGACTATACTCCAGTCTTCAAGCCACGGAGTATGGCAGATGGCTTTCTCTAAAAAGGCCATGTATTCATTTCCTAGGGCTGCCGTAACAAATGATCACAAACTTGGTGTCTTCAAACTACAGAAATGTATTCGTTCACTGTTTTGGAGGCCAGAAGTCCAAAATCAAGGTGTCGCCAGAGCTGTGCTCCCTCCGAAGGCTCTAGGGAGGATCTCTCCTTGCTTCTTCCAGCTTCTGGTGGCTCCTGGCATTCCTTGGTTTGTGGTGGCATAACTCCAGTCTCTGCCTCTGTCTTCACACGGCCTTCTTCTCTGTGTGTCTCCTCTGTGTCTGTGTGTCATTCTTCTTTTTGTAAAGACATCAGTCATTGGATTTAGGGCCTACCCGAATCCAGTATGAACTCATCTTCGTTACATCTGCGAAGACCCTATTTCTAAGTTAGGTCACATTCCCAGGTGTGGGTAGACATGAATTTTGGAAGGACACCATTTAACCCAATACAGGCTACAGCAATATTTCCTATCCCACGTGCACCTCTAGAACCTTGCCACTCTCCCATTAAGAGGTGAAGTCTTTGCCCTATTCCCTTGAACAGATTCAGCCTTTGAGCTGCCTTCTATTAACAGAGAACAGCAGAAGTGATGCTGTGTGACTTCCAAGGCTGGGCCATAAAAGGCATACAGCTTCTGCCTACCTCTCTCTCTTATGACGCTTGCCCTTGGAATAAAACACCATGCTGTGAGGAAGCCCAGGCACAAGGAGGGGACCTCATGGAGAGAATCTGAGGGCTCTCACCCCTCAGTCCCAGCTGAGCTCCCAGAGACTGCCAGCACCAAGGTGCCAGTTGTGTGAGCGAGCCATTTGGGAAGAGGGTCCCCTAGCCCTCAGTCAGCTGCCCTGACTGTTGCTACATGGAGCATAAATGAGCCATCCCCACTGAGCCCTGCCCAAATTGCTTATGTCTAAGCAAAATAAATAATTGTTGTTTTAAGCCATTAAGTTTCAGGCTTAAAACTTTTGTTTTTTATGCAACGTTGGATATCTGGAACACAGAGCCTAAAATCTCTGGAGCACTGTAACCCTTCTGTCCTTAGAGCCTTCTAACCAGTGAATCCACAAGTCTCTTCTCTTCCTTCTGCCCCCACCTGGCCCCCACCTAATTATTTCCCAATGGATTGCATCCTTAGCATTTTTTTAAATAAATTTATTTATTTTAAAAATTTTTGGCTGCGTTGGGTCTTTGCTGCTGTGCGCAGGCTTTCTCTGGTTGCGGCAAGCGGGGCTACTCTTCATTGTGGTGAGTGGGCTTCTCATTGCGGTGGCTTGTCTTGTTGCGGAGCACAGGCTCTAGGTGCACGGGCATCAGTAGTTGTGGCACATGGGCTCAGTAGTTGTGGCTCGTGGGCTCTAGAGCGTAGGCTCAGTAGTTGTGGTGCACGGGCTTAGTTTCTCCATGGCATGTGGGATCTTCCTGGACCAGGGCTCGAACCCATGTCCTCTGCATTGGCAGGCGGATTCTTAACCACTGCGCCACCAGGGAAGTCCTGCATCCTTAGCATCTTAACTGGCCTATGGACTTGGGTCCCCCTTTCCTCCATCCTACCAAATGATCTCTAGCACAGTTTGGTTTTGCAACTATCTTGCTCAAAATTCATTGATGGATCTCCATTGCTTAGAGCCTTTCCTGTCATTCCTTAACTGAGAGATAAGACTTCTTTAATCTGACCTCAGTTTATTTTTCCTGCCTTATCTCCTATGTCTTCTCTATAAGGATTCTATATTTCCAGCAAATCAGACAACTCACCATTCCAAACACACCTTGAGCTCGCTCTTCTGCCTGGATAACTTGGCTTACTTTCTCAACATTTAATAATGCTTTTTGAGCACTATTCATGCCAGGCAATGTGCAGGAAACTAAGGAATACTGAAACATTGCCCCCCCTATCTTCTCACTTCATCTAACTGAAATTCTACCTGTTTTCCAAGTCTCTGCTCCAAACCTCACCTCCTCCATGAAGCCTCCCCAGATCCCTTACCCAAAAATGATCTTTGTGGTACTTCCCTGGTGGTCCAGTTAAGACTTCACCTTCTAAAGCAGGGGGTGCGGGTTCGATCCCTGGTCGGGGAGCTAAGATCCCACGTGCCTCCTGGCCAAAAAACCAAAACATAAAACAGAAGAAATATTGTAACAAATTCAATAAAGACTTAAAAAAAAAAATGGTCCACATCAAAAAAAAAAAAAAAAGATCTTTGTTCTCCTCTGAACTCTTCTTACATCTTCTTCTCCAAACAAGCCAAGCCTGTGACCGCACCAAGTTTCCCAAGCCTCTTGGCCCTTGCGTGTGCTGCATGTTTTTCCTTCACCCCTTTCCAACTGGCTAACACCCACTAACCTTCATACCTCAACTCAGATATCAATTTCTTTTGAGAAATTTTCTGTGATCCACTTGCTCTGTCTTACATTTCCCCATGTGTGATTACCTGAGGTGCAGGATAGATCCCACGCCTAACTCTGGCCCTGGGTGGGCATGGACTAGGGCCTTTACTCCTGTAGCCCATGTACCCAACCCATGGAGAGGGCTCCACACATGTTTGTTGAGTGACTGAATGTTGAATACATGAGGAACTCACTAGAAATATCTCAAAGACCTTTCGACATGGCTGGATATAGGAAAATTATTTGGAAATGAGGTTTTGCTTAGCCTTAAAGGTTCATGGCTGTATTTCATGTTCCTTGAGGTGATTTTTGAGCTAGGCTCCAGGTAAAGGAACTCTATATATTTCTTTTTGCTGGCTCCCAAACATATTTTGGTAATGAAGAAACATTTCAACCAGAAGACAACCATTTTAACATTTTGCTGATTGTTCTTTGTTCTCTGTGTAAAAGTCTTATTTCTTCAACAAAATTATAAAATTTTCAAGCATGGGGACTGCATATTCTCTCTCTTTTGATTTTCTCACAGCCCCTATTTTGTATTGGGAACATATAAGCCCCTCAATATTTATTCAGCAGATCTTTGTGGGGAGGTATGACTAACCACCCCCGCCCAACAGATTTCTGTCAGTATCCTTTGAAAAAAATTGCTTTTGTGTGTAGCAATCTAAAAAGCTGCTTCCCAGAACTCGACAAAAAGTGTCCGGAATTGGTCAACTTTAGAAAACGCATAATCTTCCATCAGGATAACGCAAGACTGCATGTTTCTTTGATGACCAGGCAAAAACTGTTACAGGTTGGCTGCAAAGTTTGGTGTCATCCGCCGTATTCACCAGACATTGCACCTGCGGATTTCCATTTATTTCAGTCTTTACAAAATTCTTGTAATGGAAATGGAAATTCAATGGAAAAAATTTCAATTCCCTGCAAGACTGTAAAAGGCACCTGGAATAGTTCTTTGCTCAAAAAGCTGAAAAATTTTGGGAAGATGGAATTACGAAGTTGCCTGAAAAATGGCAGAAGGTAGTGGAACAAAAGGTTGAATGTGTTGCTCAATAAAGTTCTTGGTGAAAATGAAAAAAATATATATAAAAAAATAAAAAGCTGTTTCCTTTGCTTGAATGGATGGAGAATGTAGCTCTTAGATGTGGACCATTGTAAGAAGTGAATTCTAAAGAGAACTGCATTGTGGGAGGAATTCCCCATCTCACACTCTTTAACTTGTCTTTCCTTTTGGGGATAGAAGGGTGAACCCTGAGTTTCCTGGGATGTCATTATACATCCTGGGGTTTAATCATCCAAGACTTGCCCCCCCTCTCCATGTATCCCCGAGGACTGTGAAGACATTACTGTGGGAGAGAGGTAAGCTCTTTAAAAAAATCCAAGTTTCAAGCTAGAGTTAGATGACCTCTCTTAGTCTCTAATGTTAAATTTGAGACTCTTGAGAGCGTTTGCTGAGGGAATCCATCGTCCTTTTATCTTGTATTTCCTGGGTCTTACTCGATATGATGACTCTAGGGGAAAAAATACCACGACTAGTACTTGAACTGCTGGCACCTATAGTATCTTGAATTAATGTTACTTGCCGCTTTATCCAGGAACAGTTCTGCCGCGAAATACTCAGCTCTAAAAGAAATGAGACTACTGAGAAGGATTCTTTTGAGTGTCTCTGGCACGCAGAGAGGCGATGGAGATCTGTGTGTGTACGTGTGGGAAAGTGAGGGGGTGATAAATTGTGTGCTACTTTTCCTTTAAGAGCACGTCCTTTTATTCCTGACACTTAAAAAGACACTGTCAAAAAGATGTTTTACTGATCTGACTTTCTGTGCAGGAGAACGTGCAACAGTTACCTAGTAAGTGGTTTTATAGGGAGTTTCACCCACACGTTATAATAAACTGAGCCCAAAGATAACATATCTTTTGTGCTTTTACAGTGCTTGGATGATAACTGTGAAAAATTATCTAGTGGAGGTTAGCAAACTGTACCTGTGGTCTTTTTCTCATGACCTCTGTATGATAAAGTTTACTTTCTTGGAGCAGGATGCATTGTCAAATAATAGGTTTGCTTGTCTGGCCAACAAGAAGTAATTGAGGAGTGTTATAGTTTTACAATCCGTGTTTCAATGACTCTGCTGCTTTTGAGTTGTTAGACCTGAACAAAATGGGTCAATGTGGAAAGAATAAAGTTTTTTTCTCTCTCTCCCCCTCCTGCATCTCCCACCTTCTTTATGGAGGTGTTTTGACAGGGAGGGATGGGATGTGGGCCTTGACTATGATGATTCTCTGCCCAGGCATCCCAGCTTTCAGTTGGGGCTTGAGGTGGGAGATCTTGGTCCTAGTTCAATGACTGAGAGCGAATTTGGATTCGACTTACCAAAAAATATCTACTGAGCACCCTTGTCTTTCTTCTGTCCTTGGAGAGAAAAATAGGCTAACAAGCTTACTTCGGTATAAAGATTCTTTGGACCTCAGATCTATGTCTTTAAGGAACAATTTTCCCTGCACATTCTTAAGACTTGTTAGAAGCAGGTTAAAGTTGAGTGACCTGGATGATCTAGGACAGGAAGTTTTTGATTAAAGAGCTTTTGACTTTTGTTGCATTCTGTTTTCTCTGGGGTTAGGTCTTGCCCAGGATTTTACAAAGTGTGTTCCATTAACACTAGTTCCATGAGATGCTTTGTGGAGAAGTGAGTTTGGGGAACAGTGCACCTAATCTAAAACCTTATTTTAGGGTCACCTAATGGTGAACATTAGCATATTAAAGGCTTGAAGAAGTCCAATAGCAGAGAAGCACCTTAATCTTGGCATTTCCCAAAGATGATCACAGAATCCCACCCCACCCCCCAACATCCTGTGGAGCTAGTATGCTGCATAATGTATTTGGGGGAATTCTGAAAAACCGAGGTTTTGGTGATTCATAAAAATAGCCATCATATTTTCTAGAAAGAAACTATTGACAGGTCAATCACTGCTTCCTTCCACTAACACATACACATATGCACTTGTGTTAGAAATGTTTTCTTTTTAATAGCCTATTAAGATTAAAAATTGAGAGCTTCTCCATGTGTAGAAAGGGCTATTTTACTGCTCTGGGGGCCAAGGAGATTTTAGGAAAATAACTTATATAAGATAAATGACTAGGATTCACATTTGTGTAGGAATATTTGATGGACTTATTTGTGTTTGCTGATGGTGGTGGTTACTAGAATGCAAGGAGAGTATAAAGGACTGGTATCCAAAATATACAAAGAATTCTTAAAATGCAACAATAAGAAAACAAACAACTCAATTAAAAAGTATAAAGCCAAAGCCAAAGACACCTCATGTCTGTTACATATATATATATATCAGACAAGATATAAGGATGGCAAATAAGCATATGTATGAAAAGATGCTCCACATCATATGTCATTAGGGAAATGCAAATTAAAGCAACAGTGAGGTACTGCTACACACCTATTAGAATGGCCAAAATTTGGAACACTGACAACACCAAACGCTGGTGGGGATGTGAAGCAACGGTCACTCTCATTCATTGCTGGTGAGAATGCAGAATAGTAGAGCCACTTTGGAAGACAGTTTGGCAGTTTCTTACAAACTATACACACTCTTACCACACGACCCAGCAATTGTGCTCCTTGGTATTTACCCAAAGGAGTTGAAAACTTATGTTCACATGAAAACCTGCACACAGATGTTTATAGCAGCTTTATTCATAATTGCCCAAACCTGGAAGCAACCATGATGTCCTTCTGTAGGTGAATGGATAAACTATGGTATATCCAGAAAATGGAATGTTATTTAGCATTAAAATGAAATGAGCTTTCAAGCCCTGAAAAGACATGGAAGAATCTTAAATCCATTACTAAGTGAAAGAAGCCAATCTGAAAAGGCTACACACTGTATGATTCCAACTATGTGACACTCTGGAAAAGGCAAAACTATGGAGACAGTAAAAAGATCAGTGGTTGCCATGAGTTGGGGATGGAGGAAGGATAAATAGGAGATGTACAGAGGATTTTTAGGGCATTGAAAATACTCTGTATGATGCTATAATGATGGATACATGTCATTATACATTTGTCCAAACCCATGGACTACACAACTCCAAGAGTGAACCCTACTATAAACTATGAACTTTGGGTGATTATGATGTGTCAGTGTAGGTTCATCAATTGTGACAAATATACCACTCTGGTGAGGAGTGTTAATGGGGGGAATATGCATGTGTGGAGCAAGGGGTACATGGGAAATCTCTCTACCTTCCCCTCAGTTTTGCTGTGAACCTAAAACTGCTCTAAATAAATAAAGTCTTAGAAAAAAAAGCAGGGAGGGGCCTGCTGGGGGAGAATCTACTCTAACAAACAAGTGTTAGGCATGATTAGCCAAATTCAGAAATAGGGCTCTGGGGGTCAAAAGGGGGCAGTGGTCTTTCTCTGGTGTGCTGGCTGCTGCCCTGCATGTGTCACCCTCGTGGTGGCATCCTCCCTGCAGAAGGAAGGCTGTGTGTGTCAAGTTCAAGGAGCCCGAAAACTGCTTTGAGACATCTCTGAAAGATACTAACAGAGGGAAGGACAGCTGTTAGATAAAGTGACAATGACAGGGCTCAGGGAGTGTGACTCTGTAGCCAAGAAGTGGAAAGTGATGGCAGCTTCAGCAGTGGTCTGGGGAAGCATGAAGATGGGCTTTGGAGATGAGCAGTGACAGCTATATGGCATGTGAGAAGAAGATAGGATTAAACCGGCAGTTCTGGGGGCACTCCCCACTCTCAGGGGCTGGGAATCTTGAAAGCAGGCCTTGGGACTAGTAGAAGCTAGTTCCACTATATTAATAGGACTTAATTTTACCCATAGGGTAAAGCCCATGGACATCCTTCCAATTACTGAAGTAATTACACTCCTGGCTAATCCAGCCCAACTCTTTTAGACAGAAGAGACAAGTGCCTCAGGGAGTACAGCTGGGACATCATACAAGAACACTTAGGATGGTTGTATTAGTTAGCTATTGCTGCATAACAAATCACCTCAAACCTTAATGGCTTAAGACAACAATAAACATTTATTATCTCACATAGTAGTTCAGGAATTTGGGAGCAGCTTAGCTGGGTGATTCAGTCTCAGAGACTTGCATGTGGTCCAAGTCAAGAAGTTGGCTGAGGCTGCAGTCATCTGAAGGCTTGACCGGAGGATCCAGTTCCAAGATGGCTTCCTCACAAGGCTGTGGGCAAAATCCTCAGTTCCTGGCTGGCTGTTGGCAAGAGGCCTCAGTTCCTCACCATGTGGATCTCTCCATAGATCTGCCTGAATGTCTTCATTATGTGGCAGCTGGTTTTCCCCAGAATGAGTAATCCAAGAAAAAACAGAGAAGAGGCCACAGTGCCTTTTATAACCCAGCCTTGTAAGTCACACACTGTCACTTTGCTATATTCTCTGTTAGAAGCATGTCACTAAGTCCAACCCACGCTCAAGGGGAGGGGTATTAGGCTCCACCTTTTGAGGAGAGAAGTGTCAACGAAATTGTGGACATATTTAAAAACCACCACAATGGTGTTCACTTGTATTTAATCCCTTCAAGAGGTTAAAAGGTTAACAATCATGTCAGGAAACATATGAGAGAAGGACTTTATTTGGAGAAAGGTGTGGATAAATTTGCTGGCCTGCCCAGAGGTGAAATCTATTGTGAGTCATAGAAATTCTTTTTTATTTATTTTGAAATCAAAAGGTGGGCTCCACACATGACTGCTTGTTAAACTGGATGAAATTTAAAATAGCTTAAACATTTGGGAAAGGGGGGAGATGATTAGTTCTCAGGATATATTAAATGTCCTCACATAAGAAGGGAGTCAGCTATTGGGAAGGGCTGCTTTGGAAAACATATGCTGTGTCAAACTCCACCAACAGATGCAGAATCTGCTGCTAAAGTTAGCTCACTGAGAACAGAGCTGGATGGGCTGCCATCACAGATGTCTCTGGAACCAGCACCCAAGACAAATATAATTCTTACCACTGGAAAGCAAGGCCCCACACAAGAGCCTTCTCACCCTGGTGGAGGGGCTGAAGGGAAGTGCGAAGGCAGATTTATGACCCCAAATGCTGACTCTTCTGTGATTCTGGAGGATAACAGATGAATTTTAAGCCATGAGGTGTCCTGGTATTTTGCATTTCTAAATTTGAGAATCCCTCATAAGGTGAATTCTTCGTTACTTTAGGCGGAACCCATGCTGTGTAAAATCCAAGGCCGGATTGGAAGGGTTTTAAAACATGTTTTTTTGAGATTTATAGTCTGAAATGTTGGAAGCAGAGGAGACAATTGTTCCAAATGCCTAAAACACTAAAAGAGGGGTTAGAAAAATGACGATAATGAGAAATGATTTAAATTATTTCATTAGCACAGGAACCAAGTGCTTTTCCCAAATAAGAAGGGGACGCCGTTTCATGGCAGATGACAGATGATGTCATGTGCTGAGCTTCCAATACATTATAGGGCAGGATTTCCCCAAAGTGGGTTTCACAGAGTTTAGTCCACAGGGATGCCTCACAAAAGAAGGATTCTCTGATAAATACAGCTGGGGAATGAGGAAAACACGGTTCCCCTCTTGGAGAGTCATGGGCACATCAGCATTTTAATGGCTCTAAGAAGCCCTTAAATGAAGACATTCGTTTAATTTTGTTTAGCTCCTTAGTTCTCAAACATATAATCCTGGATTTTCCCCCCTCTAAATTCTATTAATTTCCAGCTCCTATTTCTATCCCTTTAGAACGTACACTTCACAAGGACAGGTCAGTTTTATTCACGATTCTATCCCCAGGATCGTGCCTGGAACTGCTCACAAAGGCACCATAAAGTAAGGGGGCTCAAGCTTCAGGATTGCCCTTTTGTGTCCCTGTATCTAGTTTTGTATTCAGTTTTGTGTTCTTTCCCTTAAAAAGGACCTCCATGATTGTTATAAGCTTCAGGTCCCGCAAAACCTGGATCTGCCCCTGCCTGGAACACACAAGGGGCTCAACAAATATTTATTGAATAAATGAATGAACAGATACTAGGAAACCAGTGTTCCTTGGAATACACATTGGAAAACACCATTGTTGAGACAGGAGACTCCAAACAGGAGGGCCTGGTGGTTAATGTTCACATTAGATGGAGGAGGTAGGAGAGAGGAATAAAATCTCACCTGGGAAAGAAAATAACTGCAAAATATTGGAGTTGGAAATAAAGTCCAACTGATTTGTGACTGATGAAGAGGGCTCACCAGTGTCTTTTTTTTTAATAAATTTATTTATTTTATTTGTTTATTTTTGGGGGCTGTGTTGGGTCTTCGTTGCTGCACGCAGGCTTTCTCTAGTTGCGGCGAGCAGAGGCTACTCTTTGTTGAGGTGCTCAGGCTTCTTATTGCAGTGGTTTCTCTTGTTGCGGAGCGTGGGCTCTAGGCGTGCGGGCTTCAGTAGTTGTGGCACGTGGGCTTCAGCAGTTGTGGCTCGTGGGCTCAGTAGTTGTGGCTTGCAGGCTCTAGAGCGCAGGCTCAGTAGTTGTGGCACACGGGCTTAGTTGCCCCACGGCATGTGGGATCTTCCTGGACCAGGGCTCGAACCCATGTCCCCTGCATTGGCAGGCGGATTCTTAACCACTGCGCTACCAGGGAAGCCCTTACCTGTGTTTTGTGTGCTCGTCTGTTAGGAGCTATCTGACGTAATGCTGGAGAATTTCATTATGAGGGTTCAGAGGGCAGACGAAGATCACAACGCAATTTTTAGTCATCTCACTCAGCCACAGAACTTCCTGAGGGTCCTGGTGCTCCTGGACAGAGACCCTCAGCAGCACCTAGTGCTGGCGAATGCTCTGCCAGCCTGGAGTCGGGTCCTTCTTAGATGTGGCAAATTGGATGCTGACAGTGTTGGATCATGAACAGAGTTCCATAAAACCCAGGGGCTGTCCTGGTCTGACTCTTCCCACCAGTTTTCCCCCTTTCAATTCTAAATTCGGGTTTGACTCTTAAGTAATGAGGCAGTTTTTTTAATAGTCCCATCAGACCTCACATGTCCAGATGAACATTGCCTTTTAAAGATGGTACTTTGGGGAGCAGCACACAGGCTCCAACACAGCTGTTACTAATAAAAGTGTTTGTGGCCCTCGTTTGGAATTGCCTTTTGTGTCAATTATGAGGTGCACGAGACAAATCCATCCCCTTGGCCATATGTTGTTTTTGACCAAAAATGGTCTTACCCAGGTTATCCTGAAAAATGGTCCAGCATAGTCAGCTGGCTTGATTTTAGAATCACTTCAGGATTTTTATTCAAACTCACTCAAATTCACTGTCAAAAGACAAAACATTGCCGATATTGAGATTGTTCCAAAATATATGCCATATGATCTGAAAGCAACTCCCCAAGAGGAGCTAAAACCATTTTGAGCCTGGACAGCATCTCCACAGAGCTTGGAGGCTTCTGAGAGGGCTGCCTTCAAGGGGATAGTCTTTGCTGTCATTCCTCATTCGTCAAGTTCTAATAGAGTTTTCATTTGTCTGAATCCTGGCTGTTCATCAGAATCACCTGGGGAGCTTTGTAAACCCTCCATGTGCAGACCTGCTCCCCAGAGGTTCAGGTTCAACCGGTTTGGGGTGGGGCCCAGACATTGATTTTGTATTTGCGTGTGTGTGCGTGTGCGCATGTGTGCGTGATTTGAATGTTCAGCCAGGATTAACCTCCATGTTAAAGAACCGATCTTATTAACTTTGGTCACAGTTGTTCCTATTTAGTTTTTCTGTTGGGATAAAAATGTGTTGTGACTAGGGCCAAGAAGCACCACTGAAGGTTAATCAAACACAGATGGGGGAAAAGTTTTGTGGGCTGAACTGTCATTAGCAAAACTGGCACTGTGTACCACGACCACTAGGGGGCAGACTCTAATACATTAATAAGTGCAAAGAATGTGTTTAATAGCTTTCAAGAAAAAAACAATCCTGGGAAATAAAAGGAAAAGAGGTCATAAGTTTTGTTTGTGATTAGATCACCTGCCTCAGGTGCCTCATTTTACTAAGTCCCCTAAATGACATGATTTCTTCAAAGGTACCAGCCATGCAACTGTCACTGCTAACGATAGAAGAGAGAGTGGTAGAGAAAGAAAAGTTGCTGATGTATTTTGAGCACTGTGTGGAGTGCACTGCACCCATTATCTCATTTAATACTGTATAACTCTATGAAACAGCATTGTCACTGCCTTTTTATAGATGAGGAAATTTTGTATACATAATGAGGCCCAGAGGGGTGAAGTCACTTACACAGTGTTACACAGCCAGTAAGTATTAAGAGTAGATCAGGAAAAAAAAAAAAAAAAAAAAAGATCAGAGTTTAAAATTCAGGTCTTTCTGATTCCTAAGTCCATGCTCTTTCTTTATGCACACAATCTTTCTGGGGAAGGATGATGCTTTAGTGTGTAAATTTTCGTTTTTGTTCTTGTCATCACAGCTCAGATTAAAGAGAGTAGTTTGGTGCTATGCTTGTCAGTCTTGTCAGAATGACTGTAAGTGATGTGTATCTAAACTGTAGATGTACAATCTTCTGTAGATGAGGAGAGTCAGATTCTTTGTCCAAATACCAGCTGTGAGGTTTAAGGAAAAAAGCTCTGGGCTATAAACCTATGTTAAAATGGTTCATACTGCCTATATCCCCTGAGTGAATAAAAGCTCTGTGAGGGCAGGTCTGTGTCTATCTCACTTATCTGGTGCTTGGTACATGATAGTTATGTAAAAATTTTTGTTAAATACCCAAGCTGAAGAATGAATGCATGCATGACTGCATGAAAGTCTTGAGATCAAAGTTACATTCTTGGCTATACTGCAAAGCTACAGTCATCAAAACAATATGGTACTAGCACAAAGACAGACATATAGATCAATGGAACAGGATAGAAAGCCCAGAAATAAACGCACGCACATACGGTCAATTAATCTATGACAAAGGAGGCAAGAATATACAATGGAGAAGACAGTCTCTTCAGTAAGTGGTCCTGGGAAAACTGGACAGCTACATGTAAAAGAATGAAATTAGAACATTCTCCAACACCATATACAAAAATAAACTCAAAATGGATTAAAGACCTAAAGGTAAGACTGGATACTATAAAACTCCTAGAGGAAAATATAGGCAGAACACTCTTTGACATAAATTGCAGCAATATTTTTTTGGATCTGTCTCCTAGAGTAATGGAAATAAGAACAAAGGCAAACAAATGGGACCTAATTAAACTTAAAACCTTTTGCAAAACAAAGGAAACCGTAAACAAAATGAAAAGACAACCGACAGAATGGGAGAAAATATTTGCCAACGATGCAACTGACAAGAGATTAATTTCCAAAATATACAAACAGCTCATACAGCTCAACACCAAAAAAAAAAAAAAAAAACCAAATAATCCAATCAGAAAATGGACAGAAGATCTAAATTGACATTTCTCCAAAGAAGACATACAGATGGCCAACAGGTACATGAAAAGATACTCAACATCACTAATTATTAGAGAAATGCAAATCAAAACTACAACGAGGTACCATCTCACACCGGCCAGAATGGCCATCATCCAAAACTCTACAAATAATAAGTGCTGGAGAGGGTGTGGAGAAAAAAGAACACTTCCACACTGTTGGTGGGAATGTAAATAGGTGCAGCCACTATGGAGGTTCCTTAAAAAAACTAAAAATAGAGTTACTGTATGTTCCAGCAATCCCACTCCTGGGCATATGTCCAGAGAAAACTATAATTCAAAAAGATACATACACCCCACTGTTCACAGCAGCACTATTTACAATAGCCAAGACATAGAAGCAGCCTAAATGTCCATCAACAGATGAATGGATAAAGAAGATGTGGTATATATACACAATGGAATATTACTCAGACATAAAAAAGAATGAAATACTGCCATTTGCAGCAACATGGATGGGCCTAGAGATTATCATACTAAGTGAGGTAAGTGAGACAGAGAAAGACAAATATCACATGATATTGCTTATATATGGACTCTTTAAAAATGATGCAAATGAACTTATTTACAGAAGAGAAATAGACTCACAGATACAGAAAACAAACTTATGGTTACCAAAGGGGAAAGGGTGGGGAGGGATACATTTAGAAGTTTGGGATTAAAATATACACATTACCATATATAAAATAGATAACCAACAAGGACCTACTGTATAGCACAGGGAACTATACTCAATATCTTATTAATAACCTATAATGGAAAAGAATCTAAAAAAGATTATATATATAAAACTATATATATATAAAAGAATATATATATCTGAATCACCTTGCTCTATACTGGAAACTAATACAACATTGTAAATCAACTATATTTCAATAAATTTTTTTTAAAAACAATAAAAATTACATTATTGGATCTGAAACATTAGCCATATAATCTTGTCTAAGTCTTGTCTCCTATTTGGACCACAGCTTCCTTATCAGTAAGTTGAAATGATGGTTCTAGATGATACATAAGATTCCTTCCAGATCTAACACTTCTAGGACTCAGCTTTTACCCTCTCACTGGATAGATGAATGTGAAGAGGGATTCTGGGGTTCAGCTCTGGTGTCAGAAATTTACAGAGGGAAATGGTGGGAGAGACCCTCAGAACATGATATGGTCATTAAAGAGCCCAAGGCAGAGAAACATTACTGCTGATGGTGAGGAGGCCTGAATTTGGGAACAGGAAATAACAAGGGAGGAACTGGGGAAACATATTCACAACTTTAAATAAATCTTTGTTGCTTTATCTTTTAAAGTAAAAAAGAGATGGTGTATCATACTAAGTGAAGTAAGTCAGACACATAAAGACAAATATATGATATTGCTTATATGTGGAATCTAAAAAATGATACAAATGAGCTTACTTATAAAACAGTAAGAGACTCACCAGCAGGAGGTCAGAGGGCCGGAGGAGAGGGCTTCGGTTCTGGTCCCCCGTTGTGTCTCTCTGTGAGGACAGTTCCTGCCAGGCGGCCCCTCCTCATGGGGGGAGTCCAGCTCTCACCAGCTTCCGGCAATACAACTCCTCCCAGGCCCCTCAAGCTGAGAGATGGAAACTGCTGCCCTCTCTTGCTGCTCCTGGGACCTCCACACCCCTCAGGGTTCATTTCATCCTGACAACCCCTCTGTAAAGAGCCCTTTCATTAAACTCCTCAGTCAAACCCTACTGAGGGGGTTCTGATTCCAGCCAGGCCTTGCCTGATACCCGGTCCTTGCCCCTTCTACCGCAGCTGTCTCCCCTGCAGGTCTAAAGCCTCATCAGCTGAAACTGCTCCCAGCTGTTGGTCCACTCTGGGGAACTCCCACACTCTTCTTCTGGAGCCTCTCTCCTCTGCCCTGCCACACACTTCAATCTATCTCTTCTTCTCCCAACTGTCTCTATTCCAGGCCGTCACCTCCTTTACTGGCCTCCTGCTCTGAAATGTCTGTCCTGGTTTCTGACTCTGTTAAAACTCCTTACAATGGATCAAAGATGTCTATTAGGCTCCTGCTATGTGCCTGGGATTATACTAAATGCACTCATACATGTTATCTCCATTAATTCTCATAATTATCTGATGAGATTAGTATTATACTAAGAGATGAAAAAATGAGCTTCTGTTGCTTCTACCTGACGAGCATAATTCCCTCCTTTTCTGCTGATAGCATGCCAAGTTTCCTTTGAGACACCGCTCTTTTCCCACTCTCAGCCCTTGTGATTCAATTGAGGCCAATTCCACCCAGCTCCTGACTTGTAGAGACACCGTGATTGGCTCAGAGATGTACAAATCACCTACACTGGGCCAATGAGAGTTAACTCTGGGTCTTTGATGGGACTATCAGAAGAGGGGCTGTCCTTCTGGAGTTGCTAAGCGGGGAGACTGTAAGGTCTGCTGGTGGACAGCTACGTGGTTGCATGAAGTCCTTCCTGAAGTTGGTCAATATTTTAAACTTCTGCGTTGAGGTAGAGGGCAGCAAGTTCCCTTTGTAGTTTAAGCTAATTTGAGTTGGATTTCCATCACTTGCAATCAGAAGAGTGCTGAACGATATAGAGATTAAGTAACCTGCTGAATGTCACATATCTGGTAACTGGTAGAGCTGGGCTTGGAACTCAGGTTTGCCAAGGAGCCTGAGCTAGTCCCTCAAGGGCCCTGAGGATACTAATGGCTGTGAGAGCTGCACATGTTCAACATTCCTCCCTGGTGTTTTTCATTAGAGCTTGAAGTAGGGTACATCAAATGAACTGTTTCTTGTCTGGGTATGATCTTCTTGCTTCTAAGTTGCAGTGTAATCATTATCATGCCCATTTTTAGTGACCCACTGGACTCTCCACAGTCTTCCTCAAAGGAACTTGAGTTCTGTGGCTAGTTTCTTAATATGTATCTTCCCTTCTTCCTTAGTAATAAAATACTTCATGTTTAGCTGTTTACATGGTTATCTAGAATAAAGACCATATTTCTTGGTGGAGCCAAATTTCTTGATGTGACTAACTTACAACCAATGGGATGCAAGCATAAGAGGTGTGTGAGACTCCCAGGCAGTAACCTTAAAGAGAAAAGCATGTATATCCTCCAGCAATTTCTCCTTTATGTTGGCTGGAATACAGATGATTGTTGGACTCAAGCATCCATCTTGGACCATGAGGTAGAGCCATGTGTTAAGGATGGTGGAGCAACAAGACAGAAGGAGCTTGGGGCCCTGATGATCATTAGGTTTTCATGTAAACCCCAAGTTGCCTACATTTGTATTGGGAGAAATACCTCTTTCATTTATGCCACTGTTTTGGTGTTGTTATTATTGTTGTCATCACTAGCAGCTGAACCTCATCCTAACTAATACAGGTCCTTTCTATAAATCAGGTCCAGGGCAAGGGCAGGAGCCTTTCACAGCTTTGGAGACCAATCAGCAGATGGGTCCTGAATAGAGTCTGAGGGATTATGAATATCAGAGTGACTGACCCCAGAGATGGCTTTATGTGCTGCTGAAGATTTGTAGGGACCTATCCCAGGGGACCTGAAGGGATTTTTGTATTTGTAATTTGTATTCTTTTTCTTTGGTGTTACAAACTTCAGGCTCCACAAAACTTGGATCCAGTGATGGCATGGACTGCTGTTTTTGTCTTGACTTGCAAGGGTATGACTCAGGGACACCTCAGGACATCGCAGGAAGGAGGGTCTGACCTGGCGCCTAAAGACATGCTGTTTCCTCTGTCTTATCCCCATCCACCCTGTAGGATCTCCCCCAAATCTTGTCTCCTTCAGGAAGCCTTCCCTGAATGTAAGAAACCAGCTTGTGTCTTTTTCTCCCCAACTAGTGGTCCCCAGGACTCACCTTATTTCCTTGCCTGTTCTCAGCTGGGTGTTGTAGAAAGTGCATTGGCCTTGGAATCAGAAGACCTGGACTTAAGGCCTAACTTGACTTCTAAAGAGACATGGAGACATAACACTTTGACCAAGTAACTTAGGCTCTCTGGGCTTCAGGGTTTTGGTTTTTTAAAAATATTTATTTATTTATTTGGCTGGGCCAGGTCTTTTTTTTTTGAGAATTTTTTTTTAAACATCTTTATTGGAGTATAATTGCTTTACAATGGTGTGTTAGTTTCTGCTTTATAATAAAGTGAATCAGCTATACATATACATATATCCCCATATCTCCTCCCTCTTGCATCTCCCTCCCACCCTCCCTATCCCACCCCTCTAGGTGGTCACAAAGCACCGAGCTGATCTCCCTGTACTATGCCGCTGCTTCCCACTAGCTATCTATTTTACATTTGGTGGTGTATATATGTCCATGACACTCTCTCTTCGTCCCAGCTTACCCTTCCCCCTCCCCGTGTCCTCAAGTCCATTCTCTATATCTGCGTCTTTATTCCTGTCCTGCCCTTAGGTTCATCAGAACCATTTTTTTTTTTTTTTTAGATTCCATATATATCTGTTAGCATACAGTATTTGTTTTTCTCTTTCTGACTTACTTCACTCTGTATGACAGACTCTAGGGCCATCCACCCCGCTACAAATAACTCAATTTCGTTTCTTTTTATGGCTGAGTAATATTCCATTGTATATATGTGCCACATCTTCTTTATTCATTCATCTGTCTATGCACATGGGCCGGGTCTTAGTTGCGGCACGCGGGATCTTCATTGTGACATGCGGACTCTTAGTTGCAGCATGCGTGTGGGATCTAGTTCCCCCACCAGGGATCGAACCCGGGCTCCCTGCATTGGGAGCGAGGAGTCTTACCCACTGGACCACCAGGGAAGTCCCTGGGCTTCAGTTTTTTTTATCTATAATGAGAGGATGATAGCATTTGCTTTAACTAGTTAGCCAGAAGATGAAATTAGATAAAATATGTGTAATTGCTTGATTGATGATGCAATGTGATAAAATTAAGCATATTATGATTACTGGTATCACAGCCCTAATCCCAAGCATTGTGCCTCTCTTAGTTTTAATGCCATCTGATGGGCCCCACAGATACTCAATCACCTACTATTGTATATTGTTCTCTAATGATCTTGTGTCTCAAATTTTATTTTTCCAAGTAGATTGGCAGGTCCTAGAAGGCAAGGACCATGTTTTATAATCTCTGAGAACCTAGAACAGGGCTGGGCATACAGGAAGCATTTCAGGTACAAAAGGAGGCATAGGTGGAGTCAGAGTTGCTATCCAACAAAAAATAATTTGTTGGTAAATGTACTATTGCCTTGCGTCTAGCTCTTTGCTATGTTATTTTCAGGAGCTGATTGGACTTGGGGAGGCAAACTCACATCAAACAAGCTCACAGGAGACTGATGTATAGCAGCCCAAATGTCAACTTACTAGACTGGAGAAGTGCTTTGTGATCACTGAAATGCTCATGCTTCCTGCCTAGCCCTTTCCTGGTACTTGTATTCCAGGGATTTGTATTAAGAAGGTTGCTTGGCCAAGCTGGAATCATGGTGTGGAGAAGTAGACTGTTTTGAGGAATATTCAGTCTTGCTTACTCTGTGGTTTCATAAGTCATCTCTGACCCAAAACAGAGTCCACTTCCCCTGGGAATAGAAAGTTCACATCCCCTGGACTTAGGGCCTCTCCCTTGAACACCAGTGAATAAACAGGGTCAAAAATAAAATTAAAAAATTAAAAAAAAACCAAACCCATAAAGGGTCAACTTCCCACTCCAGACTTCCCTTTCCATGTTCCAGGCTTTCTCTTAAATGGGTACAATAGAATTGATTTTGTGTCTGCTTATTAAATTACAATCATATTGTGCTTCCCCAGTGTCTTAGCTTGAGCTGCTACAACAAAACACCATAGATGGGTATTTATCCAAAGAACATGAGAAGACTAATTTAAATATATATATGCACCCCTATATTCATTGCAGCATTATTTATAATAGCCAAGATATGGAAGTAATTTGTGTCTATTAATGGATGAGTGGATAAAAATGTGGTATATATGCTTAGTGGAATACTACTCAGCTATAAAAAAAGAATGAAATCCTGCCACTTGTGATGACACGGATGGACCTTGAAGATATTACTCTAAGTGAAATAAGTCATACAGAGAAAGACAAATACCTTTTGATTTCACTCATACATGGAATCTAAAAAAACAAAAACAAAACAAAAGCAAACTCATAGATACAGAGATCAGGTTAGTGGTTACTAGAGGGGAAGGGGGTTGGAGGAGTGGGTGAAACAGGTGAAGAGAGTCAACTGTATGGTGATGGATGGTAACTAGACTTATGCTGGTGATCACTTTGTAGTGTATAGGGATGTCAAATTATAACGCTGTACACCAGAAACATATAATTTAAGAATGCCATAGACTGGGTGGCTTAACTGAAATTTATTTCTCATAGTTCTAGAAACTGGGGAGTCCAAGGTCAAGGTGCCAATATGGTTGCTGGGGGGAGCCCCCTTCCAGGCTTGCAGACAGTCTTCTTGCTGTATCATAACATAGTGGAGAGAGAGATGGAGAGAGAGAGAGAGAGCTCTGGGGTCTTTCTCTTCTTATAAGGACACTAATCCTATCATGGGGGCTCCGACCTCAGGACCTCATCTAAACCTAATTACCTCCCAAGGGCCCTAATATCATCCCACCCACCTCCTAATACCATCACACTGGGAAGTTGGGGCTTCAGTATATGAATTTGGGTGGGGGGACAAAAACATTCAGTCCATAGCACTAAGATTATACTCTGCTTCATCATCTCAGTCAGTGCGTGCTTATCTATCTATCTATCTATCTATTTATCCATCCATAGTAATTTGAAATTCCTAGTGTTCTTTGTCTCCTAGTTATGCTGCAGGCATGGCTTATGTGCACTTTATTTGCTCTCCTTGTGGATCTCTGTGGCTTTGGGGGAGGCGAGGGAGGCTCCTGATATAGGCGCTGCCATTATCAATTGGGGTTTGAGACTGCCAAATTTCTCCATCTCTTGGCTTTCTCCCACAGATGAGTAACCACATCCAATGTGTGCAATTTAAAACAAAATGTTTAACTGGTTTAATTCTTGCAGAGAAACTCGATTTTAAGTTCTTGAGGACACCTCACTGCTATCCCTTCCATAATCAGGGGTTCTGGGACTATCTATACGTCGAATAATTTTGTAGTGTTGATCCCTGGACACTGCCCTATGTCTTCCAGCCTTACTGGCAGGGACTTACTTGTTGATTTTTATTGCCACCTGTTTTCAACGCACCTGAAATAGATCACCTGAAAATTCACCCAGCCCTGAGCCATAATCCAGTGCAGTTAAAAGGCACTTTCTTCCTGCTGAGAAATTAACACCTTCTCCTTTGTCCCAACTTTCTGGGATCATTTCCAATATGTCCTGGCTGGGAGTTAATTAAATCTGTGTTGACACATACTCAATTTCAAGTGGCTTTGCACATACAGAAAACCTGTTGAGATTTTCCCTTCGGGGTTCAAAACCACTGATCCATCCCTTTATTCCAGTTTTCACGGTAAGTTTTCCATTCGCCAGGAAAGGATGGAATTTAAAGTGGGAAATTTATGAGATTCCCCACCCAAAGAAAACCACAGTCTCCCACTTTCCTATAAAGTTTTCTAAATTTCAAGACTTACCTCCTGTATGAAACTTCATATTTTCTATTAAACCAACTGGATTTATG
This sequence comes from Balaenoptera acutorostrata, assembly GCF_949987535.1. Taxonomy (NCBI): domain Eukaryota; kingdom Metazoa; phylum Chordata; class Mammalia; order Artiodactyla; family Balaenopteridae; genus Balaenoptera; species Balaenoptera acutorostrata. The sequence goes on from NC_080075.1 coordinate 42,397,018, forward strand.
ATTACAGGAAGCTCTCAGAGGCAGGGCAGAAGCAAATAAGTAAGGTTAGAACCCTCAACTCCACAGCCCCACAGCAGCTGTTTCAAGAACGCAGTACTCAAAACCAGAGTCACAAGATCTAAATGTAGGTCAAGTAATTTAAAATTCTGATTGGATATTGCCTATGTACAGCCAGGAGCTTTCCCCACCCTCCACACCCCTACACCCCCATCAAGAGTTAGAGATTTGGGTGGGTTACAGGAAAAGTTATTAGCAGCAACATCTAGAATCTTTGGTTCACTCCAAGAGGCACATGTCAGCCTTATCTGATGTTATGCGCTTATTTCAGTGTCTAGAGAGCCATTGGTGAAGGGGGTGAGCACCCCTGCATACTGACCCGTGGCCGGGGTGCTAAAATTCTTGCATGGGTTGGTCCTCACTTGCCTGGGTCTGTCAATGCCGCTGTGTTACCCTGGGGCTGAGGCTCGAGCTTGCAAACTGGCACTGCAGGCTATATTTGAAACGCAGGTGTGTCTTGTTTAGCCTGCCCAATATTCTCTCTCTCTTTTAAAATGAGCTAACTTAAAAAAATTAGAACAGGATTTTGTGTTCTTCTTGAAAACTCAGGTGTTCTCTTAACACTGGCATTCCTGCTCGGTAACAACAGGCTGTTTCTGAGTGGTGCTGCCCCCTTAGGATGGAACTCGTATGTCCAGTTTACCTGCTCCCACACAGCTTACGTCATTCATTTACATTTCCTGCTGTGTAAGAATCTGCCACTCTGCCATCCGGCGATGTCCTACACAAATGGCCTGATACTCCTCAACAGCATAAGATTAGATGCTCACAGACTCTGTTGGAGGGGAAAAGACACAAGTTATTCCGTTATTTACATGTAAGTCCAGAAGGAGTGTGTCAGAATGGGTGGCCTTGAGAAAATGAGTCGCGAGCTATGGGGCAGGTTTCTTCGTGAGGTGATGGGGAAGGAAGATCAAGGTCTGGAGTGAGGGTGGGAAAGACAAGGGGTGGCTCTGAGACCAGGGAAGGTGGTACCAGAAGGAGGCTGACTCCTTTGCAAAGTAGACTCTGAAAAAGTGTTGGGTTGTCTGGGATAATGCCAAGGGAGAGGTGATGGTCATGTGACACTGTGTATATTTGAACCCGTGCCTTCTCCCCAGGAGACTGTGTGCTCCATCAAGTACAGAGCTGTGGGCAGGGACTCTGTTTCATTCTTCTCTGTGTTATGGTGTCCATGCTAGGGGCTCAGTAAGTGGCCTTAAGATGCGTGCCCGTGTATGTGCATGTGTATGCATGTTGTGGGTCTGTGTGCACCCCTGAGTGCAGACAGGGCAGGAGTGGGGAATGGATGAAGGGTGGACATTAACAGAGAGACAGAAGAGGAAAAGCATCTTGGGGGTATATAACATATGCCAAGAAATGCAGGGCTTTGTCATCAGGTGACAATGGTTTGCTTGGAAATATTTCCCTCCCCTCCCAAGGACAAGGAGTAGGGACGGTTAGTGGATTGCATTCTTGCCCCCAAAGCCCAGGAATCTGCAGTGACAGCTCTGAGTAATGAAGGCTGGGGTGAGCGGCCTCATTTAGTAAATCACTGGATACTCACCAACCCTCCTCTGACATCCATTTTCTTTAAATCTGTCCCTGTTTCTAACTCAGAATATTCTCAGCATGTCGTTTGGCATGGATGAGGACGTGAAAGGTGGTGTGACAGAGTCGACCTGAAGTCAAACAGACCTGAGCTCGTCTGCACCACACTCCCCTCCCCCCACTTAGCTGTGTGACCTTAGGCAAGCTCTTTAGTCTCTCTGAGCCTTGCCTTCTCTGCAGAAAGTGAAGATAATCAAAATGCTCCATAAATAATGTTCCCTATTATTATTCCAAAGTTCAAAGCTGAACAAATTTCTCGATCTGTAACTTTCCTTTAAGATGGTTTTTTTAAATCACTCCATTTCGAGGAGGGTTCTTTTTTTTTTTTTTTTTTAATTTATTTATTTATTTATTTATTTTTTATTTATTTATTTATGGCTGTGTTGGGTCTTCGTTTCTGTGCGAGGGCTTTCTCTAGTTGTGGCAAGTGGGGACCACTCTTCATCGCGGTGCGCGGGCCTCTCACCATCGCGGCCTCTCTTGTTGCGGAGCACAGGCTCCAGACGCGCAGGCTCAGTAATTGTGGCTCACGGGCCCAGTTGCTCCGTGGCATGTGGGATCTTCCCAGACCAGGGCTCGAACCCGTGTCCCCTGCATTGGCAGGCAGATTCTCAACCACTGCGCCACCAGGGAAGCCCCTTTAAGATGGTTTTTAACATGGTGTTCTGTACAACCAGACCATTGGCTTAGACATTTCAGATGAAGTGCAGTACTCAGTTCTCCAATATTGCAATTACTTTCCGTATTTTGGGGTGTGGCCATGCAGTGGTGACCCGTGGGGATACTACAGAACAGGCTTCTATTTGTGTGCTGTGACACTCTTTATTTTGGAGTGAGGAGCTAGCTCTGGTCTCTGCTGTGTCACACCAACTCTCAGATCACTTACCATTGTTAAAAGATGCCATCTGCCTCTGTCCTCTTTGCAGAAAGCCTCCCTGACTCCCGTCAGGGTGTCCCAGGGAGTTTCCTGACCACGCTGCTCAAACCTAACCATGCTGGCTGCCCATATCACAGCAGGAGGGGTTGGCTCAAAACCTCACACCAATTTTCCCCTCCTGTTCCCTCAGAAACCTGGAACTTATCCCAAGTGTAGACAGAGACCCACTTTGGACCTGAACTAGAGAAAATTCCTCATAGCCCAACACATGAAATTGAAGGCTCTTTCCTACTTCTCCCATCTCCTCCCCTCTCCCTCCCCTTCCAATCGTAGAAACGGAAGATGAAGTGTAGCATTAGTCCTTGTTCCTACAGCCCAGATCCTCAGTTGAGCATGTCAGGCTGGATACTGTAGCTAAACATAAATGAACGGTTATTAATGATGGTCATAATGTTTTCTAGCAGTTAGTTGGCTGTGATTCTAGGATTTTTTTTCCACTGTGTTTTGAAGGGTTAGGTTATTTAAACTTACCATCAAATGGAATCAAATCAAAGTGAGCTAATTTTTCTTAAACACTAATCATTTTAAGGCTATTGAACTAAATATAGAGGCAGTTCATTAAATCATTAAAACAGCCTGCAATAATGCTCACAAAGTCATTATGGAGCTATTCCCTAGCCAGAGAGGTAGTGTTGCCTTAAGCACAGTTTAATCAAATTAGATGGTGGGCTGTGTCATGGGGTTTCTCCTATTGATATTCATTAAAAATACATGATTTATCACTAATCTCTGTGAGGTAGATCCCACTCTTCCAAATGAATTTTGTAAATGTCAAGGGGAAGAAAACAGAATGGCATATTGTTATAATAATTTAAGAGTGGTGTGATCACATTTACATTTTATATACTATGCAATTTAGGAACAGATAATAGCTTTAACAAGGCTAAACTTTTTTCCTTAGTTAAAGTTAGAAGAGAAAGGCTGAACCCTGAGGATTAGCCATTATATTTTATCACAGAATGGGCCCCAACATTGAATTATCTTTTAGTAGAATGGTAGCTTGGTCCATTGTTCAGCTAATGCTTGTCTCAGATTCTTTGGTGGAGGGATTTCTCCATAAATTAATGGTGCCCTGTTCAGTTGGAATAAGATTCCTTTTTTTCAGATCCTGTCATGATTCGGCAGTTGGGAAAGGCGGGTTGTTTTCTGGCCCTGGGAACCCTCCTTCTGTGCTCACACTTCATCTTCCACTGCTCTATGGCCGCAAGATCTCCCCCTCTCAACCCTATTGAAATCTGCCTGGCTTCTTCCTTCTCAGTGGACTGTAAAGGGCTGATAACAGTTTAAAAGGGTTACCCCACCCAGAGGTATTTGCATTTTAACTGGGATCAAAGCTGAAACTAAAGGGATTAAGTCCTCATAGTAGAATTTTAAGCATCAACCAGTGGGTGGAAGAGGATTTTTCTGCTGTCAGAGGGACTTTCCCTCGAGCCTTGATGGGAGAGGAGGACGGGTCCATGGTGGGCAAGGTCAAGACCAGAGGAGGGTGGAGGGAAATTTGGTAGCAAGTAGACCTATACTGCTTTTCTCTTTTCCACGTTGTGTTTCTTTTTTTTTTTTTAAACTCTGAAATGAGCTTTCTCTGTTTTAAGAACTTCCTTCCTGAACAGATATCTTACTAGGGGATACACCTTGAAATATTGATATTCTGACTTGTCCTCTAAATACTTTTTTCCCTCCAAAAAACTGGGGACTAACATTTGAAACTCAAACTTACATTTTGGTTTAAAACTCTCAATCTTGCCTTTAAAATACCCCTGAAGGAAGAAAGACACTTAGAGAAGGAGCAGTACCCTTCTTTTTTGGTATAAAAATGTGCCCATTCTTAGCAAGACACATGAGATGTCTCCCTACACTTAAGATGCTTATCAAAAGCTTTTCAGAATATGACTTGCAGCCAGAATGGTCAGAATCAGCAGACAGAGGCACTCGATTTGTACAAGATAGGAGGCTTTTAGCATCTTGGCCATTTAACCTAATCTAAAAGAGAAACACAGCTTAAATGAAATCCTACTTATTTTACTCTGCTATATTGCAGAATAATGGAATACCCACCCTTTTCTGCACAGGAGATCTCTAACTTGACTCTTGGCTCAGTGGGAAGCTCTCAGAACCATTTCCAATGCCAAACTCAAGATACAATAGGGTCTGGCCATTGGCCATGGAATCTCCTGCTCATGAAATAATGGAGATGCGAACAGGATGGTACTGAATTATTAGCAGGAACTGACTTAACTTCTGGAAATAATAAACGAGGGTCTTAGCAAAGCCTCTTGTTAAGTGGCTAAATGTCTAATTCACCTGGGATATTGTTTCAAAATTCATTTCATCTTTGGTAATTTGATGAAAGGAAACGCTGTACTGGCGGTTTCTCTTGTGCAAGGCTGCACGCACCTAAGGGCAGGGCGAATTTATTTTGATGATTAATACCTGCAAGTTTCATGGCTTAATGGGAAAATGCTAGATATATTTAAGATGATACTGCCTTCGCCCCCCTCTTCATTCATCAGGTAAACACCTCGATTACTTGCCTTCCATGCTTGTGCTCAGTAGAACTTATGTTTTCTGCTGACATTCTGGGAACGTTATTCTTGCGTATTTGTGGTGGGAGAAGCCCGGTAGTGGTGCAGTGACCGGTTTCAAGTGGGCAGTGCTGAGTGTGCATTGTTTAACCCACAGCTCTTTTCAAAGATGGATAACGGGAGGCTGGGAGAACAACCGGAACGAAATGGACTATTTTCCCTTCTGCTCCCATGGCACCCCTAAAATTTCACCAAGAACTGCAGGGGCAGCTTTGTTGCTGTTTACTTAAAGGATATGGCACTTATTTTCATAGGTTTATTAACTCTGTTAGATATGAGAGGACTGAAATTAGAAGTCACGGAATGAAGAGGGTTGAATAGGACTAGGGTGGACAACTCCTGGTTTTCCGGGGTCTGTCCCCGTTTTAGCACTGAAAGTCCTGCATCCCAGGAAACCCCTGGGCATGGATGGGGACCCTAAGAACTTTCCCGCCTTTGTCGTCCTTAAACTCCATTTAAATGACCTGGGTGAGCTAAGAGGCACTTGCATTTTAGATATATATAGATATATATCTCCAGACTGCAAACATCTCCTTTTAAAGCATTCTACTCTTACCCTTAGTAAGTTGAAACATTTAAATAGATATCTAACCTATTAATAAAAATGGTTGTTTTACATCTATAATCCTTTCAATAATTAAATTTTTTTTCACAGTTTTTGTCCCATGTTGTCCTCAAAATTAGGGCAATAACTCCATTTTAGAGAAAATAAAACTGAGGCTGAAAACAATAGTTAGTTTCCTGGCTCCATTTTCGTCCTGTCTGTGGGGTGATGGAGCACCGCCTTGCCCACCTTTCCTAGCTTTGAAGTCTTCATTTAGCAAGTCATCACAGAGCACACGCTCCACACCCAGGACATGGCAAGGACACAGGTTTCAAATCTGTCCCATTTACCTCTTGTGCCAAGCCTTCCCCAGGTCTGTTACAGAAATTATGACATTGCCTTAAAATCCCACCCTAAGAGAATTCTAAACTCTCTCCATGCTAAGCTTCAGCATTTTGGTATCTTCAAAGGGGTTTCACCCAACAACCAAAAGAATAATTAAGTTCTCCCAATTTTAACTGATGCCATGGTCATTTGAGAACCCAAAGACAGTGGAGTGAGTCTCCTTGGCAAAGTGCTTGGGGTGTGCACAGGTGTGTGGATGTGTGCACGTGTGTGTCTTCTAATAACAACCCTCATTTTCACTGCCCTGTCTCAGTACACTGGAGGAGCGGTTATAGTAGATTATGTCATTGCTAAAAAGAAGTCTATCTCTTTATTGACACAATATAGACTCTTTCGATATATAATAGTGCCATTAACCTCCATGTGGTCACCAGCCAGCCCCTCTCCACAATGTCTTTAAGAGTGCAAACTCCCCCTGATATAATTAACCTTAGACTCGTATCTGCCTCTTTTGTCACACACTTGAAGTCTCATCCAAGGCCCTGATCCCACACTCACCGTGGGCCTTGGAGCTGCAGTTTCATGTTAAGTTTGGTGTGTGCCAAGGTCCTGTAGGGAGAAGAGACACACACATGTTATTAGCAAGAGCATCTAGCACAGGGCTATGTACAGGTGGCAGCTTAATAAGTACTCTTGGGTGACAGAACTGAGTTGTCAGGCCCTCTGTTCTCTTGGCTATTAATCCTTTTCTGTCATGGTTTAAAAGACAGGATGAAACAGCCAGAAAAATAAAAAACCAAAAGCTTTTTAAAGTCTGGACTTCAACTGATCAGAATAGAAAAGCATATTTCAAAATGATGAGTGAGGTCAGAGTCTTTTGTATGGAATGGATGGCCACTGGACCCTCAGACTCTCTGGGCATGGTCTCCAAAGGCTAGTTTTTAAATCGAAAGACAGGGAAGGGTTTCTTTTCCAAAATTTACCTTTTCTTTTTTCTTACATGGAATAACCAGCTTTCATAGTCAATAGCCCATATCCATCTAGGATAGCAAGGCTCTATCTGTCTTTTCAGTGCTTATACCCAGTGCTAAACATAGTGCCTAGTACATAGTAGAGGCTCAATACATATTTGTTGAATAGATGAATATCATAAGCCCTGGCAAAAGGAAGGGGGTAAAAGTAATATTTATTGTTTAATTACAGACTACTGTATACCATCGTAGGTAATAGAAGCTGCATCTGTATGAAGCATGCTTAATGAAATCTCGACTGTTCACACTTCAAGGCTCTAATTAAGCCGTGAAATTTCTTCCTCTACTGAACAATACTAAAAAAGTCTGTGGAGTGCCATATGGATCATGTTTAGCATTTGACCTATAAAAGGAATATTTAATGATGGAAACTACATGGTACATGTTCCTAAAATACTAAGGAATAGGAGAAGACAGGTTGGTGAGTAATCCTAGGACCAGGCTTGATGAGGCAAGCAAGAAATACTCGGTCAGGTGAGTGCCAGCTTCCTGGGATGAGGCGCAAATCCAAGCTTTCCACGTATGTCTATCAAAAACAAGGACTGTTTTGCTTCATTTGGGCTATCTATATAACCTCTTGTGCTGCTTTGACTTCTAGACCAGAATCCATGTATCACAAAGGAGCCCTGGCCAGAGGCATCTGTATTTGTTCCATTGGGAAGGGCATGGGAGAGTCCCCAGGGACAACAGCTTTCCAACATCAAGTATTAAGTGATGTCTTGTTTCTATTATGCTGGTCTGAGTCCTTTCAGAACACAACCTCTCATGGTTCCTGTTTTCTTTAGATGGAGGCATAAAACGCAGTGAAGAGGAGGTACAACGTTGAATATTCAAGGGAAATAGTTGTAAAAAGAAGATGGAAGGAGAAATTAAATCTAACTTAAATAATAGAGGGAAGGAGAAACCAACCCAGAGGGGTTTACAACTTCTATAAAACTAAAGACACAGAAAATACAGTTGACCCAACACAAACAAGGCCAACTTGGAGCTGTCTTCAGCTACAACGTGTGTGAATGACATTCTGAATTGCATCCTTTCTCATCACCAACATCTCTATTCTGGTTACAAAGTCTACCACCAGGTTTGAGACTGGGCAAGATCTGCCTGCAAAAAATGTGTTGCATTTGTCTTCCAAAGAGACAGTAATGTCAGGCGTGTGAAGATGAATTCCTTTACCCAAAGGCACAGAAGTAAAAGAGGATCATGGCACCCCTAAGAGGGCATCAGATTGAGGCTGTTTTCAGTCACCCTCCTCCAAAGAGAAGCCAAGGTACAGTGGCAGAACTGAACTCAAACTCTTTCTAGAAAGTCTCAAAAGTTTCTCTCTTATCCCTTCCAAAATAAATGCAAGAGAACAGAGAGCTGACATGCTTCTCAGTCAGATCTCTTTCAAGGTTGAACAATGTTTCTTGATCGTCACAAATGAGGAGCAGGTGAGCCAGTGAATTTTCATGTCATTTGGAGAAAAGTTTTATACCAGGTGTGCTTCTTGTCATTCATAAAACAAAGAATTTTAGCCATTATTTGAAAATCTGAGCTATGTATTTTTACTCAGTGAAAGCTCATGCCCTGATGAGAACAAATTTCTTTATATCCTTAATCCAAAAGGTTGGAAACAATTTATCAGTGTGATGGAACTCTTTTATGGCATGTAGAAAAGACCAGTCTTAAGAAGCAAACAGACACAGTTTTTGCAATCATTAAACATCATCTTAGTTCATAAATCTTTTTTCCTCCTGACCCCAGACTGAATGAGAATAAATGTAATAAGATTCCTGATTCTTGGAACTTTGACATTAAAAACAAATGCATACACTATAGCCTTTCCATATTAAATTTCCTTTCTTTTCCAAGTAGGTGGGAGCAAAATGTGTCATACATTGAAAGAGACTCTTGTTTGCTTTACAAAATTGGTCATTGAGAGTAATTAAAATATACTAATTCAGAAAAGTCGACACATAAGAACTATTTTTCATTAATGTGTCTAAAATATAAATTTTGTATTTCTACATAGGAAGAAAAGACAGGTGTCAGAACAATTCGAATAGTATGATTCCACTTTTGAAAACTGAAACAATTACGTGTGGTTTAGAATGACAGGAATGATCTACACCAAAAATAGGTGTTGAAGGTGGTTGGGTGCATGAGCTCATGAGTGCTTTCCCATTTCTCCCTTTTTCTTCTCTTTCTCTAATGAACATGAATTGTTCTTGTAGTAAAAACAAAATAAGGAATTTAAAAAATAAAAAATAATACTAAAATAAAACTCATAAAAATAATACAATACTCATAAAAAATGCATCATGGATTTGATGTGTATGTATTCTCTTAGCTTACCTCCTGAGTTCTTTGAGTATCCCCAGCCATTCCCTGTGCCTCATTTTCCGGTTATAGTTGACTCCAAGGCCCAAATGCTTCTTGGGAAGATGAGGAAGAAAGTCCTCAGGGGTGGGAAGCAGAAGCTGGCCTGGGACCTGGGACAGCAGAGTTTACTTGGTCTCTTCCTTTTGGTGGTAGTAATACAAAAAGATTAAAAAAAATAAATCCTGTCTTCCTTTCAAAGCTTAACTTACACCAGACCCGTTTTCTTTCCTGCTTATCTTTCTCCCTCTTTCCTTCCCTTCCTTTATTTTTCTCTTGGTAAATTTGAAGCTTCTTAGAATAGGGGCCTTCTCTTAGCTTGCTATCATGGTGTTAGTCCAAGGTAGGTGCTCAATAAGTATTTGTTGAATAAAGGCCCAGAGATGCTAAGCAATTTACCCAAGGTCGTACAGCTGGTTAACAGCAAGGTCAGGAGTAGAATTCAGGCTAACTCAGAGATCTCACTGGCTATGGAAAGCATACGGTGCCAAATCAAAAGGAATGTTGGTGTCTCAGGCAGAGGGCGATGTTAGTAAACTGACAAGGACATGGGTGATATACAGCATGTGTCACCAGGCTAGGGACGGAGACAAAGGGAGAGAAGGCAGGAATCAAGCTGATATACTTTGGTACATGTTTACGAAGGCTCTGTTTATTATACAGTTGCTCCTTCCTGGAATAACTACTTTTAACCATTATTTTCAACTTCTCATCGGTAAGAAGGTATATAGCTTTGTGAAAAGCGCAGGCACAACCAGCATTATACTTTTGTGGAGATCCTTTGCAATAAATTTCCTCAGCAGAGGAAAAAAATAAATCCATATACATTGAAATCACAATGAACTTGCTTCCATGAAACGTCCCCGAGAGACAAAGCACCAAGTGTGAAAGCAACAAGAGTACAGATGAGAGCTTTCTCCCCCACTGAACTGCCTATTCCATGAGGCAGCCAGTGCAACCTCCAGGCCCAGGAGGTGAGGAAGAAAATCATTTTGTTGGGTAAAAGTATTCTGAGTAACTGTTTCCCTTGGAAATGGAAGAATTTCATTTTTCCATTTGACAAATGGAGAAGACCCTGTTTTCAGTGAAGACACTGGAGTTAATCGTCCCAGGATAATGGCTACCTTTGACCAAAGACACAGCCCCAGGAGTTGTGGCTTCACTCCCTTCAGGTGTTGATCAAGTCTCAATCTTTGGGATGGTTGTGACATATTCTATTTCTGTAACTCCCTTTGCGAAAAGCATCCTATAATTTTTATCCACGTCTTGTAGTTGCTGCTGATGGTGATTCATATCTCCACTAGAACCATACTGGGCGGAATTGACCCTTGGCAAGCATCCCTTCATGACATGATGAATAGGAAAATAGAGGGGTGGAAAAAGGAGAAAGCAAGCAGGCAAAGGGGGAGCTAAGGGACAGCACTGGGATGATGGAGCCATGAGGAATCAGGATCCCTCGACAATCTGACCCTCACATGCCTTTGCACCTGCATCCAACTTATTTTATGAAAGCCATGTTGTTTTGAAAACCTCTTAGTATCTGGGTTAGAGACATGAAAGCACCCCACGCATGCCAGTAATTTGACCTCCCTTCAAAACAATGTTTTTAAAGAACTGCTTACCTTATATTTAACAGGATAAGGAAAACACTGATTTTCTGGAAATAAAAGTTGTAGTCACAGGCCAATTTCCTTACTAATGCACTTCCACTGACTAACATAGGATCAATGTGCTGAAAAGAAATCCAGCATAAAGTGTCCTACCTTTCTGTTCTCGTCCTCTTTTCCATTTCCTTTTGTAGTGACTTTTTTTGAAACTGACCACTTTCTGGAGGACTGTTAGTGTTTAAAATTTAGATAAATACATCACTTGTTCCTGAGAGTAGCACTGTGTTAGTGAGGATGTGGATAAATTGGAACCCTTGTGCCTTGCTGGTGAGAACTGTAAAATGGTGCAGCCTCTCAGATGTAGAGAACGGACTTAAGGACACGGTGGGGGAAGGGGAGACGGGGACGTAGTGAGAAAGTAGCATTGACATATATACACCAAATGCAAAATAGCTAGTGGTAAGCTGCCGCATAGCACAGGGACATCAGCTCAGTGCTTTGTGTCCCCCTAGAGGGGTGGGATAGGGAGGGTGGAGGGAGGCTCAAGAGGGGGGGATATGGGGAATATATGTATACATAGAGCTGATTCACTTTGTTTTAAAGCAGAAACTAACACAATGTTATAAAGCAATTATACTCCAATAAACATGTACTAAAAAAAAAATAAAATAAAATAATTAAAATAAAACAATTTTTAAATAAAAAAAATAAAAAATAAAAATGGTGCAGCCTCTGTGGAAAGCAGGTTGGTAGATCCTCAGAAAGTTAAACGTAGAACTACCATATGACCCAGTGGAACATACCTATGTTCCACTTCTAGGTATGTATCCAAAATAATTAAAAGCTGGGACTTGAAGAGATACTTGCACAACAATGTTAATAGCACCATCATTCTTTTTTATATATATATAAGTTTATTTATTTATTTTTGACTGCATTGGGTCTTTGCTGCTGTGCGAGGGCTTTCTCTAGTTGCGGTGAGCGGGGGCTACTCTTTGTTGTGGTGCATGGGCTTCTCATTGCCGTGGCTTCTCCTGTTGCAGAGCATGGGCTCTAGGCATGTGGGCTTCAGTAGTTGTGGCACGCGGGGTCAGTAGTTGCAGCTCGCGGGCCCTAGAGCACAGGCTCAGTAGTTGTTGTGCACGGGCTTAGTTGCTCCGCGGCATGTGGGATCTTCCCAGACCAGGGATTGAACCCGTGTCCCCTGCATTGGTAGGCAGATTCTTAACCACTGCACCACCAGGGAAGTCCCAATAGCACCATCATTCTTTTTTTTTTTTCTGCGTTGGGTCTTCGCTGCTGCGCGCAGGCTTTCTTTAGTTGGGGCGAGTGGGGGCTACTCTTCATTGCAGTGCACGGGCTTCTCATTGCAGTGGCTTCTCTTGTTGTGGCACTCTAGGCACATGGGCCCCAGTAATTGTGGCACGCGGGCTCAGTAGTTGTGGCTCACAGGCTCTAGAGTGCAGGCTCAGTAGTTACGGCACACGGGCTTAGTCGCTGTGTGGCATGTGGGGTCCTCCAGGACCAGGGATTGAACCCGTGTCCCCTGCATTGGCAGGTGGATTCCCAACCACTGTGCCACCAGGGAAGTCCCAATAGCACCATCATTCTTAATAGCCAAAAGGTGGAAAATATTAACAGATGAATGAATATACAAAATGTGGCATATACACACAATGGAATACTCTTCAGCCATAAAAAGAAATGAAATTTTGATGTACACTACAACATAGCTGGTCCTTGAAAACATTATGCTTAGTGAAATAGGCTAGATACAAAAGGACATATATTGTATGATTCCACTTGTATGAGGTATCTAGAACAGGCAAACTCATAGAGACAGAAAGTAGAATAGAAGTTCCAGGAGCTGGAGGGAGGGGGAAGGGGAAGTTATAGTTCAGGGGCTACAGGGATTGTACCCATTGGAGAAGGGTTTGATGAAAACAGTTTGGGTAGAGATAGTGGTGATAGGTACACGGCATAGTGAATATATTTAATGGCATTGAATTGTACACTAACAAATGGTTAAAATGATAAACTTTACGTTCTGTACAACTTGCCACAAAAATGTAGCATATGCATAAAAAAAGGCACTGTTTTGAGGGAACAGAGTTCATAAGCTCATCATTTATTGCCACATTGGTTAAAGAATAGTCTCCTTGAAGTTCTATTAGACATGACTTCCCTTCCTAAATTCAAAGTCATTAATGTATTGTAACTCAATATAACAAATCCTTGTTGAGTACCTACTCTGTACAAGGCAGTGTCTCTGCTCCCAATTAATCCATTAAAGGACTTGTGGAGGGGAAATAAGAAGAATATTAGCAAAGAACCATGGAAAGGGAAGGCTATATCCAGTTCTGGGATAGAACTGGTTCAAGGAATCATATACGTTTTGACAAGAGATTGGTCTTGAATGGTAGATAAGGTTTCACTAGGCAGAGGTGAGTGAGTGGGGAGAGCATTCCAGTCTGGGGAGAGCATTCCAGTCTGGGGAGAGCAAACAACATGAGTGGAGATTCCAAGGCAGGGAAACGCAAGCATATCTGGGGAACAGGAAATAGTCAGCGTGATATAGGTTAGGATATGCTGAGGGAGAACGAGGCGACGAGGCTGTAAAGGTGGCCTGTTGTAGAGAACTTGCAAGGCTGGGCTGGGGGCAACATACATCATTTGGAAGCCAACTGTGAAGAGATATGATTGGAGCTGCATTTCTGCAGGAGTCGTCTGGGTTCAGCGTGGTAGTTCAGGCAAGGTCCTCAAATCAGGTGATGGCAGCAGACACAGTCCAGCCCAGAGCAAGATGAGGGATGTTCCTCAGAGGAGAACCTCTTTGGGTGGAGGGTGGAGAAAAGGAAATAGGCAAGTATGGAGAAGAAGGCACTTGAGGAGAGAGGTCGGAGAATTCAATTTCCCACGCTGGGTTGCAAGAGGCCTCACATAGTGGAAGCGCCGCTGATTCATACTTGTTCATCCTAGCAAGGCCTTCCCCACCCGGTTCTCTCTCACTCTCTGCAGGAGATATTTCAAGCCTTCTCCACCTTCCTCAGATTTCCTCCTGTCCCGCCATCTTCCTCCTCATTCTCAGCTTCCGACTTTGCCAAGAACCACTGACATCATCAAATCAGAATCCTGTCAGCTTCTTGCCATCCGAGCAGCAAACTGACTTGCCTCTGAACTTGCGCTCTCCTCCTTTCCTCCTCCTGCACCATGCGCTGAACCCTACCCACCTCCTTCAGAACCTGGAATGATCAGCGATCCCCTCTCCTATAATGCCAACCTTCGCCTCTCCATTGGATCCTTCCCATAGAGACTTTTAAATGCTCAAATCTTTCTTCTTAAAAGCAAATCTCTCTCTTCTTGAAAAATGAAGGCATTGGCACTTGTCCTTTCCAGATACTGCTGCTTCTTGCTTCCCCACTCCAGCCAATCTTGTTGAAAAAATGGTTGGCGCTGGCTGGCGGTGTACACTCATGGTGAGGTAATCTCACTCTCCTTCCTCGCTTCCTGCTCACTCCTCACTCATCACCTGGCTTCCACCTCCATCCCTCCACTCAAACTGCTGCTACTGACGTCACGAACAACCTCTTAGTAACTGTCAAAAGAACATTGATCAGTTCTATTCTTACTTGACTAATCTTGGTGGGTTTTTTTTAAAGATTTATTGAGATATAATTTACACACCATATAATACACCCATTTAAAAAGGTACAATTAGTACATTCACATTTTAGTATATTCACAGAGTTGTGTAACTATCATCACAATCAATTTCTTTCAGTTATCACCTATGTATTTTTTTTTTATTGTGGTAAAATACACAAAACATAACATTTACCATCTTAGCCTTTTTTTTTTTTTTTTTTTTTTGGCTGCATTGGGTCTTTGTTGCTGCGCGCGGGCTTTCTCTAGTTGCGTCGAGCGGGGGCTACTTTTCGTTGCGGTGCGCGGGCTGCTCATTGCGGTGGCTTCTCTTGTTGCGGAGCATGGGCTCTAGGCACGCGGGCTTCAGTAGTTGTGGTGCGTGAGCTCAGTAGTTGTGGCTCACTGGCTCTAGAGCACAGGCTCAGTCGTTGTGGTGTATGGACTTCGTTGCACCGCAGCATTTGGGGTCTTCCCAGACCAGGGACCGAACCCGTTCCCCTGCACTGGCAGGCGGATTCTTAACCACTGTGCCACCAGGAAAGTCCCTTCTTAGCCGTTTTTAAGTATACAGTTTAGTATGTTAAGTACATTCACATTGTTATGCAACCATCATCACCATCTATCTTCAGAACTCTTTTCATCTTGCAAAACTGAAACTCTATACCCATGAATAAATAACTCCCTACTTCCTCTCAACCTCTGGCAACTACCATTCTACTTCCTGTTCCGATGAATTTGACTACTCTAGGTGACTCATGTGAGTGGAATCATACAGTATTTGTCCTTTTGTGATTGGCTTATTGCACAGCATAATGTCCTCAAGCTTCATATATGTTGTAGCATCTGTCAGAACTGCCTTCCTTGTTAAGGCTGAATAATATTCCATTGCATATATATATATCACATTTTGTTCATCCATTTATCCATCTATGGACTCTTGGGTTGTTTCCACCTTTTGACTATTGTGACTCATTGCTGCTATTAACACTGGTGTACAGGTGTCTCTTTGAGTCCTGGCTTTCAATTATTTGGGGTATACATGGAGAAGTGGAATTACTGGATCATAGGTAATTATATTTTTAATATTTTGAGGAATTGCCATAGTGTTTTCCATAGCAGCTGTACCATTTTACATTCTATTCAGCAGTGCGAAAGGTTTCAATTTCTCCACATCCTCACCAACACTTTTTTTTTTTTATAGTAGTCATCCTAATAGATGGAAGGTTGTATCTCATTGTGGTTTTGATTTGCATTTCCCTAATGGCAAATGAAATATCTTTTCATGTGCTTATTGGTCATTTGTATATCTTCTTTGGAGAAATGTCTGTTCAAGTCCTTTGCCCATTTTTGAATTGTGTTGTCTGACGTATTTCTGTTGTTGAGTTGTAGGAGTTCTTTATGTATTCTGGATTTAATCACCACAATCAATTTTATAACATTTTCATCACCTCAAAAGGAAACCTCACACCCTTCAGCTGTCACCCTAAATCCCCCCATCCCCTACTCTTGAGTTTTTGACAGCAGTGTTACTCTTCTCTTGCAGAACTCTCTTGCCTTGGCTTCTAGAAAATTACCCTTTTCTGGTTTCTTCCTACTTCTCTACAACTCTCCTACAACTTCCAGTTGTACCTTTGCTCCATTTCCCCTGCCATCAGTTAAACTTCGACATGCTTCAGAATTCTATCCTTGACCCCTTCTCGTCTCACTCTACACTCTCCCTGGGTGGTCTCATTTATTTCCATGATTTCTATGGTGATTCTCGAATTTCTACTTCCGTCCTGCCTAAGATTGCTTAAGAGCACATCCAATCCGTCTCCGCTTCCTGCTGCCTCTAACTCTTTCACAACTCTAAATCCATTGGCTTCTCATCATTTCCACTGCCACGCTCCGATTTCCAACCACCACCATCCATCATCTCTTGCCAGAATTACCTCAAAGCCTCCTAACTGGTCTCCCTGCCTCCAAACTTGCCTCTCTCAAATACACATAGTTTTCCCAAGAGATTTTCTACAGTGTGAATCTGATCATGGTGTCCCACACTTAACAACTGGTTTTCCAGTCACTTCAACGTGACTTCTCTTGCCCTAGGGTCACCATGCATGCTGCTCCTTCTGTTTGAATGTTCCTCTAAAGCCCCCTCCACACACCTGGTTGACTTGCCCCTCCTGTGTCAGCTTAGACATCACTTCTTCCAGTGGGCTTTGCTCTGCTTCCCTAAGCAGCGTAGGTAGCCCGTGCAGCTGTTCCCAAGTGCCTTGTGGCTCTGCTCACACCTTAATTACCCATTCACCTTTCTGTGTCTCCCACCAGAATGCAAGCTCCCTGTGTGTTTGCTTGGCACACAGTAGACCCTCAATATACATTTGCTATATGAATTATAACTGTTTTCTAGCAGAGAATGGGACTATCACTCTGGAACCTGATGGAGAAGAAAAGGTTGGAGATTTAAACGGAAACTTGTTGAGAGAGTAACATTGACATATATACACTACCAAACGTAAAATAGATAGCTAGTAGGAAGCGGCTGCATAGCACAGGGAGATCAGCTCGGTGCTTTGCGACCACATAGAGGGGTGGGATAGGGAGGGTGGGAGGGAGATGCAAGAGGGAGGGGATATGGGGATATATGTATACCTATAGCTGATTCACTTTGTTATACAGCAGAAACTAACACACCACTGTAAAGCAATTATACTCCAATAAAGATGTTAAAATAAATAAATAAATAAATCATTAAAAATATCAAAAAAAAATGGAAATGAGAATTAATTGCATGCAGGAGACAGTTGAAGCATTGAACTATATTTTATGGTTATTGAATGTGAATATATATCTTATTAAAAATAAGTATATATATATACTATTAGTATATATATTATTAGTATATAATGCACATACTATGCTTTAGTATAGTATAAGTATATACTATAAGTATATAGGTATTAAAATAAGTACATATATGTCCTTATCACAAATCTGAATATATGCTTTACTATATTCAGATTTTAAAGGCAATTTCAAAGAATTCTCATCTCTCTGCCTTCAAAATTTCAATATTTGTGTTTTTAAGACCAGAGTCATTAACAACTATTTGGGCAGCTCCAGATGATCTCATTTTTGAGTTGAACTGCACAGACTTGTTCAGTGCTGTAGCTTGAGTCCCTTCGAGTCTGCTGCGTGCTCTGCTAAATCACCTCTACCTGTTGTCCTCTCTCTCCTAAGGCACCTCTGGCTTTTGGAGGGAATGGAGCAATTTCCAAGTTGAATACTACCTGAATTCTTTGGATCACATGATCAGGAAACAGTTGAAGTTTTGGTTTCCAATTATTTCAAACTTACCCAAGGGTGAGCTTCTTAAGCACAATCAGGGACCTGATGAATAGACTTGGGACATAGTAATGACTGAGTATAATTTCCATAAAAGAATGTCTCCTTAAACATCTAGCCCCAAGAAGTATGATGATGGTGTTGTTAAGCACTCATTATGTATATTTAGTCTCCATGACTCATTTAGGCTTCACAACAACCCAAAGAGGTAGATCTCATGATGTCCATTTTACAGATGCAGCTACTGACAGAGGTTATGTGGTTGCCCAAGGTTAGTCAGCTTATGTAGTGAAGCCAGTATTCAACCCCAGGCTGGCCAGACTCAACGGCCAGGCTCATAAGACTTATATTCAGCTTTGTTCCTGAAGCAAAGCCAGGTGCTTGGTGTCTGAAGTCGGCACAGATAAAACCGTACAATGGCAAACACATGGAAAATATAACACGCTCCTGATTCACGATAGCTTTCTACTTCCGTCACTGCTTTTCATCTTTCTAAGAACCCCAGGTGTGCAAGGACAGGGCCATTATCCCCATTTCAGAGATGAAGGGATTGAGGCACATGCAGGTTAAGCGACTTGCCCATTGTCTCACAGCAAGGCAGCGGCTCAGCTGATATTAGAACCCAGGTCTCCCGGCTTTTAGTTAAAAAGCTTTTTTCCATTACAGCACAACCTCGTGGCCTTCAGCTTTCAGACTCCGATTGAACAGCAGCATGTGAATTAACTGAGGTTACTATATTATCTCCTAAAACGATGGCTTCCCATTAAAAAAAAAAAAAAAAAGAACAGCAAAAAATTCACCAATGGAACATGTGCAAAATACATTTTCCAAGGTTATTCCTACCCAAAGCTGTCTTTAAAAAAATTATTATTCTCCATTTGGGCTTTTGGTCCATGATGCCAGGGTGTGGGTAGTTAAATGGTAATTTAAAAATTTAAACAAACGATTTTCAGAATTGATTTCTGGTTAATAGGCCTGATTTGGGAAGTTGGTGGATTTGGAAGATGCATGTTAAAAGGAACTGAGAAATTGGTTGACCAGCACAGTTAGGGAATTTAAAGATGTTGATTTGGATAAGAACAACCCAAAGAGTTCTAGCAGCAGTTGGGTTTGGTGGCCCGACAGGCAGCATGATCAGCTATGTGTTGGTAATGTGTCTTTCAAGGTACGTGCATGCATGATGGATTGTAATGGGGTTAACAACCGTTATTTGGTTATAAAGTACTACATATGCACACTTAGCACACTTGTTGGGACTTGTGTTGGCTTTACCCGTAAATATTTTTGTTTGTGGAAACTATGTCTTTACAACACCTACAGATATATGTATTAGATTGTAATTCAACAGCTATTGATCGGGGCCCTACACTGTTTGAAATGAGGTGCCTGCTAGGTACTGAATCAGGATTCTTGATGTTACCCAAGTCTGTGAGCCTCAAGGATGCAGGAGTGGTCCTGTGGCTGCCTGTGTCCCATCCTGCCCTCTGCTCTTCGGGGGAACCCAAGCCCTCGTTTCATCCATTCAGGTGCTTGGGGGATTCCCAGTTTCTGAGCCCCCAGCAATCCAAGAAGCAGATGTTGTGAGGAGGAAGCCCCACCTACCTTTCAGCTTTGTTCCCAGGTCAACTAAAACCAGAGAAGTCTTTCTATTTTGAGAAAAGCAATTTATTCTGGACTCATGTTTTCTCCCACACTTGGGCAGGTGAGATAATCTGAATACAGTTTTATCAGCCTTAACTCTTGAATTCTTGGCTGCTAAACTTAAAAAAAAACCTCAAAGAGGCATAAACCTTCCATTTCCATACCAAAGAGCGCTAGGCTCTCCTTGGAAAACTTTATCTCTTTAGTGGCGGTGCTTGTCTCATATTCTGTCACAGGATGGTGAGAAAATCAGCTATAAGAAGGGGAAATACTGTGCTGGCAGAAACTTAAAACTAACTCGCTGATAACAATGAAGCAGTAAGCATATGTTCTTTTCTCCCCTCTTTCTTAAGCAAATATGTTGAGAAGAAAAAATGTCTTAACATAAAACAATCTTTCACATCTCCACACAAGAAGACTCAAAAATGTATAGCCTTGACTTCACAATTTATAGATTCAGAGCTGCTTTTGTTTTCAAGCTTTTGTTTAAGTTCTTAAGGAATGCCTCTCAAGATGGATTA
Source organism: Balaenoptera acutorostrata (assembly GCF_949987535.1). NCBI lineage: Eukaryota > Metazoa > Chordata > Mammalia > Artiodactyla > Balaenopteridae > Balaenoptera > Balaenoptera acutorostrata. Next base: position 42,417,206 of record NC_080075.1, read on the forward strand.
AAATACAAAACAAGAAAAATTAAAAGGTGCATACGAGAAAGTAGAACACAAACCAGGGTTCATCTCCAACCACAAATACACGGGTTTTTGCGTGTGGTGGAAGTTTTATGGATGCTCTGAAGGTCACACAGATGTTAAGGGAACAATTACAATTTCACGTCCGTGCTTATGTGCTCTATGATAAATCACATTTATCTCTCCAAACATTTCAGCCACTTGTTATCATTTTTCAATTATTTTTACTCTGTTCTAAGGGGCTTTCTCAGGGATAATTTGTCTCTTAAATCTCCTGTTTTTTATTTGCCCCCAGTGAGAGAAGCAGGAAGTACACAGCAGATCTTGGAAAGGAAGAAGTTGGCTGTTCCCCACGAAACTCTGAGTTGCTCTTAACCCCTCTCCCTGCAAGAGATTTTTTTTTTAATTTAATGAAAGAATGGCCAAAAATTGAATGAATCAAAGGACAGGAATATAAGTTTAAAAACCAGGGAACTTTCCTGAAGAAAATAGTTTATACTTAGGGAAGAATCCAATATGCCTCCTCAACCCCAAAATACAATAAAACAAAATCACATAAGAGCTTATTTAAAATTTATATTTATGATTTTCTATAGATTCACAAGATTTAATTTCTGTTTCAAAATATTTAAACAAAACTCTTTCCTTTCCCTTTGATTTGTGAATATCAATATCGTCACACTTAATATGTAGCAGATTAGCCAACTTTATTGAAAGTGGTAAAGTAAGGATAAAAGTAGGACCTCCCAGGGCTGTTGTGAGGCTTAAAATATGTAAAATGTTCATAACAGGGGAGCACAGAGTAAAATGTTTAATATTTGCTTATTATTATCATTATTATGATTACTCATAAGTGTATCTCCATATTTATTTTCCGCACAATTGGGATCAAGTTATATATAATCTTTTGTCACCTACTATTTTTTAAACATAATAGCTTTCAGACACTTCTCCTTGTTAGTAACTATAAATTCATATTTTTTAAAAAAGAAAGAGCAAAGAAGAAATCGGACTATATTGGATATTTGTTGGACTCAATCAATCAGTCTTGAAAATAAATGCCACAAACCAGGTCCTTCTCCTGCAGATTCCCATCACACGATTCAGTATTGTTAAAGAGAGCAAAGTAAATAACATCCAGGTCTGTGAGCTGACTTGGCAACCAGACCCCAAGCAAGCAGAGGGCAGCTGGTCTCCAAGAGCGTCCAAGGGGCTCATATGCATTAGGGCAGGTTCAAATGCCCCCTGGAAGTCTAGTGATGTCCTAGGGTGACAACATGGTAGAATTACTTCTTAAGCAGAATCAATGCTTTATTATTGTTTGGGGACTTGAATGCCCAGCTGAGGTTTCATCCCCAGTTATAAGCTGATTCTGAGTTGTGGAACCAACCTAGTCTGAAAGTCGGCTGGCCCTGCTGCCTGTCTAGCCCTTGACACCGGTTTTGATCTGAAAGGGCTTCTGGAGGGAGCCCACGGTGAGGAGAAAGGGCACAGACTTCATGCTTGGTGGTATTAGCCACCTTCTGCAGTGGGTTGAATGGTGTCCCCCAAAAGTTAGTTCATGTCCACCTGGAACCTGTGAATGCGCCCTTTTTAGGAAATAGAGTCTTTGCAGATATAATCAAGTTAAAACGAAGTCATACCAGATTAGGTTGGGCCCTAAATCCAGAAGAGGGGAATTTGGACATAAGGAGAATACCATGTGAGAATGGAGGCAGAGGTTGGAGTTATGTTCCACAAACCAAGGAATGCCAGGGATTGCTGGCGACCACCCGAAGCTAGGAGAGAGGCAGTGAGCAGATTCTCCCTCTGAGCCAAGAAGGAACCAACCATGCTACACCTTGATTTAGGATATCTGGCCTTCAGAACTGCAAGAGAATGAATTTTCATTGTTTTAAGCCACCAAATTTATGGTAATTTGTTATAGCAGCCCTCTGAAACTAATACACTTCTCATGAATATATGCAGACCAGAATGGAAATATGAAAAGTATACACCCGGAATAGATAGACAAATAAGAAAAGAAGGAAGGAAAGGAAAAAAGAAGGAAAGGTAGAGAAAGAACAAGTGTCTGGCTGGCCAATACTGTTTAATCAGAGGATGTCAGCTATTGCTTTGTTAAGGTGTTAAGTCTCATTAGCTCATCTAAGAATCTGGCCCTGAATCCACAGCTGATAGAACATACACAAGGATGGAAACACTAGCCAGTGATGGTCAACATAGATGTATCTGTAAGCAGCGTGCTACTTAGATGCCATGTGGACGTCACTGTTACATTATTCACCCATGGTCCCCTCTCTTGAAGACCCAGGCCCAAGTCTAGTGGGCAGGAGGAGGATTTGAGTGTCCCTCAAGGTGCTGATTCTAAAATTACACGAAGCTGTTCTCTTTCATGTAAACCTCCGTGCCTTGACTGCTGGCGAGTGTACTCTGGGGAACCTCAGCTGCCTTCGATCTGAGCCCTGCTGCTGATGCACAGAACCTGGGTGCGTGTTACTCATCCTTGCATAAGAACAGTTTAACCCCTGTTACTTTATTCCCTGCAGTCCTAGGATTTAAGTGTATTTGAATGAACCCCAGCCAGGGTCAAATGATCACATTGAAAGAGAAAGAGTTTTTGCTAAATGAATTTTGGAGTGTCTTTGCTTTACAATGAGGGTCACTGACTGTATCATCTTGCTAGTGCTACCGTGACAAAATACCACTAACTGGGAGGCTTCAACAACAGAAATGTACTGTCTCACAGTTCTGGAGGCCAGAAGTCTGAAATCAAGGTGTTGACAGGGTTGGTTCCTTCTGAGGACTGTGAGGAAGAATCTCTTCCAGGCCTCTCTCCTTGGCTTATCGATGGCCATCTTCTCCCTGTGTCTCTTCATATAATCTTCCTTCTGTACATGTCTGTCTCTGTGTCCAAATTTCCCCTTTTATAATGATACCCATCATATTGGATTAGGGTTCACCTTAATGACCTCACTTTAACTTGGTTACTTGTGTAAAGACCTTATCTCCCGGGCTTCCCTGGTGGTGCAGTGGTTAAGAATCCGCCTGCCAATGCAGGAGACACGGGTTCGAGCCCTGGTCCGGGAAGATCCCACATGCCACGGAGCAACTAAGCCCGTGGCCACAACTGCTGAGCCTGTGCTCTAGAGCCCACGAGCCACAACTACTGAGCCCACGTGCCACAACTACTGAAGCCCGCACACCTAGAGCCCATGCTCCGCAACAAGAGAAGCCACCGCAATGAGAAGCCTGCGCACCGCAATGAAGAGTAGCCCCTGCTTGCTGTAACTAGAGAAAGCCTGCACACAGCAACAAAGACCCAAGGCAGCCAAAAATAAATAAATAAATAAATTTATTTAAAAAAAAAAAAAAAGACCCTATCTCCAGATAAAGACTCATTCTGAGATCCTGAGGGTGGGCTCCAACATATCTGGTTTTTTGGGGGGGCTGGATTTCAATTCAACCCATAACACTAACCAAGCCAAGCTAAGAGGCTGGACTCCGAGCCTCACTGCCCAAGTTCACAGCCTGACCCTGCTCTTTACTCTGCACCTTGAGGCAAGTCATTTCAGCTCACTGGGTCTCAGCTTCCTCACTGTAAATGGGAATGGTAGTGACGGAACCTCCCTCTTAGGGTGGCTGTGAAACCGTACACATGATTGTGCCTGTCACATGCTTAGCACAGCGCTGGTAGCTAGTAAACACTCAATAAATAGATAGCATTAGAGGCAGAACTCGCTTTATGGCACTTTACTGTGTTCTGCACATACTGGAATTTTTTACAAATTGAAGGTTTGTGGCAACCTGCATTGTCAGATGATGGTTAGGATTTTTAGCATCAAAGTATTTTAAAATTAAGGTATGTACATTTTATTTTTTTAGACACAATGCTATTGCAACCTTATAGGCCACAGTGTAATAGAAACACAACTTTTATCTGCACTGGGAAACCAAGAAATTCATGGAACTTGCTTTATTGTGATATTTGCTTGATTACAGTGGTCTGGAGCCAAACCCGCAATATCTCAGATCTGCCTGTACTATTATAAGGCAGGTGGCAGACTGGTCCGAGGAGCAAGGCATCAGTATGATGGTACTGGGCCAGCCTGATGCAAGCTGACCTACTGTGTGACTGGCTATTTCCTAAGAGGGTGGACCTGCAGTGTCATCCTATCCTGGGGTTCTCATGGCCCCAAGCCCTCCTCCCCTCCACCACCCACCCTGCCCCCGGGCTGTCTGTGTTTCTGGAAGAATCCAGAGAACATTCATACTCACGTCTCTGAAGGTTTGACTGGAGTCCACGTCTGGGCTTTGGGCTGCCATTGGCTGTCTTGAAGAACTGAAATCCCCATCAAAATCAACAGGTTCTTTGGAGAAATGGTTATGTGTGTGCGTTTGTTCCTCTTCCTTCTCCAGAAAATGGCAGATGCCCTGCATGGAAGTTAGAAGAGCCTTTTCTACATTGCAGCCCCACAAGGCACTCACTCCACTTGCCACACCTCCATTTCTTTAACAATATATATAAACAGACAACACTTTAGATGCCAGGAAATGATGTGACCTAGAAAGTGAGATGACAGATAAAATGAGGGAAGGATCTCCAGGAACACAATCTTGTCGAGGTGGATCTTGTCAGAGCAGATTTTCTGTGACCATAATAAAGGCTTTTAACATGAGCTGGGTTGCCTCATTTCCAAGGAGTAGGAGCTAGAGAGATTCTTAAAAAGGAAAAATAAATATTGCTCTAATTGGAGCCAGAGGTGAGGCAGGGTGGGACAATGAGTGAGCAAAGACTATTTATGTTGGAAAAAGGGAAGCATTAGAAACGATTTAGCTGAGAAATTCAGGAAGATGAAGGGCTTGGTCAAAACCAAAGCAGACCCTCTTGTTTGAGAAGAAAGGACAGAGTCTAGGAATGAAGAGGAAGATTCAAATTACAGGGCAGTGAATATAAGCTAAATGAAAAGAGAAACCACTGTTTTCTGCAGGTATTAAAGCCGGGAAATTCAGTGTTAGGACAGGTATGCTGGCTGTATCTCAAAAGACTTGGGGAAATTCTTGCTAATGAAAAATGTTCATGGTTGGTCAAGATTAGATAACAGTGACTTGAGCAGAGACTGGGGGATATTTACAAAGATCATTATAGACAATAGTGTCCCCAACCTGACACTAGAAATTTCTAGAAAGTTGATCCAATGTCCTATATTTTCCTTTTGTATTTCTCCATTAGTGCCTGGCTCATTGGTCATGGCTACCTTTTTTTTTTTTTAAGCAGATAGTTTACATATTTTTTATACTTTACATGTTTATTTATACATACATACTTATACTTTACATATAAAAAGGTTACCCATGATCCCCTTTTACAGTTGAGGATACTGAGGCTCACAGACCCAAAATGAGTTACTCAAGGTCATTGGAAGGCAGAACTGAGATTCACACCCAGGTCTGCCTTAAGTATGAATGAGCACAATTTCTCAGTACATTTCATAGGACTCAGAGAACTTGAGACATGAAGTAGAAATTAAAAACCATACAATCTGACCACCTTTTCTCTTACGCTTACAAATGAAGATACTAGGTCCAAAGGTGGGGAGGGATTTGTCCAAGGTCCCACAGGAGATGGCAGAGTAGAGAGTCATTTGCTAGATAAATTAATTCATGAATCTGTGGGATTTCTGTAGCATTAGAAGAAAGATATTGGTGCACCTCACAATTCCAAGTTCCCTCAAAATATCTAGTTATTTTTACACATTACTATATATAAATAGGTAAACAACAAGGACATACTGTATAGCACAGGGAACTATATTCAATATCTTGTAATAACCTGTAATGGCAAAGAATCTGAAAAAGAATATATATGTGCATATATATATATATATATATATATATATATATATATATATAACTGAATTACTTTGCTGTATAACTGAAACATTGTAAACCAACTATACTTCAATAAAAAAAAATCTGGGTATTTTTACACTTCGCATGTCTTGAACAATCCACATCTGGGCAAATAAATAAAGAATATGCTCCTATTTTTAACAAATCTCAAATAATAGCATTGGAGGAAGTAAAATTTTTCTTATTAACCTTTCTGCTTCTGCTTAGTCTCAGTTTACCAGGGTTCAACTTATATCAAGATTACTCTTGGGAGTAGAACCAGATTAATAATGGTATCTTTAATCAAACAAAAGTGTGAATGATAGAAATTTTGAAAATGTTCAACAGTTGGAATCTCACTCAACCAACACTTGGTTACCAACGACTCTGCGTGTCCTGCTAGGTGGCGGGCATACTAAGTGGAATAGAAGAAGATTTCAGTCTTCAAAGATCTTATAGCTTAAAGGAGAGACAGACATACAAAGATATAAGTCATCACACGGTCTGAAAAGTGTTCTAAAAGAAACAGAGACTATACACAGATAAGAATTTAACTTGGTAGAGGTCCTTAGGGAATCTGTCAAATTAATAATAGATATAATTCATAATTAGTAAATCCATGTTATGAATTAGTGTTCCAGAAGTTCTTCAACTGTATTTGAAAATTTGTGACCCACCCTACTCCAGTATGACCTCAACTTAACTAGTTACATCTGAGATGACCCTATTTCCAAATAAGGTCATAGTCTGAAGTTCTGGGGGTTAGGACTTCACATGAATTTGCGGGGCGGCGGGGGAACACAATTCAACCCATAGCACCATCTTTTATGCCCTGAGAGCTCTATTAGGATTCTATAATCCTAATAAAGAGAAGGGTAATGTTGGACTTTGTGGACCCCAGTGTAGATTCAGATTTTCTCCTGAGTTTCTTCTTGCACCAACCATATCGCAGGACACTACTCTTTGGGCAGCCCATTCCCTTTGACTTCAGATAAATTTCAAAGGAAGTGATGAGGAAATGGGAATTTTGCACGTGATGGGCCACGCTTACAAGGCTTATCTCCTGTCCTTGTGTTACTGTAAACACACATCACGGAATTAACAATATGAATTAATCTGCATAGTTACGGAAATCATGTTAGTCTGGAATCACTCAATGACACTTTTCCTTCCCTGTCACAAAGAAAGAGTGCAGCCACCACTCTGCCCAGCCTGTCCAAAGAGACACTGTTTCTGGAGTAGAATGCTGAGCAGCTTGGTTGAGGCACCAACATTCAGCTGCTCGTTAAGCTTGTTTGCTGATCTCTCCTCTCTGCTTAGTCTGCTAGGGACTGACCCCAGGAGGTACTGATAAAACACCTTGGGGGGCCTGATAGCCTTTATGCCTGCAAGAGCCTCAGGCAGACCGCAGGTAGCTGTTGTGGAAGGAGGCACAGCATGGCCAAATCATGAGGCCTTTTCAAGAGGCCGTTCAATGTGGTAGGGCTCCAGCAGCTCCTGCTCAGATGTCAAAGGCATGAGGACATCAGGTCCACAACGGTGTCTCAGAGACCGGCTTCTCTGTGAACACAGGAGCTCCCAAAACAGAGTAGCAGCTCTTCTCCCTACTCCTGATCTGCTCCGCTTGCTGCCTCTATTCAGCAAATAGTGTTTTGAAGGACTTTATGATGATCTCATAGCCATGCCTTGAAGGCTGTAAGACAAAATACTTCTGCTGGTACATTGTATGCAGTTGGGCAATTATTTGAGTAGTGTAAGCCAGGAATCTTCGCTTTCAATCACAATGCTTTTGCCCTGAGTTGTCTGGAGAGTGCCCAAGTCCTTAGCTCTCCACCCTCTGTTTCTGTTTTATAAACCAGAACACGAGCAGCATTACAGGGGAATAGAGAAGCAGGTTCCAAAAGGGTGGCCCACATATCAGGTGCTGGCACTGTCCATGAGAGTAGGCATTGACTGAGGGTTCCAGCAGTTCTTGTGAACATGAGGGAGGAAGTGGGACTTGCAGAATCTTGTTGGAGGAGAAGACCAAGAACAGCAAAAGGACCCTGTCCAGTCTAGGCGGAAGGAAAGAAGGAAATAAAAGTCTGCATGGATACAAGAGATTGTATAAAAGAAGTCGGGCACACCGGCAGTCTCTGGAGTCCTGTGGTGCTCTCCACTCCTTGTTGATTTATCCCAGGCCTCTTCTTACATCTACATGTTCCAGATGGCCCGTACTCATTTTAGAGTCACAGGAACTGAGGTCCACAAAACGCCAGTGGCCCAGAGTTACACAGCTAGCTAGCAACCACAGCAGACACCTCTGAAAACTCAAGCAGGATGAAGACCATGTCAGTATGACTCTCCAAAGGTATCATCCAAGTGCTACTTAGGATGTTATCTGCCATGGTCTGTCTGTTTGTGTCCCCTCCAAACTCCTATGTTGAAATCCTAACCCCCAAAGATGATGGTATTAAAAGGTGGGACTTTAGGAGGTGTTTAAGTCATGAGGTGGAGCCCTCATGAATGGAATTAATGTCTTATAAAAGAGGCTCCAGAGAACTCCCTAGCCACCTTCCACGTGAGGACTCAGGGAAGAGATGCCAGCTAGGAACCAGGAACCTTCACTAGTACTCGACCTTGCTGGCATCTTATCTTGGAGTCCTCGGCCTCCAGAACTGTGAGAGTAGATTTCTGTGGTACCCAGTCTGTGCTATTTAGTTGTAGCAGCCCAAATGGACTGTACAAATACAGTACTGAATAAAGGGACCAGGAGCGAGAAGGATCAGTCCACACTGATCCTTGAGTGACTGGGGAAGACTTCAGAAACCAGCTGCTGTTTAAGAAGGGCTCTGAATGTCAGGTGGAACAGAGCATCTGGATGAATGGGATCTGCAGGGGCTTGTTCATCTCTAAACATTTTTCAAGAGCCACTTAAAAGTCACAAATCCCTAACCATTTCCCAACAACCCACACAGAGACCTCTCAGCCTCCTATGCACATCTAAGAATAGCCCACTTGGCTGCAGTTGGCCTGAAATTCTTGCTTTTTGCGTCAAAACACTTGGCCACTATTTTCAGGCTGACACTCCCTTCTACAAATGAGAAGAGGTGCCACTGCTCATTGGAAAAGTTCTCACTTATTTGCTGCTGGCAAAGGAACGTGTCAGAACCTGGCCAGTAAGTCAAAGAGTTTGCTGAGAGGAATCGCTTTGGTTCTCTGCCTGTGGGAGACTCTTGATTTCAGTGGCTCAAAAACAGGCGGAAGCAGGATTAAAGGATTAAAAACAACTTTTAGTTTATTTAGCTTCCAAGTAATCCAGAAATCTCCAAGGGGGCTTCTCCAACAAAAGGAATCCTCACTTATAAATGTGGAAACACCATTAATTTGGGGGGAAGCCCATTTCTGTACAACAGAAGACAGTATGAAAAAAGAAGGAGGCATACCCGGCCTCTCTTATTATAAATAAGTCACTTGGATGTATTCTGACAAATAAATTTAGCTCAGTTTTAAATTCTATTTAAAAAGATTGGGTTTTGAAGGATTTACAATAAGCAGCCAGAATGGTTGTTTCAAGATTGGTGGTCAAATGGATTGTTTAGTTCTGCATCAGATCTGTGCTTTCTCATGCTTCTAGAATTGCTAAAAGAGAGGGGTCCTCATGATCATCGCTACTTGAAGCAGGGTCGAGTCGCGGCTTCCGTGAGCCCTCGGCACTTTTGCCTTTGTGGGGCTCTTCCTCCATAAAAAAAAATTCTATTTCACAACTGCATTGGTATAAAGATGACTATGTTAAGTGTATTATGTTAAAACATTTTCTTTAACCTAAAAATTCATATTTTTTCCTTCTGAAAAGAAATTAAAACATTTTTATGTGCCCCGTTAGCTTCCTATGGCTGCCGTAACAAATTACCACAGAATTAGCAGCTTCAAATACCACAAATTTATCATCTTACGGTTCTGGAGGTCAGAAGCCCAAAATCTGTCTCGCTGGGCTGAAATCAAGGTGTTGGCAGGTCTGGTTCCTCCCGGAGGCTCTAGGGGAGAATCACTTTCAGCCTTGTTGAGCTTCTAGAGGCTGCCCCCATTCCTTTGCTTGTGGTTCCTTCTTCTGTCCTCAAAGCCAGCAGATTAACATCTTCAGACCTCTCTCTGACTCTCTGAACTCTGCTGCCTTCATCTCATCTCCTTCTCTGACCCTTTTCCTCCTGCTTCCCTCTTATAAGGACGCTTGTGATTATTTTGGGCCCACCCAGGTGATCCAGGGTAAATTCCCCATCTCAACATCCTTAGTGTAATCACATCTGCAAAGTCCCTTTTGCCATGTAATGTCCACGGGTTCTGGGAATTAGGATGTGGACATCTTGGGGGAGGACATTATTCAGGCCACCACAGTCCCTAAGTGTTGCGGGGCTGAGGCACCATGCCTCCCATGACTAATGGATAAGTTGGTCCCGACTTAAAGCGCTGCTCCAGGAACTGTTTGCACCAGAACGTAAAATGCACTGCTTCCTTCATTGAGAAAGTCTTGCTCTGGAAGAACTGTGCTTCGCGACACAGTCTATTTCCCTTTCAGTGCAAGCTCCTCATCTCTTAGCAGACTAGTAACGGACAGTTAGGGGACCGGCAGAACTGCAGTAAGTTGATGAGGTCTGTGTAAAATGGCTACAAGAATCTTTCCATTATTTTACTTGTTCTCTTTTTTTATGTTGGTTCGGGCTATTCTTGGGTGCTCCTATGAGCGTGCTCTGTCTTCTCCAAAGCAGATTGTGTTGGTGATAATACAGAAGGTTGAGGAGCCAGCCTGGTCTCTGGTCAGTGCTGGACACTCAGTGGGGCTTCCACGGAGGCTTGTTGAGTCGATGAATGGATGCGTGAATTAATTCAAATTTAATTGACCTCAAATATTGAATGACTCTGGGCCCACAAAGTAAGTGGTCTGTTTCTAAGTTGGTCAACAGTGGTCTTTAAAGAGAGTAAACAAATGAAAAGCTCTGAGCAAACGCCTTAGGAGCCCCGTGTGGTGGGAGAGGGCGCTCTTGGTGATCTACTGGTTCAGAACCCTCCGTGGGGTGGTGCCAATGTCCCTGCAGCTCCATTGTCTCCTGGGTTCTTTCTCCACATGCCCGGCAAGGGGCTCCCCAGATTCCCGAGGCGCGTGGTGGCGGCCTGGGAGGTGGTGCAGAGCAGGAAGCAGACGGCTCCACGGCGGTGGCGGTAACAAACGCGTAATTTTCTTCTCACTTCACTCATCCCTCTCCATCTGACGTGGCAGGTGTGCTGAGAAGGAACAGTGTGTGAATCGATTTGGAGAGGTTCAGTGACACGACAGCGAGCCGGGGCCGCGCCCCGGGCCATTGATCGCCTCCAAATCAATTTGCACACCGCTCCCACGTAGGTCACCTGCCATTTCAGACAGGGAAGGGAACAGTGAAGTGAGAAGGAAATTACGCCGGGAAGTCTGGGGACCCTCTCTCAAGAACGTGGGGGTCAGCCTTCAGCTGCCCTCGCATCTGCAGGCTTTGGAGGGGATGCTGCTCCCAGCCCAGCCCAGGCCCCTCTCCGACTGGCTCACCTTCAGGGAGGGGAGGCGGGAAGGCTGTAGCAAAACAGGGCCACTCTGAAAATCTATCAGCCTTGAGCTCACCTCTGGGGTTTGGGCTGCCACAGTCATAATCCTAAGAGCTATTTCAGAAAACCCAAATTGCCAACAGTAATAATCTCTCCGCCGCAGGACTGGTTTTCATTTGTGCCTCTCAATGCACTTTACAATTAATTCTCACCAACCTCTGCGTCCCACGAGCCAGGAGCCCAAGGGGAGCCCAAAGGAAGGCTTGGAAGCTTCATGGCTCCCCCATGGAGAGGACAAAGGGCTTCCCCACTGGGAAGACAGGCACCGAGGCCCAAGTCTTCCTCAAGGAGCCAACGGCAACAGTCTTCCTTTCTGAGAGGAGAGACGGGAAGGCCGTATGTGGTGGTTAAGGAGCTGGAGGATGTCTCTGACTCCTGACGTGTTCCATCAGCTTCAGCTGAGGCAAGAGGCATCTTAACCACTTATCAAGGCTGAAGACCTGACGAGTGAACGATTTCCAAGGATATTGTCCATCCAAACACCGATCGTGCTATGGAACTGCTGTCTTCTTTGGAGCTGTGGAGGGAGTGGGGTCCACTGCCACCCTTGTTAGGTCACAGGGATCCCAACAAAACAAGATGGAAGTTCACACCTGCTGGCAAGAGCCCAGCACAGTGCAGGGCCCTGAGTGGGTGCTCGAGAAATGAATCTCACTCTGAACCCACTGCGGGTGGACTTGGTCCCTTTCCCAAGTGGAGGGTTTCAGTTATAAGTGCATTCCAGTTGGCTGGGCAGATTTTCCAGGCAGTGGGCTCCTTACTGTTACTAATTTCTTTTGTCTCCCCCCACCAGAAGCAGGACCAAGGAAGGTCCAAGAGACACCTGGTGGCTGGAGCAAAGGAAAGATGCTCCCATCCTGAGTTCTAAAGAGACAACAGAAAAACCAACACGCCCACCTCCTGCCTCATGCACTTCTCAGACGCAGCCACAGTGCCTTCCCTCACCGTGAAGGAAATGCTGATCAAGTTCTCACTGTCCTGCCAAGCGCCCCTCCCTGCCTGCTGCCTGTGCTTAGGAGATTGCTCAGAGCTCCAGGAGAGGGCCAGGGGTTAGATTTTGCATTTTTTGGAACTTGTATCTGGGGAATGGAAATAAAGCCATAGAGACAGTGACTCAAGAAGCTCTCACTCACCTGCTCCTCAAATCAGCCCATCTGCTCCAAGCAGGTGGGCGAAGCGGGGCTCCTGAATGCTCACTGCCTAGACCCAAGCACACACGCATGCCCATGCCCACACATACACATGCACACACACACCTGTACACACATATTCCCCTCTACCCAGCCCAGCTAGATTCCCTCCCAGGTGAGGCCTTCCTGGCTCTGCTCTCCCTGCTCTCAGGTCTCCAGCTGATCCCATTTAGCAGGCAGTTTAAGTCTTCTTTATGATCAAGAGAGACTCTGTCAGGCCCTACAGCCAGCCCTGCTGCCCACACTCCTTCCACCCCAACTGCAGGGATGCCAATCTGGCTGTCCCATTGCTTTCTGTGACCCCACAGAGCACTTCCAGGGTAAATAAAGAATCAGCTTAGAGTTCAGTTCAACAAAGTTGAAGGATGATGACGTGGTCCCTGCCTGGAGGAGCCCCAGGCCTGGTGCACATGCCTTGGCTCCTTGGCTAGATTTAATGCTCTCAGGGCCCAGGAATGACTGGGTTCATCTCACAAGGCCCAATTCTGCAAATATGTCACAGAGTCAAGGCCGTGGGGAGTAGAAGTAGCTTAAGCGTAACCAATTGTACCTTGGCAAGTGGCCTCATAGGTTAAATTTGCTGGAATCCATACTGGAAGATGGGGTTAGATGGTTAGGAGAGAAGATTGGGTTGGAGGGAGATAGAGTATCATTTTTGAGAGCTTCAACTCTACTCCTGCCTTCTAAAATAAGCCAGAGGGTAACTGCTCCTTTTCTGCTAATCTTCCCCATTTTCTGAGACAAAAACCATGTTAAGAGGAGTTTAGTCAACAAAGTAAGGGACAACAGACACACTTTGCATCCTCACTAAGAGTGCAAGAGCCTCACCCGCTGAACAGGGTCTTTCAAGCTGGGAAAACCTGTACTTGATCACGCATCATTGAAAATGATGGTTAATTCTATTTCTGGGACTTGCTGGGTTGTCCCTGTAGACCTAGGGTCCCCAGAGGGCCGGGATGGAATGTTTAATGACTGTATGTATTTACTTCTCTTTGGCTCCACGAACATTTGCACATGATACATACTACAGACACATTCTATCAAACATATCTTTATATTATTAAATGCTTTGGTTTTGAACAGGAAATATGTGCACGCAGTACAAAAGTCCAAAGAATCAGAAGCCACCCTCTCGCACTCATCCCCTAGACACACCGGTCCCTTAGGTCACCAGGGCAAGTACTGTAACCAGTTTCTTTTGTGACATTCCAGAGATAGTCCACGCATATGCAAGCAACTATATTAATAAATATTTTTGATCATAGCTACTGGGTGTTTTTATTCGTTAAACATAGACAAGTGTGTCCACTTCCCTCTACTTTTTCTGCTGGCAGTGGCTCAGCTGCCTTTATCAGGAGCGGTAATGTGTTTCCCTAACACACAGCATATCTAATAGTACGCACCGTAGCAGTTTCAAGCAGTCGCCTCCGCTGTGACACCGCGGTCCCCGCGAGGATTCCTTCCAAGCTCGGTGGTTCTGGCCGCGCGAGGGTCGCGCCGCGCCTCCCGGGGCGCAGTGCCCGGCTCCGGCCGCACGATGGCGCCCGCTTCCTGCGGACCCGTCCCTCGGCGGCGGCGCAGACAAAGGCGGGCGCCCGGCCTCCCTCGCGGGGCCGCGGAGGCGGTGGGCGCCCGGGGTGGCCGCGGCCGACCCTGCGCGCCGAACCTGGCAGGTGACGCCTCCTAGAGCCTTTGTCCTGCGCTGCCCGCCCTTGTGCTAAAGGACAAGGCGAGAGGATGCCGGGCGCAGGCGGCGCCGGCCAGGCATCCACCCGAGCCCCGACTCGGCCCCGACACCCCACAGCTCGGCCCCATGTGAGCTTGGGTCACGGTCAAGAAGCTGGAAGCGCCCGAGTGCGAACGGCCTCCAAACGCCTGCCCAGGAAGCTTCCTTTCCCTTCCACCCGTAGCAAAGAATTTGCCCCAGAATTCCGCACTGTGGAGGTTTTTCACCACTGCCCTGACCCGCCTCCCGGGTTGAAATGCTATAGGACCTGGGTGTCACGTCTGCAGAGGAGACACTGGCATTTAGATTTGAGTGGAAATCAGGAGCGACTGGGCCTAGGTCGCCCAACCTCGTCTCTGCAGGGTCCGGGAAAACTTCTTTCGTCTCCTGTCCTCACACCCTTTAGTCCTGCAGCCCAATAGAACTTTCTGTGATGATGGAAATGTTCCGCATCTTCCCTGTCCAGTATTTGGTAGCCATTAGGCACGTGTTAACGACTGCGTGCCTGAATGTGGCTGAAGAACTGAATTTTTAATTGTATTTAATTTTAATGAACTTAAATATACGTAGCCACCTGTGCTCACGTGTATGTAGGTCTTTGGCTACCCTCTTCGACATGCAGCTTTAAGATCTCAAGGTGATCTGGGCAGTTGAATATGCAGTTACGTTGTTAGCAGCAAAACTTTATAAAAATTCAGATAAAGCATGGAGTGTATGCCTGTAGCACCTGAAAAGATGCCCCATAGTAGCTGGTGGGGAGAAAGAGACAGTGGTGTCAGCTGAGTTTATTTTGGCTTTTTGGGGAGATGCTTTTAGAGGGTGAACTGTCTGTGGTAAGGTGACATGGCAAAGAAGGTGAAGAGGAAATGGATCCTTATAATGTCTTGCTGGTCTTGCAAATGGGGCTGTCTCAGCTTTGAGCTGTGTTTAGAGAAAATTGGGGGGGCATAATCACCATCATGTATTAAGTGGCTAAATATACACATCCCACATGCTGGGCTTCCTGGGACAAGATGGTCAGACCCAGAAACAACCTTGACAGAACTTGGGTTCTTCTGTGGTCCTGGGTGCTTGCGATGAGTGCAGAGGAGGGCCTGGGTCTGCATCACTACTGGCCAATGATGACTGGGGTTATGGTGCTGCTGTCTTCCCTGGACATGTGATAATTATTAAGCAAAGACAGTGCCTTGTGGGTCAGGAGGGCATGTATCTGTGGGATGCAAGACAATCCCGGATAGGAAACCAGAGGGTTCGAAGTGCTTCTTCATGAGCAGAATGTCTTAGGTTGCAAGCCATCTTCTTACTCATCACCAGAGCACAGTTAAATGTAAAACTTAGAAGTTACCTGCAGCAGCAATCAGCAGGGTTCTGGTACCTCAAGACTGCCTAATCACCTGTCTCCTCCAAGACTGTTAACCAATCAACAACTTCATTTATTTTTCTTGAAAATAAACATGTACACCTGTGTAGGTTCCCTGGTCTAGTTAACTGAATGTTTCCAATAAGCAATCCAATTATGTGACTATTCTTCTAAAATCTGAGGTGGGTGCTCCCTTTGATCTTCTAAATAACATTTTTGTGTGCGTGTGTATGTCTGTGTGTATGTGGGCGTGGGGTGGAGGCAAATGGAGGGAAGGGGGCAAAAATCGACCAAAAAAGCTTGTATTATCTTTGGGGATCAGTGTGCCTTTTAACCTATTCTAAAGTATCCAGAAATAGACCTGTGAACGCTGATGGCTTGTTTGAACTAAAGCTGACGGAGGTGTCCTGGCAGGGCTCCTTACCCACAGTAGGCATTCAATAAATATTTGGTGAATTTTTAGTGAGAAGGGAAAACGGGCCATGATTCCATATCCAAATGATCTTTGCGGGTTGTCCATCCCTTTTTGTTTTGTTTTGATTTTTTTTCTCCTGGAGATGTTCCCGACCACAAATAAAGGACAAGGGGGAAAATAGTTAAGCACACCTAGAGCTGCGTCCAAACAAAAGAGGAAAGAGACTAAACAAACCCAAGGTTTTCTATTTCTCCCTGAGCCAAGTAATCCCTTTGATTACATCTAATACCTGCCAAAACCCAGATGGTGTGCCCACCCATCTCCCGTGTGATAATGCCACATTGTGAAATCTACCCATTAATATTAATTGTCAGCTAGAGAATCTGTCTGAACTACTAAAGCTTGAGATTGCCTTGAGAAAGCAGGCCCTGCTTTAACAGGGATTTTAAGATAATTCTCATTCTTTCATTCTGTATCTCACATATGTAGAATGTTAAATAATAGCCTGAGAATGCTTTTCTAATTTCGGCACATGTCTGCCTCTCACAATCCAGGTCTTAAGCCACTGTTCATTTGGGGTCTACACCTGCTGACCAAAATATTACCTTAAACTGCTGTCGGCTTGCCAGCAACATGTAGGAACCCACTGTTCACCCTATAGAGAGAATTGCAACTCCCCGGGAGCTGTTTGAATTGAATGTGCCCTAGCATGCGACACTCAACTATTTCCCTTTTATTTTTCTCCCTCTCAGTAATTGACTTGGTAATCCTTGAAAAGTCTTACAAAATCTCAGTTTTTTTCAATTATTGTGCAGGCCTTGCTGAGGAAGGAAGGCAGGGGCAGAAAAGAAGGCCTGGGAAGAGAACTTGAGGTCCAGGCATGTTTGGGGTGCCGCTCCTGCCTGATGATCCCCTTGGCAGCATTTGATTTGAACTCTGCTCATGAACATACACCCAGGTGGGCTCCACAATCCGATCTGTGCTTCCAGGTCTCCATGTTGAACTGTCTCAGCGTTGCAGTTTCTGCTGTGTTCACTGAACTGTTTTTTTTTTCTTAAGCCACAAAATTTTAGAATCCATTTATGCCTGAAATAGATATGAAAATTTAGTAGGTGTGAGATTGAGTTTTTCCTCTGGAGTCGCCCCTCTTATCCTCATGGGTTATGGTACAATCGCCTTTTGACAGTCATTCCTAAACCCAACACCTTAAACTTTATGAGTAAATGCAGAATCCAGTGCACACACTGTCTTTGTTTTTGCCGGGAGCATACAGGGCTGGTAAAATGAATGAATTCAATATTCTATGTCCCACGTTTCAGGAGGCAGCTCTCTGTCACCCTGAACTTGATGTCCAGCTCTGGCCAGAGCTGCAGCCACTCAGCTTTGCTGACTGGCTGGGGCAGAAGAACACCACACAAATGAAAACTGGAAACAGTCTGTTCTTCTGGGTACATAAATGAACGTTTACTTCAAAGTCCTGACAGTTCTTTTGTTAGCAAATAGTAATTTCAACTGAAAAAAAACCCAGAAGACCTTCCTGGAACAGCATGTCTAAATAGATATCGAGATAATTTTAAAAACACCTATTGGTATGTAAAGCAAACTTCCTCATGAAAAGAAGTAACTGCACAAGTGGCAGAAGCCAGTTTACACAGCTAAATATTTTGATTATTTAATTTATTGCCATTATTTTACAAAATGGAAAAAAAGCAATTGAATTGAAATTTTGTTCCCATTCCTGGCCAACTCTGCAATTCTATTTTATATGAATGCTGCTTTTGGAAAGAGATGAGGAATGAGACAGAAAATGGCTTTTTATAGAGCAAGGTGAGTCCTCTCACCTACTTAGCCCTCAGTGTGTATAGGGATGGTGAAGGTGCGTTCAGGCCCCAGTGTGTGAGGAGGCCGGCCTTGCTGGGTGTTCCCTCAGAAGGAATTTTTAAACAGGGCTGCACCTCCCCTTCTGTCCTGCCTGCAGGGATTTTGCAGATCATTCTTCTGGGCCTCCTTCTTGGAAAACGTCAGAGGAGAGGCGTGCAAGCAGGGTGAGGGGGATGGGTCCCTCTATCCCCTCGGCCCCTCTCACTGGAAAGTTGCTTTCTGATGCCAAAGATTGGGACAAGTCGTTATAAAGGCACCCAGAAGGCAGAAATTAGCATTTTTAAACTGAAGGTGAACCACAAGGCCTACTTCTGCTGCAACTGCTTCTGTTCAACCATTTAAAAAGACCAAAATTAACTTTTTTTTAAAAACATCTTTATTGGAGTATAATTGCTTTACAATGGTGTGTTAGTCTCTGCTTTGTAACAAAGTGAATCAGCTATACATATACATACATCCCCATATCTCCTCCCTCTTGCATCTCCCTCCCCCCCAAAATTAACTTTTAAACACACCCATTCTTTACACAAATAAAAATGGGAAGTACACCCAATCACTTTGTAAAACCCAAACGCTCTCTCGGAGAGTTTGTTTCACATGTATATGTTTTTAAATGGCCAAAATTCAGGTTCTTATGGTGTTTAAAAGAATTCGCTCATAGGATCAGACCCGAACGTTCCACGCTTAGCACTGAGCAGATTTTTATGACCTGCTTAGAGACCTTTGAAAAAATACACTTAATTATAACAAGGCAGCATTATGCAAACATATCTGGGTGATGTTTACACTACCCCATTCTTATCAGTTAGAAGAAATACAACAAAAATATTAAAGAGCAAATAAACCAAAATCAATGAGAAGAGAGATGAAAGTATGCCTAATTGAAAAAGAGAATGTATGTGAAAATACTGTAAAAATTGTGAAGTGTCACCACACATAAGGTAATAGCCTATCAGCAGAACTATCTCTAAGTCTTCAGAGGTGGTGCAGCCTTCCCAGTGTGCTGGGCTGTCTGATGGTCTGTATATTTACATATTTAAGTTGAGGTATGGTGAGCCATTTACACCTCTTTGTAAACCAGTTTGTACTTTCCTTTTATGCTGTGCCCCCTCAAAGTAATTTCTAGAAACCTTAGAACATTTCAGATGTTCCTCATGAGAACTCTGGATGGTAAACTCAAAATTGAAGCATAAGCAGTTCCAACGAAACCCTCAAACAGATCTTGAGATGAGAAGGTCAGTTTGAAATCTGAGTCTATGGGGCTTCCCTGGTGGCGCAGTGGTTGAGAATCTGCCTGCCAATGCAGGGGACACAGGTTCGAGCCCTGGTCTGGGAAGATCCCACATGCCGCGGAGCAGCTGGGCCCATGAGCCACAACTACTGAGCCTGCGCATCTGGAGCTTGTGCTCTGCAACAGGAGAGGTTGCGATAGTGAGAGGCCGCCGCAACTAGAGAAAGCCCTCGCACAGAAACGAAGACCCAACACAGCCAAAAATAAATAACTAAATTAATTAATTAATTTTAAAAAATTAAAAAAAAAAAAGAAATCTGAGTCTATGGATGTCATTTAAAACCCCCTCATCACCCCCAGATCAGTTTGATTTCCTTTCTAGTGGTCATCTACCAAGGGGCTATGCTAACCTCTGCCCTCACCCACTCACTGTCCGGAAGCCAGAGCCCAAGAGGCACAATTCAAATGTCCTTGAGGCCTTGGTCTTTAAAATGTATGCTTGCCGTCCCTACTCTGGTTGGAACAGAAACCACTGAGGGCTTCTGAGCTGACACCCTAGGACTTCCAGGGGCTCCCCCTCTCCAGCACGGAGCTGCTCATATGTTCTTATAAACACAAATGAAATCTCTTTGGTGGCTAATCTGTAGTATCTAAAACCCAGTTTCCTTTTGCATGAATAAATTGAGGGATAAAAACTTTGAAAATAACCTACGCCCTCCCAAAACAGAAAAACAGACATGATATAGACATCAATATCTCTGCCCAGGACCTTGAAATTTGTAACTGGCTAGCAGAAAGTTATTTAAAAATAATGGGCAGGGCAAAATAAATACGTAATTTGATAGTCTGTTAGCAACTCCTTTTACTTACCGCTTGCAGAACATTTTCTAATTTTCTCTTTGATTGTAAATAGAAATCTAGTTTATTAAGCAGAAACATAGATTATTAATAAATAAACCACTTGATGCCCATAGAGCACTTTGAGGGCGAAAAGCCTCTACTAAGTGGCAAATATTATTATTTTTATTGCAAGCTAAAGGGAGGGAAGTAAGCTAATGAATGCTTACAGAGCTCCAAGTAGTCATCATACCCAAAGTGCCACATACTGTAAACTATTCAACTTGTTTCTTAGATGGAGATGCGTTTAGACTTTAAGTTGATGCTTTCTAATTTTTGCCAGCGATGAAAGGCAACGCTTATGGGTCTGTAATTTAAATAAGAATAACTCAAGGGATTAATCAGTTTTTACATTTAAATAGAAGTTGCCTAAAATATATAACACTTTTGAAAGTGCAGCTAGCAAAAAAGAAAGAGACAAGGCCAAGACTAATTTTCTGAGTTAAATCGTTGCCAAGGGATATAGCTTTTTATAAGTATCACTTCTTTTGAATATTATCATAGCCATATACTGATCTACATTAAAATCATACCCTAAACAGATAGAGTGAAACCTGATGTTTTAGGGTTCAGGCTGAATGCTTTCTTATGCTGTACTCTTTTGCCTTGACACTGTGGTATATATGATATGTAAGATGAATGAAGTCTTTTACTATCTGATATTTGAAGTAGGGAAACATATAAAAATAATACCAAGCCACAATGGCATAGTTAAGAATGGAATTATGGTGGTAAGTCTGATTTTTGCAAGAATTTTTCTGAAGTCAGATCATAAGTGTTCACTTTTGATATTGGTTAAAGTGAACGCACTGTATACTTCTATATATTATGTTAAATTTGCTGATACACATATGAATATGTGTTTACATACCTAGGGTCTGCACTTTTCGCTCATTCTTATTGAGAGTAGATTTAATTTAAACCAAAACAAATAATTTAACAGAGAAACAGATAATAATTGTAAATGTTACAATAGAAGCTACTTTGTTTGAATCTCCTATAAATATATATTTTGGCTAAATACTGTAGGAGAAATCCATATGGGTTACTTGAGATTTTCCTCACTAAAAATGTCAAAGCAGTCTTCATTCTCAAGAGAATTAGGTTCTGCTCTAGGATCACAGCTAAGGTGTGCCGAAAGGAAAGCATTTAAAGACAATTTTCTTGTACTCTCCCCCCACCTCCACATACACACACTCCATGTGCCTTTTAAAATGACACCATTATGCTCCATGTCCAAGACTGGAAAAAAAAGTCTCCTCCCGTTTGACAAGATTCAGCCTGCGGTGATTTTAGCAGCCAAAGTACGAGATTTTTAAATTAGGGCCTTCAGAATGGAATATTAGCAGACCCATATTAAAACAATGCTGTCAGCCCTTACGATCATACAGGGTAATTTTCTAATTAGCAGAAGGCTATTTGAAATGCAGCATGGTGTCCCATTTTTCATACTGTTATTTTCTACTGGGTAGAACTAGAGAAGTAAAACAAAAGCCATGAAACCTCATAGTCAAATTTCTATAAATTGGTCTCTCCAGCCCTGTAAAGATCGAATCTAATTTTAAAGGGTTTTTAATTTACAGAACTTAGCTTTGCTGCACTAGGAGCGTTGTGCTAAAAGCCAGATCACCATCCAACCAGTTAACAGAGCACAAATGCTACTCTTCAGTTATTTGATTTTAGGTTATTTTAAAAAATTTATAATAGCATGTATTATTCATCCTTGTTTTCTTAATATCTGTGTTTGGGTTCATTTTTCTGGAAGAAGATTCAGCAAAGGGATGTGCATATAGTAGATGCTGGATAATACGAGGCTTAAATATCTTCAAACGTTTATTCTTAAGAGGTAGAAAAGAGGGGTTTCTTTCACGAGTTTGGGTCTTACCTTTTGGCATATTGGGTCAGGAGAAGAGGTGAGGGTTGGAGGTAAAAATGTTTGGGATGCATCCAGGGAAAGACAAATTAGATTCTTAGAGATTTCAAATATAGAAGCATTCAATGAACAGATTTTTATACGTGAAGATTCTGAAAGTCAGTCATCCTGTGCATACAAATAGAGATCCCTGTCGAGAGCATCTTCTTCGGTTATAGAGGAGGAAGCAATGAATATTCCACCCCTAGTAAGGTTCAAGTCACATCATTGTCATGCTGACCGCTTCTTCTACAAATTGGTGGACAGAAAAATAGGTTGATTGGCAGAGGACAACTTGCTTCAAGCCATCCTCTAAATTGCCTCCAGTTTTCATTTTTCCAAAGAGTGTGTCGTGTCACATGACTACTACTACTCAGAAACATCAAATGGTTTTCCACGGCTCGCAGAATTTGGTCAAGACTCTGAAGCCTGACTTTGGCACCCTTCCCAAACTTGCCCAGACTCTTTCCAGACAACTTTCTGCCACTCTGCTCTATGCTTTAACTGTACCAGGAGACTTGTGGGCCCTCAAACTCACCAAGCCCATTCGTGTGACTGGTCAGGTTGTTCCTTCCACCCTGAGCGCTCCTCCCACATCTTCCCACCTAGCAAAGCCCGACTCATCCTTCTCCAGCAGTTGAGGAATCTCCTGCTTTGTGGTGGCTTCTTGATTTCCTCTTTATTTCCTATCCCCAGTCTGATTGGTTTCGTAGCCAGGTGTGTGTAAGCTCCCCCCCCCTGGAATATGAACCACTTGAGAAGATGGGGACATGGAAATTCTTTTTTTTTTTTTTTTTTTAGTTTAAGTCCCTTCCACACCTGGTAGAGGTCCCTGGGTGTGGTAGACACTCAAAAGCACCTGGCATTTCGTTGACTCTAAATAAGAGGTCTGCCCACTTCACATTATGCATGGTATTCAGTATTCTCTATATTAGAGAGATCGGCTATGAATTAAAAGCAAAACAAAACAACAACAGCTGCCACGTTCAAGGAATTACACTTTGAGTAGAAAGAGTGAAAGCAGCTGATGTCTAGGGTCAGCTGGAGGCATTTTTCAGCCATTTCTTCCTTCCCTTCTACCCCGTCCCAACATGATGAAAGCAACTTCCACATCCTTCACAGGACCTGGGAAGTCACACCCTAACTTTTACCTGCACTGAATCTGGACAGGGATAGTGGTGGGCATGGCAGGAGGGCATGGCATGAGGGCATGGCATGATTTGGCCCACTCTTCCCTCTCCCTTGCATACATGGTCTGTGAAGTTTCAGCTTTTTGATCATGTTGTAAATGTTTCTCTACCAAAAAAAAAAAAAAAGGAACACCATTCCCCCCAAAACAGTTAAGCTTTTAAAAAAGAAAAAACAAAAAGGAAAGAAAAAAATGCATCATATTATTCTATGATTAACTGAATAGAATGGGATTTTTTTATTCTCAGGATGATTAAAAAGCAACCTACTTATCTCTCCTGTCTAAGCTTAGGTTATGGTTTAAAAAGCAGTCTGTTCAACTTTGTATTGGATCTCTTGTTAGACTCCTTGCACTGATGACTCCTGGCTTCTTCCCTTCCTTGCTTGAATGCCAACAAGTTGATACATCCTAGATGATTTTTCACTGTTTCTGCTGGTGGAATAGTAAATTCCACTGGGTCCTGTTTGCCAGGCCATCAGTAACTTTTTAATAGCCATGGATGGAAGATCTACCTACCCACTTTCTTTTTTTTTTCCCCCCACTTTCCTTCCCACAAATGGTAAGCTAAATTGTTTATCATACTTCTTTGTATCTAGGTATCTATTTGATGGGTTGTGCCTTTTCCTCCAAATCTGGGTTCATAGAAATTAAAAAATTTTCTCCCCACCTCCAGAGGGTACTCTGAGTGTTCTCCCTGGTCTCTGACATAGCTGACACCTATGACCAAGTCGGGGTTACTGCACATTGCAGTCTACTTTATCATATCAATCCAGGGGCTTATAGTCTAGTAGATAGAACTAAACAGATTTGCACAATACACAGGAAAAGCACTAGAACCTGCATCTTCTGATAGAACATATGTAAGTAATTAAGAAAAAAATAATTGCACGTTTGAGAAGGTGGACTCATCAAGCAGTTGTTGAACTATAAAAATGCATTAAGTGTAGTCAGTTTCTTTTTTTAATTATTCAGGAATGTTGTTTATGTTATCATGAAAAAAAGAGGTGAGAAAATATATTCGGCAATTTTTGGTTTTCCCCCATTTGAGCAGATGGCGATTTGTCGTTCAAAATTTGTAACTCAAATTATTTCACATTTTTATTAATCAGTACAATATGTTTTTAAAACAACAAACTGCACTTAGAAATATCAGTGTAAGTTCCCCAATTTGCCTAGTTCCATCAGAGAGCAGTTTAAGAATTAGAAATTTTATTAGCAATATTGGGAAACATAGCATTCTAGTTCAGTGTTTCAATTGTCATTATTTTTATTCAAAGTATCTCATATGAGGGAGGGGGCAGTTGAAAATAGTACAGAAAATTGCAGTGGGGAGCTGCAAAAAACTGGGAGAATCTGTTTCAAGAGG
Organism: Balaenoptera acutorostrata; assembly: GCF_949987535.1. Classification (NCBI taxonomy): domain Eukaryota; kingdom Metazoa; phylum Chordata; class Mammalia; order Artiodactyla; family Balaenopteridae; genus Balaenoptera; species Balaenoptera acutorostrata. Next base: position 42,441,887 of record NC_080075.1, read on the forward strand.
TTTGCTTTTTTGGTAGAACAAAAAGTGCATTTTGTTAGAGACAAATATTTTTGTGATAAAAAACATTTTATGTGAAATGTAGATTGGACTTTTAATATAAAAAAGAAATGTTAAGCCATTCTATTTTAAGAAGGTTTGGCGTCTTAGAATGAAAGCTGTTAGAACTGCATATATTGGAATGTTCTCACAACTGTTGTCATCCTATGTTCCTCTGCAAACCTGTTAAATTACATGAGTGTAGAAATAAGGGAGCTTTATTATTATTATTAATTGACACTCATTTTTAGCTGGCATGTGCTGGCAGGTCTTTCCAGACAAACCTCAGACCGTACAAGGCAGAGCTTCAATCTGAAAGTTTGGGGAGTATTCTAAAGCTCTGTAATATGGAAGCTAGGAAGTGTAATATTAAAGTGATAAACATCTTATATTCAGTGTAATTCACAGTTTCTTTCATTCTTTTTACTATCTATAGATCTAAATCAAAACAAATTCCATAAAAGAGGGGGTTATTTTCAAGCACATTTTCCTTCAGAGAGCTCTTGAATATTTTATCATATCTATTTCTATGCATATGCTATACATTTCTAGATCCCTCTTGAACAAAATCCAAGGTGATGATTAAAAAAAAAAAACTATGACATTAGAATTCCTAGGAGATATAAAGTTAGCCCTTGTAAATAAAATAAACTTTGTTTTTGGCAATTAAAGAATATACAGGGATATTAAGTCAAAGACCAATATGTCTGAACTATTAAACTGTTTTTTCCAGGAGGTTATTAAAAATGTATTTCAAATTACCAGAGTGGCAGGAAAAAATAAAAAATAATAACTTAAAAACAGTTACATTTTCCTGTGCTCTTGAGAAGGAACATTGGATTTCACACGATGTGATTTCCAAGTAGAATTTTGCAAGCACCAAATATCCACTTTAGGACACGTGAGAGGTTCATCCCCCGTTCCCATAGGAAGACCTTTTGAGCTGTCACTGCAACAAACTGCGAATGGGTGGGCACTTCGATTGTCATCTGGTAATAGGAATCTATGGATTTTCTGGGTGTCCTTCGAATTGTGCTGAACCCCGGGATTTAGACAAGCTCTTCACAAGGTCAAACAAAAAACCAGACCCGGATCACGGTGCCGCCCAGGATCAAAAGGGGCAGGAAGTATGTATAAGCTTATGATGTGAGGTGGGAATCTCTGGTGTCTGAACAGCGTCTGCGTCCTCAAATGGTTAATTCCCCCAGGCTGTCATATTGCATAAACAGATCCTCCTTTAATAAAATTAATTAGGTTCTGAGCTTTATAAGGTGATGCCCACTGACCCTTTACATGCCTATTGTTCCCAGATCCAAGCGAAAGAAAAAAAGAGAGGCTGCCCAGTCGACAAGAGAGAGAACCAAGTTGAAAGATTAGAAATCTCAAGTAGGAGCAGGGAGAGGGGATGGAGGAGGCTAGGTAATGTTTGCTTCTGCAAGGAACTTAAAAGCAAAAACAAAAACCAAAACCCCGCAGCGCGGTGATGGGGTTTTGTTAATTTCGCTTTTTGCACTCGCCACGAAATCCAGGCTCCGTGGAGCTCCTGAGAAACATCCAGAGTATTTGCAGATTTCAGGGACTCGCCGCTTTAGTTAAAAAAAAAAAAAAAAAAAAAAGACCTGAGGCACAGGGGCAGGGTTAGGTGGAGGGCACCAGAGGATCTGCAAAAGAAAAGCAGCATCCCCGCAAACCCATTCAGATTCCCACTACGTCCCTCCCTTTCTCTGGCTGTCCACCCAGCGCTATCCCGGGCATTTCATAACACGAGTTGCTTCTGATATTCTTTTAAGTTTGCTAAGGGAACTCCTCGAGGGTGGCAGCGAGAGCTGGGATGGGGAAAGGTGAAATGAGGACCGCGGTCTTTTTCTTTTTTCTACATCACAAGGGGTTTGAGTTCCCCTGTCCTAGGGATTAAGTGAGCGCATCCCGGGCGCCTCTGGTCGGAGGAAATCTGATGCACGACAGCAAATGCTGCCCGATTTTGTAAGAAAAAAATTTTAAAGGGAAAGAAAAGAAAAGAATCGTTCTCGACCGGATGTTTCCAATTACAGGGTAGCCAGAGAACAGAAAGGCGCGGGGGGGGGGGGGCGTTTGGCGAGGCTGGGGCCAGATTCGGAGAGGGTGGGGGTCGGAGGTGGGAAGAGACACAGTAGGGAAAAGGCAAGAAATGAGGCTTCTGTGAGGAGAAGAGGAAAATAGGAAAATGAAGCAGAACTAGAAAAATGACAGTGTTGAGTGCTGATTTATTGCAGAAGCCTCTGGTCATTTCCATATATTGAAATGCGCCCAAGCGGCCAGTCAGTCAATTTCTTTTGAGCTGCTGCCGCCGCTGCCCACGGGCTGCCCACGTGACTCCGCCTCAGTCAGCCTCTTTACCACCCAGCCCCAGAAACAGATAGAAGAGGAAAGAAAGAGTGTGAGGCAGAGGAGGCATCTGTGTACTGTAGTGGGTGATTTGGAGAAGGAGACATTTGTGTGGGTCTTTGGGAAAGAAGGAATGTGGCCTGGGGAGGGGAGAGGTAGGTTTTCAAGCTCCATTCAAGTGTTACATCCAGTTACCTCTCCCTGGCATCTTTCCATCTCCATCTCCTCTCTCTTTTTCCCTCCCTCTCCTCTTTTCCTCTTTATCTCTCCCTCTCTAGGCAGTTAAGAAAAGGGGACAGAATACAGAGATAGAAAAATCTATCTACGGATATATAATGGGGATGGTGTGGAGATGTAGGAGATTCAAGTCAGATTTTATTTTGGTGTCTTTGGTACTATCCGTTGCTTTGGTAGGTTTTTCTTAAAGAAAGGCGCGCGCGCGCGCACACACACACACACACACACACACACACATACACAGATCCTAGATAAAAGCCAGTGAGTTGTTAAAAATGAATTTGCAGCATTAGAGCCGTTAGCATCATTCAGCAAGCAGCAAGCTTGATAATTTCCAGGTGTTGGGGAAAGCCGTTGTCCGGGAGCTCTTACAGAGCTTATAAATCCCTGTTGGGAGGGAGAAAAAAAAATCTTTGGAGGTGAATGAAATATCAAATCACAAGACTCCTATGTAGATTTATGATTGCATAAGAAGCTTGATCATTTCCATATACTGAAATGTGCTGTCCTCCTGAGCCTGCCCAGCCCTTCCAGGAGACGAGGCGCTCCGTTCTGCCTTGATCAATGTTGACTATGAAGCAAGAAAGGAGGGGGTGTGGTGGAAAGCAGGCTGGCACCAGATGGAGCGGGGTCTCGGGAAAGGTCAAGGTTAGCCCAGGCTGCTATTGAGTCGGTAGCAGCCTCACAGATAGATCTCTGCCTCGAAGGCACCCACTGGGGCTTCTCAAAATCAAATCTAATAGAAAAGGCAGTCACAGAATGAAATCGCTTCATCTGAATGCTAAAATTGTTATTAGGCTACATTAGAGAGATATCAGGCACGTGGTTACCAAAAAAGGGAGCATGCCTAGCAGTTTGTGTCTGAAAGAAAAGCTATGAATATGTTGATAACATCAGTAATGGGCAAGTAGAAGAGATGGATATCTTTTTTTTTTTTGTCTGAAGAGCAGATTAACATATTAAATGAACATATTTTTCTCTTTTTAGCAGGTCTACCTTATATTTTGAATTGCTTGGAATTCTTCTTTGGTGGGGGGAGTGAAAAAATCACTCAATCCAGAAATAGGTGATCTTTATTGATCGAGAAGTTTGACTCACTTAAGGAATTTTGTTAGCATCTTTCACCAGGTATGTGCCTCTGGAAATTCATCCCTCAGGCGTTACATTGGGGGTTGACACTGCCTTGGAAATCAGTCTTTCTGGCTCTGGACCCCTGGAAATCTGTCAGAGGCCTTGCTCTTTTCCCTCGTCTTCCCCCTCCTCTTTTTCCTTTTGCATTCTTTTTAGAGACAGAACTGTTTCTGGAATAAATTTCATCCCACAGGCAAATGCCAGCCTAGGAGAGTGCCTGGGACCAGATACATAACGTACATCGCCTGTTAGGGTAGTCACACTAGCATTTTTCAGACAGTCTCCCCCCAATTATCATAATGAAACCCACATTAGCTGTTTTTAACCTACAGCACAGCCATATCTTAAAGAAGGATTTAATCTTGTAAAATAAATGCGGGCTACACTAGATTAAACATGATGACTGCACTCCAAGGGTTAATAAATTTAGAATTAACAGATCATCTCAGCTTGATACAGCTACTATAGATGATTTAATATGCAGCCTAAGCAGGTTGACAGTCAGCTCACAGATGCAGATAAGATCAAACAGTCTCTTGATTCAATAGATTGAATGGTTGTACTGAGTGTCTAGAAGGTGAGTGACAGAACATATATGGCAGGGGTTCTGGTAAAACGGGGCTTCAATTCCCAACTGCTGTTTTGTGCACCGGTTTTCTTTTTCTAACAGTTTACCTTCTGTGGCAATAAAATCCAGAGTGCTGGGGGGGGGTGTTAAAAATTCTCATCATATAGAGTAATGGGGGCTTGTTTAACTTTGGAGTAAGGAAAAGATGGATACCTTTAATATCACGGTCTATTTCTAATTAGTTCTGCCTGGTAACTAGTATCTACCAGTCCCCTTCCCTCTCTCTCCTCACAGGCTCTCAGGTCAAGGCTCCACAGACAGGATGCAAGATTCCTGGATGATGCAGATAAAGACAGGCTCATTGCTGAAATTATATAGGTAATTTCCTCAGTCCTCTAACTTTGCTCTAGCTGCGAAGATCTGAATATGGAAATGAGGTGTGAAGCTAAGCTGAAATTCAAACTCTAGTACGTAGCCACTGTGAGATATTTATACTAGGAGAGAGCATACAGTTCTGAAACTGATGTTAAAAAATGGCAAAACTGGGCAACTTGGGGCATTGGGTGAGATTGGGGAGGGTCCAACAGAAAAAGTTAAGAGTAGCTGTGCCATCGGGCCTTGCTTTGGTGGCCCTATGTAGAGTTTCTAATACCTAACTGAGCTTTTTAAAAAAAGGTTTAATTTCCTTTATCTATTCAGACTCTAGTAGTATTTAAACAAGAAGACAAAAACAATTTTAATAGAAGTGTATGTGATCTGATGTGATAGACAAGTTTATAAGTTTTTATGATTTGATCAAGAACAAGGGCTCCTCCTAAACCCATTAGATTCTGTCATGTGAATATATATTCAGGCAATTTAAAAATGCATATTATGCATTCAGTAGACCGGCACAGGTTTGAATTGTATCCTGTTATTCTATTCTATCACCACCCCCGCCCCCCTCCGCCCAAGTCTGAATATGGAAATCTGTAATGGAGTGACTTTAGAGCTACAGCAATCAGTTTTCCAATGTTGGTAACTTGGTGGTTTCATGTATTTATTTTATTTCATTTTCATTTTTAATATCAAAATGTCCAGTCCACACCATGAGCTAATGGCCCACAAAATTTTCTTTTAATAAATAAAGCCATTTAAAACTGAATAATAGCTCTACACGCTGTTAACACTTTAACTTTTCCCTTCCTGCTCTAATGTCCTAGTGGGTAGCTTGATATGCTTCTAACTCAAAACTTATTATACTTAGGTAACCTCTAAAAAATTCTTAGAATATTCCACTCTTTTAAAGTGCTGTTTTGGATCTTGATGTGCTGTGTTTTGTTTTGTTTTGTTTTTTGAGAAATAAAATCTATCCCTGCCTGTGTAACCTGCATATTGAAAGGTATTGAGCTAAAAGCAGATCTTCCCAATTTTAGGCTGAGCAAAGTGTTTAAAGTGAATTTGTGATGGGCAGGAGGAACTCTGAACTGGGTATGGCTGTTCCTGGAGCAGACGTAGCGGGCATTTATTTCACATATTAACCAGATCTAAATGCTTCCGAATTTTACTCTCCCTTTCTTGGACAACGTGTGATTGCAGCAGGGGGCACTACCAACATACGAATTACTTGGAAGTAGGAAGCTCAGGTTCTCCTGTTTCCCTGACTACTTGGAGGCATAACCACTGAAAACAGTTATCTCTCAGAAATTTGCATATTTATGGTGCCTCCTGCAGGTTCCTGTGATTGCTTTACAGTCAAGAAAGGTAACAGAAAAATATATATCCTCCTTTAACACATGAAAAAGGATCATATAGGAACAGTGGCTCTAATAGGAGACTAATCCTTGCCAAGCCGGTAGCATGAAATTTGTTTCTGGAACATTTTTGTTTTGGTTTTGTTTTAGAATTTGAAGGGAATATTTTGGAAGTTACTGGACTAAGTCTCTGATTCCTTGAAAATAGATCTAGGAAAATACTTAACATTTTGAGAGAAAAAAATTAGCATAGATTTACTTATTCATTGAGTGAATACCTCTAAAGAACAGAAAATTCCTTACAGACATGGAAAAGCCACCCAATGGATCACTTAAAAGCCTAGTTCCATGGCACATATATTTTTTTAGTCCTAGTCATACGCAATGAACAAATGTGCAGTGTAGCTTTGGATATAAAAGTTAATTAGGTCTCAGAAGAGAATAGTTTCATTTTTATTGGCTCTGAGTTCCAAGGATACCTTTGATACACCTTTCCTCTGAGCCCCTTTTGACCTTCTTTGTGGAAACTGTACAGGGGCCAGACACTAGGGCTTGTTTGGTTCTGGATGCCAGATTTTTGTTACTCTGCTCACTGTCTTGAAAAGCATTCCACCAAAGTAAGCATCATAATTGCAATTACACCCAGAAAAATCTAGTCTTATCTCTGCCTTAGGACCAAGGTGCAGTTAAACCCCAGTTTATCAGGGGTTTTAGTTCAGGGAGAGAGTTCACACACTCTGCAGCTGGCAACACCTGAATGCAGGAATATGGGGGCTGAAGCTTTAATTCTAAGTGGTCCAGTTCCCTTGTGTCTTCATCAGAACCTCATCCTTATTTTATCACAAGTCTACTGTACTTAATTTCCTTCCCTCCTAAAAGGCCAGTGTACAGTGCTTATAGAACTGTTACCAGCAATCATCAGCAAACATCCTGAGTGATGTTGGAATTCCACAATACACAGCCTTCTCTGTATTCCATCCTTTCTATGGAAATGCCTATCAAAATCAAGGGGATGAAAATAATTTTTCCTGCAATTAGACTTTACATAATGAAGACACAGGGTAGTAAAAATAATATAGCTATCAATAATACGTGGTGACATAAATGCCCAAATTGTGAGCAGGATTCTCTTTTCACACATTAGTCACCACAGCAGTATGTGTACTTATGTACTACCTTTCAGTGTAACATTAGGCAATATATCTGTTTGTTATTCTGGCTAGGGAGATTCTCATTAAAATAATTACTGCCATCATCTTATTATTTCAGTGCAAGCTTATTCACAATGTTTAGGCCTTTGGTATCATGTTGGAAAAAATATATAATTCAGGATTAATGTTTGTTTATTTCCTTGCTGCTGGTCAATCCCTTGCCCGTAAAAAAATGAAGATGCCACCTGAAATCAGGGGCTCTTTTGCCCCCTTCAGCTCCCATAATGAAAAGCTTCTTCCTTCTAGAATATTTAAAAATTGGAAGTAATGAACCACTACTTTTTAGTATTGTCAGAAACGTATTAATTTTGAACGTTTCTACAAACCAGATATCATGTCAATCTTACTGAGGGTAAGATATCTGAAAACACAGGCCTGGGCTCAGCATTTAACATTTTCTCTTTGTCACATTAATTTTAAGAGATTGAAACACTTAAATATGAAGATCAGTGGAAATAACAACAATCCAGCTTGGAATTCTAAAGATGTTACTATAGCTAAAGTCTTATCAATTAAAAAAAAAACAGTTCCTTTTTAGTTTGAGGTTGCTTTTCAGTTTGATTTATTTATGCTAAAATAAAAGAAAAAAAATGAGAGTTGCAGGTTCCCATTAAGGAGAGCTTACTTCCTGTAAAACATACGTTTTAAAATGAGCATATTTTTAATTTTCTAGAATCTTTAAATCAACAAACGTAAAAGATCTACAGGCTTTAGCAAAACCCCTTTATGTGCTTAATATTCAAATAATTAACATATTTGCCTTTTCCCCCCTCATATGTTTACTTTCATAAACTGAGTTTATTTTGAAAATCCACTAATCTTGAGTTTTCTCCTACTAATTAAGCTCAGAGTTCAAGATTCAATCTTTTGAGAAGAGAGGGTCGGGATTCTCTTTCCATCATATTTGAAGAGCACATACTGATATTTCCCTTGTTCCCTGAGCAAGGCCACAGAAATCACTGTTTGGGGATGGGTGGGAGAGCAGTTGCCATTATGAGGCTCTGTGAGCCTTGCCTCTTTCAAATGAGAACCAGCTAGAACAGGCCTTGATATTTAAAGAAGGTAGTATCTGGAGAATCAGGCTCCAGAAGTAATCTCTCAGAGTTACTCTGTGTTATAATGTACTTGGATTTTGGCTGTTTGAATATTTTATTGCATTTCAAAATCTGAGAATTGAGAACAATAAAAAAAAATTTTATCTATGGTAGAAAGGATTTTGAAGTTCCCAGGAATCTAAGTGGTCTACTTTGTAAGTCTTTATTCATGTACCAGACATTTCCTAAGGTCCTACTCTGTGCTGAGGGGTAAAAAGATGAAAAGGACGGAGGCTCTGCCCCATAAGAACTGACAACCCAGGACTTGTCAGGTGATAGCTTTTATGACATAAGTTACTATATGAAATATACACAGAGAGACATGCAATTGTTTCCACCTGACGCAAATGGGCTTGCAGTTTATAATGTATAGTTAGATAGCTGTGCAAATGGCCCGTACTTCTTAACTATTTAAAAAGTGCAATAATGTAATTTTCCACTATATGCATATTTAATTTCTTAGTGAGCAGACACAAATACCTGTGTCTTCACCTGCAGCAGCAACAGAAAATGCATTTGTAGAATTTAGGGCAATAATGTAATTTTCCACTATATGCATATTTAATTTCTTAGTGAGCAGACACAAATACCTGTGTCTTCACCTGCAGCAGCAACAGAAAATGCATTTGTAGAATTCATTCCTTGATTTAACAGTGTTAAATGCCTACTATGTGTTAGGGAAGTGAAATGATACATTCACAAATGCATGTTAGAAATAGTCTCTAAAGTTGCCTAGAAAACAAATGTAATACGGAAAGCTCATTTCTCAAGAGTAGTTAAGATATTTAATGTCATAAAAACTGAAGACAATAGAATTATCACAGATATACCCATGACCAAACCTCATTATTTACCGAGAAACCAAGTTCTTTCTCCAACTGGTGTCAGAAGTAACTAGAGCTGTGTCCCCTCAAACTGGTCCTTGCTAAAGGCTTAGAACCGTTCATATCAGCAATGTGAAGCCAGGGCTACCCAAAGCAAGGATAATAGTGTGCATCAGTATGGCTTTGGCATGTGTGACTTGTGAACTTTATACGACGGGCTTGTGCCTGTGTATGTGTATCTTAGTGCCTTAAAAATGAAAGCCATCCAAGAGCAGAAACCATGTGTCATGTCTGTTCAGTGCAGTGCTCCATAAAGAAAGAAAGAATAACAGTTCTTAGGACTAGATTCTTCATTTTATAGGAATCTGGAGGCTTGGGTAACTGACCTTGTGCAAGGGATTTTTTTTTTTTAAGAGAAAAAGAAAACAGGCAAATTGTATACAACCAGGAATGGGAGACCAGAGAGATTTGTTTATCTTCTACCAAGCTGCCAAAGAAGATGAAATAGAGACAAGCTTTTTCTACCAGAAAAGTTTCCTTTGCTGGTTTTGGCAGGAAAAAAAATACTGATGATGAACTATCAGGGAAAAAAAGGTGTCTTAAATTCTGGAAAAGGGACCGGAATAGCCGCAGCTCTTCAGTAATCTCTGGGAATGATTGGCACACATCTGGAATGGTTGTGGGCCTAGGCATTTGTGGGGTTTATGAGAAACTGGCAGAAAAGGAACTTAAGCCTGGTGATGTGTTTTGATGACTGCTTCTCTTTTGTCACCTAGCTAATTCGAGAGGATACCAACTAAAGCTATTGTGAAGTGAGAATGATCAAGGCCCTATGGTCCTTGATGGCCTGATTTGGTGGTGGTCTGATTTCAGTCAGAGAGAACAGAGAAAAGGAACTGTTCTTCTTCTGAAAGTGAGAAGGTTTCTAAATGCAGATATGGTTGCTGCACAGTTCTTGGTGGGTCTTTTTCTGTATGAAGTCAGTGGCCTTAGGGCCTGCCAAAAACACCCACCCAGGGCCACGTCTTGCTGTGCGGGGGAGGGACACAGAGCAGCATGCATTTGAAAACTTCGTTTTAACTCATCAACTACCTCATCTTTACGGAATGGCTTTTCTAAAGGGTCAAGAGGTGGAGAAGCAAAGCTTTTTAGCTTCATCTTTCATCCTATTTCTACTGCCCTCTGATGGACGTGTTAACTAGGGAAACCACCACCAACCCCATCTCCAACCCCTACCATCACTACCATCTCCACCACTGTCACCTCCATTACCACTGCTACCATCACCATGATTACCACCACCATCTTTGTTTTCCTTATGATAGAGTCAGCATCAGCCATATCCTCGCTAACAAACATTATACATTATGGTGATGGTATATCAGGTTAATAGAACATATTTCAAAATTCTGGTCCATTAGATAATCCAAGATAAATTCTTCATCAAACTGTCAACATTCAAAGTCAAGCAGAGACATACATGGTGTTTGTGTAGAGTCCCTGGATAGTCCAGTGCTGACTGCACAGTGCTAGCTGTTGCTTTTCTGAACAAACCAAATGATATCAGGAAAGCTACGAATTGTTGAAATAAGATGGTAATACTCTTGTTTTTACTACACAGTTGATAGACAAGATAAAGAAGATTTCAGGTGCTTTATTTCTCCTCTTCAGTAAATTTATACTTTTTCACCAGAATGTATACCTCTGTGTATGTGTATGAGGTTGCATTCCTTGACATACAGTCTTGATTTTTTTTGGTTTGTGTGCGTGTGTGTGTGTGTTGTGTGTATGTATTCCAGGATAATAAAATAGTAAAAAGTTATAATAATGGCAAAGAGTACTTGTCCAAATAAAGGACTAGCTGCCTATAAATTTTCCTTTTAGACAGTGAGTGAAGTCATAGCTGGAAGTTGGCAATAAGACCATCTGAAACCAGTAAAAATCATTTCTGTGATGTGTAAGGAGGGGAGGGGGGAAGGGAAGGTGGGAGGGAGGGAAGAAGATGGGGGGAGGAGGGAGAGAGAGAGAAAGGGAGAGAGAGAGGAAATATCTCCAAAAGCTCTTCCTCTACTGAGTTATTCTTTTATAAAACAACTTCACATCTGGACTGATAACTTGAATTCCACCCAGTGCCATTTAAATAGCCCAAGTTATAAACCTCTTAAACTTGGGGTTTATAATAGAAACACTGACAGACCCTTAACTATAGTGCCTCTGTAGTAATGAAAGCACAACTATTTCATTATAGCAGTGTCTGGCAGGGCTGCTATAATTAAGAGTCTGTCAGTGTTTCCATTATAAACCCAAATTTTAAGAGGTTTTTAACTCACATTGTTTTAAATCACATTGGGCTGAAACTTGCTGTACAAAATGTCAGACCAGATGTGTGTGTGTGTGTGTATTGCTTTTCCTCTTATTTACCCCCTCCCCACAAAAAAAGGGAAATAGGTGAAGCTTGTTTTTAAGACAGGGTGTGAAAAACATGTATTTAAAAAAATTATTCCCTTGTTAAAAGCTAAAGATTTATTGGGGGAGGGTGCACAGAAAATGAAGTTTGAGATATTTTTCATTTTTGTTTTTTCTGATTGTATTTTTTCCTTTAGAAGTGCTCTCATTTGGGAAACCAGATTTGAACATATCCAAAAAGCAATGTTAAAAAATTGAATCTTATGATACCCGGTTCTTGACACTGGTTTATTTGGAAGATAATTGATTATGTAGGCTGCTGGAGGTGATGAAAATATCTTGCATTGTATTCTTAAGTGTTCAGCTGTTTTGATCTTTGGGGTAATCTTTTGGAGCTCACCATCCTTGGTGGGAATCACTTTTAGGGCTAAAATGTACTCTTATAACAGAGTTGCCTGATGAAAGCCTTATTGGCTCTGGGGGAAACTAATAGAATTTGTATGGTTATGTTGGTTTCATTTATGTGGTGATAGGATTTATTCACTTATTCACTCAAAAACCATTTATTGAGAATCTACTGTGTGCTCAGCATTGCATTTGGACGTTTCTAATGCGGTCCATTAGACTGGTTTCACTGCCCAGCACGTATGTGTCTTTGATGTCAGTGTTAGGGAGCTAAATTTCAGTGTTCTAACCAGAACTCCTTGCTGTCTTCAAAGGAGCCTCTTACTTAAGTGGTGAGACTGCTGCCCACGGCCCCCTCCACACACACATTGTTGACTCAGCACACAGCAGCCCAGTCTAGAGGTAAGTATAGACTTATTTAGAGCAGATTCAGCTTTTGACTTCCTACTTTCCCTCCCTTCCTCCCTCCCTTCCTCCCTCCCTTCCTTCCCTTCTTTTCTCCCTTCTTTATTTTTTTGAGGGGCTCCATCCAGGTATGTGAAGTAGCCTGCCAGTCAGCTAAAGGCCTAGGGAGCCTCTGGGGAAATGCCACACTAACTGTTCCCCCAGGAACCCCACTGGAGGAAGTCTGCCTTTTCAGGTGTAGACACTGCCCTCCAGGGGCCTCCTTAGGTCCCAGGCTCTGGATCACACTGTGAGCAGAGGAGGAAGAAATGTTATAGGGGGGTCAGGGCTGAGGAAGGCTGGGGAGAAGAGGGGACTGTGGCCCTCATGCTCACCTTTTAATTTGGGGCCCCCACACAAAGCCCACCCCCTTCCTCAAGCACAACCTCCCTTCCTTTTTAAAGTTAATTTTCCTTTGTCTTAACAACACCCTAGCACTCCCACCCTTAAGAACCCCAAAACCTATGCCAAGTGATGAATCCACACCTAAGTTTTATTTTTATCAAGATGACTGCCCATTCTTTATTTTGCGAAATTACATTAGGAAGAAAAAAAAAAAGAAGAATGAAGTAAAAGCAAGGTGGGAGCGATTGTATTAACCATTCATTCAGTCATTCATTTATTTATCTTTAAGTTTATAAAGGTGTTTCCCGCTAAAGGCAGACAGTGAATATTTTATTTGAATCTTGCAGTTTCCATCAGACCTTTTAACCCTTCATTCTCCAGCTCAGCCCGAGTCCCCCGCGCCAGGCGATCCTCGGCACGAAGGCTGGTACTGTATTAAGTCTCCCTCTTGGAGCTGTTTGTTGACCACATTCACGTTCAGAGCCCTGGAGCTAAAAGCACTTTACACCATAAAATAAAAGCACTGTCTTTTTTTCTAAAAGGTTACGTCTGGAGGCCACGCGGCTCATACTTCATACCGAAAACTACTGAAAGGACTATGAAATCCTCTATGATTTACACTCTCTCACTGCATTAGGGTATAGATCTACTCGACTCTAAAAATACGGTGGGTTTCTAACCGACGTGAATATATGTGCATTATTTCAGAAAGTCTGTTAGAAAACTTGTCAACACATTATAAAGCATAAAACAGGACTTGGCTATTAAGTACGAGATCAGAGGCAGAATATATACTGCAGGAAGTCCTGGGGAGTCTCCTCCGCGGGCAAGATAGAAAGGGGGAGGAGGGGAGGGGAGGGTCGTCTGCTGGCCTGGAGTTTACACGCAATGTCGTCACCAAAGGTTTGGGAAAGAGCCCACAGAGCGTATTAGCTCCTCAGTGGAATCAGCAAAGGTTCTACAGCTCCAAATGAAGTTAACCGAACGGCCAGAAAATAATTTTAACGTTGTCATAATTTATTATTTTCTGAAAGCTACTTTTGGAAAGTAAATATACTTATTGTGTATCCAAGTGTGCGCGTTTACAGTGACCTTTCACCCCTCTACAAACCCACCTGCATCATTAATCAATACTTACGTAATAGTTTCAAAGCTCTTAAAACAACACATTTTTATTTCTTTAAACACACATACAAACCTTCCCCCTCCCCCAGTTTTGGGCGCTTTAGCGAGCATCCAGCAGCAATGAGGGAGGGGGCGTCACTCGTAGCGGCGAGCAGGAGGGACCGCGAGTGGGGGTCCGCGACGAGGAGGGAATCAAATGCCGATACACAGCCCTGGTTTTCTGGACTGGGTGAAATCAGGCTGGGGGAGGGGCGGGAGTGGAGGGCAGTTCCTATTTCACTCTGGGCATTTTATGATGGTGAAATTAAATATATGTTAATGGTGGAAACGACGCTACTTACCTCTCCATGGGCACCCAGGGAAAGCAGCTGCAAAACTGGGTTTTAAATGTTATGTTTTAACATGTGGTTTCGGAAGGAACCCCCTGGAATCTGAAACAAGTGCAGTAACATAGACCTACTTGTAACTAAGTGCCTAATTTGCTATGATTTTTTTTTAAAAAGAAAATCAATAAAATGTTGCCAGTTATTTATTGGAAATAACCACAGATAGCGGCCCTGATAGGGTGCCGGTTTTAGAGAGCACACAATTGTGTAATGAATTGTAATTCAGAAGACTGTTAAATGTGAACCACAGAGCCTTTCAGAGGTAATAAAGTCATTACTTTTTACACTACAGCCAACCCTGAAAAGCTTTATACACACCATTATATATAAATCATACATATATATTTCCACAACACACATTCACCCATTTATATACCTTTTCTATATATGGACTTTTATGGGTGGATGGGAAAAAATATTTAAATTTGAAAAGCTCGGTTCCGAAGGAATCTGACTGACTCACTATTGTTACCTAAAGGGGCTTTTATTTTATTTATTTATTTTTCAAAGGCCTCCAGTTGTACTTTTTTCTTCCCTCTCACCTTCCCTCCAACCATTCTCCTCCACGTCCCGCTCCCCCCACCCCTCCCCTGCAATAACATTCTTTTGGTCGCTCCAAGGCTAGTTGAACAAGACAAAAAAAATAGTAGTGGAAAAGAGATGCTGACCTGCTCTGAAGAACTCGTGAAAAAGGGGAAATGGTGTAACGCACACGCTACAGAGCTTTACTGCAAGTGACTCTTCCTGCTTCTTAAACAGGTTTTTAGTTTTCCCCCCCTTAAACTGGAGGAAAACAATAACAACAAACCATATTTACACAAACCCAGTCCAGCCCACATCTCTCCTAATGTTGAGCATCAAAACCTCCTTGTCTTCCTTAGAGGGGCCCGAAGCTTCGCCGAGCTAGGCAAACCAGTTATTTTCTAATGGGTTTGAAACTTTATGAAGGCAACATATGAATAAACAGCCGCTGGCCGGCGCGGCTCGGAGATGGGTGCGCGCATGCAAGCCCGGGGCCCTCGCTTAAAACAATAAAGCCCCGCGCCGGGTAGGTGAATTTACGAAAACGACTTCCCTTAGACTGAGGAGGGGGAAGAGAAGACACAAGGGGTTGTGGAGCCGCTTGGAGGAGAGCGAAGGAAGGCTCCTCGCTCTGCAGACACACACTCACACACGTCCACCTGCAGCTCGGAGTGTCGCGGGCCGCGGCTCTCCGCCTCCACCCTGCACCCTCCGCGCCTCCCTTGGACCTGAGTCCATTTTCCTCTCCCCCCCGTGCCCTTCCGGATTTGGAATCGCAGCGCGGTCTCGGCGTCGGCGTCGGCTGAGGCTACAGGGTGGCGCAGGCAGGCGGGGAGGCTGGGAGGCGGGAGACGCCGGGGGACTTTGCGGGCACGTTTCTGAATAAACTTTCCAATCGCAGGGGGTGCTGTTGCTGTACATTTTACGTAAAACTGAAAGTATCCCACGCCAGAGTGAAGCCCGCTTTTTGACAGCAGTAGCGCGCGCGCGCGCGCATTAAAGAGACAGGGGTTTATTTCCAACAGGTCTTCCCTAATTTCCTGGGAACGTCTACAGAAAGGCCAGAGGGGGGCTGCGGGCTCCGGGGTGTGCGGCTCCGCCCGGGGCGCCCCGGGAGCGTGGCGCTGACCCGGGGCTGTCACCCCATCACTGTGGCTTCCCCGCTGCTCCCGCGAGCCAGTCGCTCATTCTTCATTCCCCATTTTCTTTCCCCGGGTAACAGCACTGGGCTAGTTGTGCTCTGCCCGTAAGAAACACTTTCTTGCCATTCCTCGGTGCTTTTGCAGTAGCTCTGGAGCGGGAGGGGGGTGTGTCTTTCCTTGGGACCTGGCTTGGGGACCTCCCGCGGCCCCGGGAGCAAGTTCCCAGGGACTGGCACTCCCGGGACTGCCCGGGCTTTGTCCTCTGGCCGGCAGCAGCTCCGTTGAGGTGGACGCCTCGGCGCCTCCCTCGCCCTGGGTCCGGGCACTCCACTGCCGGGGCTGGAACG
Organism: Balaenoptera acutorostrata; assembly: GCF_949987535.1. NCBI lineage: Eukaryota > Metazoa > Chordata > Mammalia > Artiodactyla > Balaenopteridae > Balaenoptera > Balaenoptera acutorostrata. The sequence goes on from NC_080075.1 coordinate 42,458,207, forward strand.
TGCCCCGAGTCCGGCTCCCTGTTTTTTATTCCTCGGCCTTTCTCTCCCTTTCCGCGACCGTTGAGAGCCTCGACTCCCTGCTCCCAGTTGCATTCAGACCCTATCGTTTGTCGGGACGTTCAGATCCCCGGCCCCCCGGCTTGGCCTGGGGGGCGCCCTCCCGGCCCTTCGGCCCTGGCCTGCACCGCTTCCCTCGCCCTTGCCCCCTCTCTCCAGGCCGCCCGGGCTCCCGGAGGCCCCGGCGCTGCCCTTCCGGACCCGCAACCCTCCAAACTTGAGCTGGACTCTGCTTCGCCGCGCGCTCCTTCCCGCCTCCCCTTGCCTGCCGCGTAGCTGTAAGTTGGAGGCTCAGCTCTCAACTTCGGGTGATTTTTCTTTGCCATCCTCTCCTCGGGCAAAGTTTCCCGAGCGCAGCCGCGGCCTCAAGGCTTTTGCTTCGGCCCCCGGCGTCCGCACGCGGGGTGCGAGCGCGGCGGCGGCGGAGAGGGGAAGTGGGTGTGCGCACGCAGGAGGGTGTCCGGGAGCAACTCTACCTGGCTTCCCTCCGCCCGCGCTTCCCCGGCCCCTGCAGCCTCCCCGTACACTCTGGTTTTTTGTTTGTTTGTTTTGTTTTTTAAATTTTAAATAATCTTTCATTTTAGGGTCCGCATGCGGGGGGGGGAGCAGGGCGCACGTCTTGCTCCCCACCCCCTCCGCCCCCGCCACCCCTTTCTTCTCTCCCGGCCACGCCGCTGCCTCGGCGCTTGCTGCGGCCACTGGTGGGCCCGCGGCCCCAGCGCCCCCTCCCCTCGGCCCGCCCCTCCCACGGGGGCCGCGTCTGGCGTCTGCGGAGCCCCCCGCTCCGCACCTCCCCCGCCCCGCACTGGCCATTGGCTTGTCCTGGTCTCTTTTTCATGTCCAGCCCCTGATGTGTGTCCATTGGTGTGAGCTTCCCCTTCCCTCCTCCCCTTCTCTCCTGCTCGCCCTGCCCATGTTTTGTGTGTCTCTGTCCATCCAGACTCCTGACGTTCAAGTTCGCAGGGACGTCACGTCCGCACTTGAACTTGCAGCTCAGGGGGGCTTTTGCCATTTTTTTCATCTCTCTCTCTTTCTCTCTCTCTCCCCCTCTATCTCTCCTCTCTCTCTCTTTTTTTTTTTTTTTTTGCTTAAAAAAAAAAAAGCCATGACGGCTCTCCCACAATTCATCTTCCCTGCGCCATCTTTGTATTATTTCTAATTTATTTTGGATGTCAAAAGGCACTGATGAAGATATTTTCTCTGGAGTCTCCTTCTTTCTAACCCGGCTCTCCCGATGTGAACCGAGCCGTCGTCCGCCCGCCGCCGCCGCCGCCGCCGCCGCCCGCCCCGCAGTCCACCATGTCTCGCCGCAAGCAAGGCAAACCCCAGCACTTAAGCAAACGGGAATTCTCGCGTAAGTAACCCAATAATAGTAATAATAATTATTAATAATCACAAGAGCGCGCAGGACGAGAAGCAAGAGAGAGGGGGAGAGAGGGGTGTGTGCATGCATTTAAAATTTTTTTCACGAGAAAAAACCTCCGAGCGTCGGGATAAAAGAGATTAAAGGGAGAGGGGGAAAAAAAAACCCTAATCTCATCCCATCCCGAACCATAGCCGTATGTACACTTTTGAGATAGCACGAACCTTTTAATTTTATTTAATTTTACAACAATTTGACTGCTCCTCTTTCCTGCTTTCCTCTGCTTTATTTCGCTTTTCGAAAAGGAATGCAATGATTTCCCCTCCAGTTTTGCAAAATAATGGACAATGCTGTGGATGCTAACAACTCTCGTGCAAACCTAAGGGAGGGAACTGGAGGGGAGAGGGGGGCTGCTTCCACTCACCGGAGGGAGAAAAACGGGGGGGGTGGGGAGCCCAAGTCTAAAAAAACAATTCCCAGGGAGAAAAGAGGTGAGACTGGCCCACGGACATCAGCGCGCTCACGGTCAAGTGTGCACCGGGAGGAAAGTAGTCATCTCCACAATAGTGAGAAAGTGGGATTGTGGGAGGGGGCCCCCGGCGCTCTGGAGTCTCCCGAGTCTGGAGAGGGGCCGCGGCGGCAGGGAGAGCTTGGGCAACCGGGAAGGACGGGAGCAGCGGCCGGCGCTGCCGCCTTTTGTTCCGGCCCGAGGTGGGTGTTTGTCCCGCTGCCTTTTGTGCCGGCTCCTCGCGCTTGCCCTCCCGCGCCGCCGCCGCAGCCGCCGCCGAAGGGCAGGAGCAAGGGACGGGGGCGAGCGGGAGAGGGAGGGAGGGCGCTCTGGCCGCCGCCGCCCGGGTTGCCGCTGCCCGCCCCTCCCGGCCGAACCTCAGGGGCGGCGAGAAAACGTGAAAAATAAAATAAAATTAAATTAAATTAAATAAAACAGGGCAAAATTTCTTGCCCCAAAACAGAAGCCTAACGCTCCGCCGGCCGTTTTCTGCCACGCTCTCCTCTTTGACTCCCCCATCGCCCCCCTCCCCGCAAAAATCTCACAATCTCTAATAGAGGGGATAAAATACAATTATCCCCTTCACCAAAACCTCTTTAGTTGCAAACTTAGAGCGCCGGCGGCACAGAGAGGGAGCGAGGAACTCCCTCCTCTTACTATTTTTTGGAAGATTTTCAAAAAAAGTGGAAGTGGATTTTGATTGGGAAAAATCTCGTGTCTGAATGTTTACAAGCACCGCGTGTGCGGGAGCCTCCTGCCAACAAACAGACAGAGGACCGAGCGCGGCGCGGCAGCCCGGGAGCGGGCGGCGGCTGCGGCCGGGCCTCGCCGGGGCCTCGCCGGGCCTCGCCGCGCCCCCGCCCCGCCCGGGATCGCCCACCCGGCGCCCGCCGCCCGCCCGCTGGCACAGCGGCAGGCCGTGCAGCGACTCAGCGCCAGCCGGGTCGAGGGTCCTCTCTGGCCCCCCAGCATAATGCCCAGACCTCCTCCCTGCCAACCCTACTGTGAAATCGGCTGGAGAGAAACTCGGCTTTGCAAAGCATTTTTATTTTGCAGAGCAGCCGTAAAAGCGAGTTCTGTCCGCCCCCTACCCCCGACGCCTCTAGCCCCCAGCTCGGGGCGGCGGAGAGGTCACCACGTGCTTTCCCTGCCCCCCTCCCACCGGGACAGGCCACCAGCCCCCAGCTCCTGAGCGCGGCCAAGCCAGGTGGGGGTGGGTGGTAGGTGGTACGGGAGTAGTATGTTCGAGTATGCTTTGGGGGAGTGTTCGACACTGGGACTCCACGCACCCCTCCCTTGAGTTCTTGTCCTCTACCACGGGCCTGTGTCGGTCAGGGGGGCCCTTGTGAGTCTATATTGGGGGTGGGGGTGGGTGGGTAAGTGGGTTGCTGTCTCCTGGCTAACAGAATGCGCCTGGAAAGGCAGGCGGTGGGCACTTAGGAAAGTTTGGCTGCAAGGGAAAGAAAGGAATGAGAGGGCCTACCTCCTTCCCCCTTCTCATTCATGACCCTTATTTTAATATTTGCTGCAATTTTAAAGGACCACCCTATACCCAGTTCTGTATTTTTTAAAGGGGTGTGTGTGTTTGGGGGGGGTGCGCATAGGGAATTGAATTTTTCACTGGGCCCTGGAACTTGTCACACACTTCGAAAGCTCCCCCGCCCGGGCACGTTGCGGGGCCCTCCCTCTCCCCACCCCCGCGCATCCCTCCCTCGCTGCTCTCCCCCGCCCCCCACTCCCCCGGCCGCGCCGGATGCGGAGCAGACGCGGCGCGCGGCGGTGTGAAGTTACAGCCCGGCCAGGTACCGGCGGGAAGGAAGGGCAGTGTTCGCAGCACTCGGGAAAGCTGGGCCCTTCTTCGGAAGGATGCACTGGGGGCTCAAAGGACGGACTGAGGCGTGCAGTCCGGGCTGCTCCCCCGTCCCCCACCCACCCTGGGCCCATCCGGAGATATTCCAGGCTGGGTGGGTTATCCCCCTCTCGCCGTGTCTCAGGGCGGGCTTTGCGTTGAGGAACCAGTTTGAAGGGCGTGCGGTGGTCGCTCCTTTCTGATTTTCTGGGTGCGCAGGGGGGAGCGGGAGCCATTCCGGTCTTCAGGACCCCCTTCCCCTCCCCGCCCCCATCCTCCGCTTCTTGGGCTGACTGAGCCGTTCGGTCGCTAGGAGGCAGAACAAGATCAAGAAAGCTCAGCGAACTTGAACCTGTACCAGAGCCTCCCCCACCCCCGCTCTGCATTTCTCGGCCGGGAGGGAAGAGCTTTGCGAGGGTGGGGGTGGGGGAAACGGACGGTTAGGCAGAATTCCCTTTCTCCCCCCTCCCTCCCATCACCCCTTATGTCTTTGTTCTTCATTTTGACTTTAAAAATGCTTCTTGCCAGGGCTGCAGAGAAGCGCGCGGCCGACACCCCCGGGCTCCGGGAGTGGAGCGGGGTGCAATTTTCTTTCTCTTTCGGGCGGGCATTTTTGGTAGGGAGGAAAGGGGAGTGCGCGCTCTCCGGCTTCGGGGCAAGGCCAAAGGGCGGGATCCGGCAAGTTTGCACTTAGTCTCCAGGTTCACTTCTTCCACCCCCTCACCCCCATGCAAAGCACGGACCGAGGCGGCCACAGTGGGCTTGCAGGGCTGCTCTGCAGCCCGACCCCCCCCCCCCCCCGGCTCCTCCGCCTCCTGCAGCTCTCGCCTTGAAGCCCGAAATCACAACAATAGTAATAGTTATCATCATAATGATGCGGGCAAGCGCCGTCATTAATAATAAATAACCGCAGCCGCCGCCGCCGCGCTGCGCACACCAGTGCCGGGAATTGCGGGAGAAACGCATTTGCAGAGATCCCTCAAAGTAAAAAGTGTGAGCCTCTGGACACAGAATGAATTTCAGGACCCGCGCTTTTGGTGTGTGCCTTGATACCGAGACAGCACCAGGTTAACCTGCCGAGTTTTCCAAGCCTCACTTCCCACTTCTCCAACTGGTGGTCCTGGGGAACCGTCGTCACCCCGCGGCCAGGAAGGACCGCCGTGGAGGCAGCAGTCGGGTCCCCAGGCTGCCCGCCGCCTCCCGCCCCCGGTTCCCGGCCCTACGGCCCCGCGGCAGCCGCTGCACGTGTTCGCAGCGAGCGCGGCCGGAGCCTGCGGCCAGCACGCTGCTCGCTTTGTGCCTCAGAGTCCCGGCGCCCAACTTCACTTTCCGCACTGCCCACCCCCGCCGGGCGCCCTGCCCCCGGCCTGTCGCCCCTGCCTTCGCTTTTGTTTCTTTGCTTTTTCTCTCTGCATTTCAGCCTCGGTTTGCTTCCTTACCCTGTTAAGACAATCAAAGGGAAGGACTTGGAAAGCAAACTTGAAGGCAGAGCTCTCTTTCCCCCTCCCCCTCCCCCTCCCCAGCAGCCCTCGTTTCGCTAGCTCCTTCCTCCTTCCCTACATTTCTTCTAAGGCTTTTTTTTTTTTTTTAAATTTATTCCTTTGCAACTGCAGAGAGAGGAAGGAGATCTCAGTCAGCCGCTGGGGCATTGAGACGTTTCAGTCAGTCTTGCTGTTTGAACGCAGAAGCATTTTATTTTCAATTTCTTTTTCCCCTTGTAGAGAATTCGCGGCTAATTATTATGATTATTTGCCCACTCCTTTCCACTTCAATCCTGGACTCCCCGCTTTGTAGCCAGAGCTTAGGCCGGAGCTTAGAAATGGTGGTTTTGTGGGAGTGAAGAAGGATGGAATTGAATTGAGGGAGGGGGTAAAATGGCTGAGGTTAGGAATGTTTTTAGGGAAAGGGGAATTTGCATTAAAATACAGAGAAATTATCAGAGCCCAGAAAGGAAATGTTGATTGCCACTGAGAAAAGATGTCAATGCAAATCAGTAGACTACAGCCAGAGAATTGTATTTTCATATTTTCTTTGTGCCCCACTTCGTCTGATTTTTAATAATATAGTAGCAATGATAACACATTTTGGTATTTCTCTGAACACCACTAGCCAAATGTTTAGCAGGGAGCCTGATGTTAACCGTATTTCATACATTAGGATATAATTCTTGTTAATTAGCAATAATTTATGTTAAGAGCATAGAAAATGTTGAGGTTATAGGTTTTATATCTGTACATTTGATCATCTTGTTATTTTCAAGAACTTTGCCTCCTATAAAATTAATTAGGTGAAATGTGGAGGTGTAATCAGCAACCTCTGAATTACCACTTCATTTCCTGGTTTTGATTGTAAATCAGTTCAGTCACTACATTTAGAAGACTTTAACCAAGTCTGTTTTGTACCACATTACCTTTAACTGTTTGATAACTAGGGGAATATCTCCTTTTGCTCCCAAATAATATTTCCATTTTCAGAAATGTGTCAGGGCTTGGGAATAAAAAACAAATCTTAACGGTGGAGTTTAAAAACATGTTTTTATGCAAAGGTTCTATGTACTACTAACTTTAATAAAATGAAGTATTTTTCCTGAGTCTTTCTTCAATCTGTAAACCTCAGAACTTGTAGTTAATGCTGAACAACAACAACAAAAGCCACATTTGTTAATGTGTACTTAAAATTCTTAATTCACATAGGAGGGCTCTTGGAGAATGACTTCCTTATTCAGTTCCTCACTTGGTCACAATGAAAGCAAATAGGAGAAAAATGACATAGAAGCACAATGCAAAAGCTTTCTGTTTGTGTCCTTTTATTTGAAAAGTATGCATGTGTATTTATCTTTTGGTCAGTATGTTGGGCAAAGAAATATAAGTGCTTACTTTGCTGTCTTTATTAGTAGGAATATAACCTTCATATTCCTGTGGTGACCTTATGTTAAATTAGGAGGAGTACCAGAGGCTAGAAATTATGACATGTCCTACTTGAGCACAGGTGCAGCTAGGCAGGGCTCTCTCAATATTATTTCACCCAGCACATCTGGGAGTTACTCCAGATCTTCCCCCTCAATATTCAGTCTGGATAGGGTTGAAATAAATTTAACCTGAGTTCACTGGATTTTTGCACTTTATCAAAATCTGTTCCAATATTCTACACTCAAATTAAAATCTATTTTTTGATTCTCTGTGGCTTTAAGTTCATTAAATGTGAAATTGGCAGCTTGCTAAAGAAGGTCAGACTGATTAACTGTTTAAGACTTGTACATTTTCTGCTTCAGTTTTATTAACTGGCAGCATCCTGGATATGTTTCATATTTTGTAATTTTATGTGTGTGTGATAGAGTAAGCATAAGGTTTCAGGAGCAGAGACTTACCAACTCTCTTTTCGCCTTTGTAAGTTTAAAAAATGATAGAAGCTGTTCGAATAGATGCTGGAGTATTTTGGTGCACGGTTAAAAAAAAAAAAAAAGGAAACAGGAATGAAAGACATATCTACCTTGTTATACCATCCGCTGGTGATTATGTGTGCAGAAATAGTCCCATAATGAAGCGTTCTGCAGCTCATTCAGAAAATGAGACAACTTTGACAACATTAGGCAAAGTATTTCAAGTCTAAAGAAAGGACTTCTCAGCCTTGATCTGAAATGTGGCGTTTGCTTGACCATTCTGATTTTTACGTGATGGGGGCCACCAACTGCAAACATGTTTAGAATATTTTAGACATTCCTTTTTTCAGAATGAAAAAATGACTAATTGGCTTATTTTCTTAAGTACTCGAAAGTATCCCATTTAGCTAATGTGTCTGAGAAGAATTGCCAGTGAATTTGGTATTTCTTTGATTTTGTGGCACTGCTGAGAGTGAGATCAGAAAGGTTTTTGGCAGTGTGAATTATGCTGCGTTATGATTATTATTTAGATCTGTTTCACAGGTGAATGCAGTCTTTTTCTTATTACGGCAGTGTAAATGTAGCACATTTGCTGTGTGATGTAGTAGCTTTCTAATTTATGAAGCCATGTCTCTGTATATTTAGAGTATATATGTTCACACACAAAAGGTGTGTGTGTGTGTGTTTATTCACCTCTCCTTTTATTCTTGGGCACAACAGACAACTTAACTCTATACGAAAAAGAAACAAATTTGGTTTCAGTCCATGTTTTTACCAGTTTTTTGGGGGGTAGTTATTATTTAAGCTTACTTTATGTTTCTGCATTAACTATTTATTTAACAGTCACATTCTTTCTAAACTTACAAACCAGACACATTTGGGGTGTGTGAGTGTGTGTGTGTTTGTGTGTGTATATGTATGTGTGTTTTCTCTGGAAGTATGCAAGTCAGGCAGTTTTCTTTAAATATATGATGATTTGCCTCATTGATAAATTTGCTTTCTTGTTGACAGTTTCCACATCCGTGTACATTTTAGATGCTTACATTTTTCTGGGCGTTAAATGGAGGAGGCTAGAAACCCTTTACATAATGTGCTGGGATGGGATGGGGTTGAGAATGTATTTCCCCGTATTCTCTCCTTTCTGGCACTCTAATAATTGTGCTTTTGTTTCTTCAACCACAGCCGAACCTCTTGAAGCCATTCTTACAGATGATGAACCAGACCACGGCCCTTTGGGAGCTCCAGAAGGGGACCATGACCTCCTCACGTGTGGGCAGTGCCAGATGAACTTCCCATTGGGGGACATTCTTATTTTTATCGAGCACAAACGGAAACAATGCAATGGCAGCCTCTGCTTAGAAAAAGCTGTGGATAAGCCACCTTCCCCTTCACCAATCGAGATGAAAAAAGCATCCAATCCCGTGGAGGTTGGCATCCAGGTCACGCCAGAGGATGACGATTGTTTATCAACGTCATCTAGAGGAATTTGCCCCAAACAGGAACACATAGCAGGTAAATGAGAAGCAAGGAGAAAAGCTGTTTGCATGTTTTCTTTTCATTTTCAGAGGCGCTGTAGCCAAGCACTAAGGAGTGGTGAAGTGCTTTCTGTATTTCTCCATGTGACTGTCCATGACAGCCCTGTAATGTTAAAATAATCATTCCTATTGCTTATGTCCAGAACACACAAAAATAAATATTTTCCACTTCACCGAGTCAGATGTAGGCAGAATAGGTTACACACACCTGATACCCTCTCTCTGGATCTGCTGATTCTGAATTTCTTTCCTTTTCTCTCCCCTTCTCATTTTTAAGTGTTGAACCTTACTACACCTAGCCCAGTTTCCAAGGTCCATTTCCAGCCTTGGTGACAAGTCAGAGGCAAAGTGGCTGTATAGGCATTTGTAGTTCGGCCAGTGACCTGTTTGAGTCAGAATACCTGATCAGACCTCCCTAGGGGTGCAGTTTGTTCTCAATGCTTCCAGGAAGTTGGGTGGGTTGGAAGGGCATTTTGGAGGGGCTGGAAAGAGTTAACTGAGTTTCAGGGCTAGCCTTGGATCCATATTGGCTGTCAGCCCATATGGGGCTGTAATTAAACACAGCCCCGTGGTGGGATGACACCGTGACCTTGACTTTAAGATGCCATTTTCGACTGGCCAGGCCAGAGTAGAGAGGGCAGTTGCTGAAGCGCACAGACATGCTTACTCGAAAAGTTTAAGGGCATGTTGGAAATTTCAAAAGGTTGGTTTGACAGGAACGGCTGTTCCCTGCAGCCTGCCTCCTCAGCTAAATGATAAATGCTTCTCTGTGCTCTCTCTTGTCTCTGATGTGGTTTTGACAGATGTATCTTGATTTTGTTTGTGGTTTACACAACCACATGTCACCCTTACAAATGTCCAGTCCAGACTTCCACTGTTTCTGCTATAACATAATGTAAAAATTCTCTTGGAAAAATATATACACACATTGAACAGCTCTGCTTCCTTTGGTTAATTTTAGCAGAAAGGTAGCTAGGGGTGTGGGTTTCTCAACAGCTCAAGGGAAAAGGAATTAATGGCTAACATAGGGACTTAAATCCCTACTCTAAGTGGTAAACAACAACACTATATAGTGACCCTTAAAACATTTTTAAAAATGAAACAACGGTGATTTAATGTACAAGATGAAGTGAATGCAGATTCTGTGGTAACAAAACCGGCATGCCTGTCGGTTGGTCAGTCCCCTGTATTTCCCCTGCTGCTGCCCCCAAAAGGCAGAGGGTTTGTTCAGTTTTAGGAAGGGTAGTGCATAGAATCAATTGATTGATTGGAACTTGTCCCTTCAACCTAGTTTGACCACAGAGTTGAACTGTAGTGGGTCAGTAGTCCAGAGGGGATTAAATGTCATATTATTTCTCATCCCCCCCCCTCTGGAATTTGATCATTAAAATCAAACGTGGCATTTTATCTTTATCTTTTTCTTTTTTTTTAATGCTGCTTGCAACAGCACTCAGATACTTTTTCTTTAGTGAAATGAGAAATCTGCTGCCAGGGAAGCTGCATTCACAAAATATTTTTCTCGAATCCACCACATGTAGCTTATATGACATGCAGGTTAGGATTTTATCCACCCCTCCCTGCCCCCCAGCAGGATATGGCAATGACCATTTCCATGTGCTGTCTTGTGACTGGAAGGAAAATGAACAGAAGTGTAAGGCATGATTAATGAAGCAAGAGCAAGCGGAAGGGGATTTGTCGTCTTAGGAGATCCAAAGCCTTTCTAAATCACCAAATATGGAGTAACACTTGCGTGATGTAACATCGTATTTACATATCGAGCTGCTCGTTTAAAAGACAAAACACAGTGTCTGTCAAGCAAGAATTAAAACCACACTTCTTACTGAGGTCCCAAATAGGTTATTCAGTCTCAGATTAACCAGCTTGAAAATTCTGTGCCTCTGTACTTAGAGGAGAAATCTAAAAGCTGGGGGGAAGGCTCTATAGTGAAGGCTTTTCACTGTCACAGTTGTAAATCTACGTAGGGAAGAAGAAGAGATATTTTCCTTAACTCTCTGGTTGTCATAAAGGTTCTTTTTTTTTTAAGGACTAGTGCAGTAAGAGAGCTCAAAGAAGCCCCCCAAAAAGCACATTTAAAATATGTTTTATAGGACTAATGCTGAGTAATTACACTGAGATGAAGAGCTACCTAAGCTATCTAAGATATTCAGTGGGTGCACCAGTGCTGCGACCCAGGTGAGGTAAACCTTTCATTCACGAATAATTACAAAGTCTTGATTCCTTTCATTGTGTTTAATCACCTGTTCCCACCCTGGAATTGGCTGAACATAAATAGCGTGGTCACATCGCAAAGCGAGATGTCAGTAACTAGAGTCACGACTTTTCATAATTCACGGTAATGAATTAAGAGTTTCCTATGGTGAAATTAACATTCTGCCATCACACATAAATTAAGATGCCCTGGCCCTTAGGTGCCTCTGAAGCGAAGTTCTGGAAGACGGCTGTGTATTCCCAGCCCATTTCTCTAGAGCACGTCTTCACAACTCCAAGTCTGCTTTTCTTTTTACGGTGAGGAAGGAAACAATAAGAGTAATCATTCAGTAGATATTTGAATTGTGTCACAAAAAGAAAGGAGAAGCAATGGTCTGTATTAGGAAAGAGATATATTGATGAATCTCTAGAAGAATATGTTTGGCAACCATGTAAAAGGTAGTTATTTAAATGTGCTGTGTAGGAAAGGCTTTATTAAAGTGATGTAAGTTGGATGTGAGCTTACTGTGTGCTCTGTGCCGTTTTATAGGCAGGAAGCTGGAATCAGACAGTGACAGATCTTCTTCCTGAGATAAATAAAGCTTAGAATTTGGGGCTTTCACATAGGAGATTGAGTGTTCTTTAAAACTTCAGTAAGATGGTGTGGGTTTTGGCTGTACATAGGCCTCTCAAAGCCGAGTATTTTTTAGAAAGGATGATTTTTACTTGGTTGAATACACACGTATATGTTGATCAGGTTTTTTTTTTTTTCATTTTATTCAAAATATTGTGTGACTGTGATCCACTGAGACCACTGAAGTGTAGTACTAATTTAACTGGAAATGGGCACGTTGTATTGTGCAGGGCCCAGTTCATCAATGTTATGTGTCAAATATCCACCATCAGATATCAGCAACCTTTGACTGGCAGTCAGGGCTTTTAATTAGGGTTGTGTTTTGTTTTCTAGACTCATATTTTATGAGGGGGAAATATTCATTGAAGATTAGTGACTGTGGAGCTGCTGTTCACTTATAGAAAAGGCCAAAAAATATTATCCCACAGTGTCAGCTTTGAGGTTTTGGCTATTGCACATAGAAATCTTTAAATTAGGGTTGGGCTGTTATAAAGTTAGCTTTTTGAGAGAATGGGAGAAAATATGATTAGTCCTGTAAAGTGTAGTGAAGTCTCTTGCTATTGATATATAACGTTTTTTCTCCTTAAAATCATGAACATAGACAGTGATATCAGGGCATTTAAAAATTATTTGCCTAGACAATACACCTCATACCCAGATGATAATATGTAAGACAGAAGCTCTGTGAGAGGAGAAATACTAATTCAATCCAGAAATATATAAGCATGTTACTTAAAGGTAAATCAAGTATAACATACTCATGCTTTTCAGAATTTAGAAACTCAACTTGCCTTTTCTTTTTGTACCCATTTGAATTCTTTATCTCAGACTGAACTGGAAGATGTACTTTATGGTATAATTGTAAATGAGACTATAAATTATAGTATCCTATTATAACCTCTTATTTTTCATTTCTCTTTATTTGTGTGATTCTGAATAAAAACCACTGACTTCTGAAGTGAATTTTTAGCATGGCAGCTAAAACAAACAAACAAACAAAACCCCAGTTTACTGGTGAACATTTTATTTAACCTTCACATCCAGAGACTAAAGAATATTGTTTCCTAATAAATACCTAGGATTTTCATTGGGAGCCTGTGTTTGTGGGACCATTACCCAAAGGCTCATGTTCATGAGACTGGGAGTCCTATATACAAGATGTATTTGTAAATAAGACAGAGAAAGGTTGTGAACTGGCAGCTTGGATGTTTTGTCAAAGTACAATGTGAGAGAAACTCTTTCTAAGACAAATTGTAAATAGAACTGTCACAGCGATTGCATGATTGAGCCGCAGAAGTGTCTTACAATTGTTGGCATTGTCAGAGGACTTTTGAAAGCTTAATTAAACACAGTGGCCCGCATGGCTGCTAAATTTACTTCGGCAAGCCAAAAAGAAAAAAAAATCTACAATGTGGAAGATCCCAAAAATCCCAAAGTTCTTCCGACGTTACCCCTTCCGTGACACAGAAAAGATGCATTGTGCATTTTCCTAGTTGTCTTTTATAAATAGTTTTGAGAATAGGGCCACGTGATATGAAGATCATCCTGTGTGTGATGTGGAGATTGTGTTAGTTTTTCTGTCTCCTGCTGTTACAGACAGTTAATGTAAAAATGGCCTTCTATTGGAAACACAAATATGTATTCACTTCAAGAACAGGAGCAGAGGGGGGAAGTTTCCCTCCCATTCTCTGTGTTTATTCTATGAAAGCTTAAAAAACAGTGCTGTAATTTCTCAAATCACCCTCGTTGTATTGCAAGTTGTGCCTTTTACTTTTAAAGGATCTGAAATCTGTTTTGCACACCTTTCTCCTGGTGAATGTGGCATTTAATTGTGGAGCTGCCCATGGGCTGGAAAATGCAAGTGAGTATAGACACGTGCAGGCAGCGTCAGGACAGCAAACTTTAAGCTCAGGGAAGAGGTGAATTGGATGCATATTAATGGCACATTTTAGAATCCTGGAAAATCATTATTGTCACACTGCAGCCTTAGTGCATTTTGGCTAAGGCCGGGGTGGGGGGGACTAAATTGAAGTATATAACAAACGTGCAAATCCTAGGGAAGCATTTTTCAGAATTTTGTGATTTCTTAGTGAAAGTATTTCAAAAAGGAGAATAGGTGAATGGTGGCCTTGTACACTAGTCAGTGAAAAAAAGAAAGAAAGTTCGGCTTTCGTTTGGGGGGAAAATATGAAATTTAACTGAAGTAGCACAGCTAGGGAGATGCACCGAGATTGCGTCACTTGATGTTAATTTAATCTACTCTGGTTGCTCTGTTCACACCCTTATTGCACAAAGAAATCATTTGACAAAATTTACCCGAAGCCCAAGTCTGTTTTTACATACAGTAGTACCAGCTTTGTGCAATAAAAGTCACTTAGCATCAAACTGGACCCAGCCTGGCACCTTGCCACTTTTTTAGCAAGAGATTTAATCACCAAGGATCTTTAGTACCTTTCTGCTTGTTCAGATTTCATTTAGGTCATGGTTATGTCAGCAGTGTTGTTATTACAAGGATTAAAAAAAAAAGATTTAAACTTAGGGCCCATTTTTAACACTATCTCAAATCGAACAGGTTTTAATTTTATGTGTCAATTTGGAGGATATTAATAAAGTTCATAAAATATATTCAGACTATATAATTTAATGGATAATAACTAGTATTTTTATTTGTAATATGAGTAGAAAATTGGCATCGTATCCCTCCCTCCTCTGTTCTGTCCTCCTACCCAGGTAAATAAGCATCCTTAAACTGCTTCTCCCCTTTACTTCCAGGGGTTAGAGCTCTGGCCAATATCAGTAAATTTACCTTTGTAATTTGCCATGTAGTTTTTACAACAATGACCTAATTAATTTGAGCACGGACCATATTATTGCTAGTAGACTCATTTTCTGTCACAAACTTAATTTCTAGGAAATGTAACCTGACGAATAAGAATGCTTGAGCTCTTGTGCTCCTAAAGACCAAAGGCAGATTTAAAATAATAATAAAAAAATGCCAGCATTATTAAAGCTAGTATGCTTGATGCCAAACTCAATTTGAAGCCAGTAAACATCAGACTGTATTTCTAATCAGTTTTAGAATGTAACGTATTCCATATTGGGTTCACTGGAATTTGTGTCTCTGCTTTTTACTGGCCAGCTGCACTCCCTATGCATTTTTAAAACATTTCAGCAAAGGCTTTTGCTGTTCTTAGCAGGGTTAGTAACTTAAGGTCTATTTCTGAGCTCATTCGTCATTCTGCGATGGCATTGAGTTAGGTTGGCAAGGGAAGGATTTGAGGCATGGGGGGTGGTGAGGTCACTTCTGACCCCAGCAGGGAATAGGTGAGCTTCATTTGCCTTTACAATAGGCGCACAGCTACTGCACCTTGGAAGATCTCTCAGGTGCCGCTCAGATGGGCGCATGTAAATGCCCTGTCAGATGCGGAGCTGGAATATTAATGCTTCTTCCACCAGCGCACCATAATAAAGCTGTACACAGCCAGCTTAGTATGCAGCTAGTCTGGGGAATTGTGTAAACTTAGATAGCCCGGTGTGAAAGACAGCGATGTAAAAATGCTGGATATGCCACAGTTTCCATTCTTGTTCTCCTTTGATCTATAGCAAAATGAAAACATCATCCTTTCCTCCTCTTGGAGTTGTCTCCCCGACTCTGCCACCTCCCAATCCCCCACCCAAATTTTTTTGCATGTTCTGGTATGGAGAAATGTGACATAATTTGTTTCATATGGTTAATTACAGGCATTTGAATATTTAAAATTTTAAATAGCCACAGTTCCAGGTTTTCCTGTTAAAAGTATGTGATTTGAACAAAGGGAGTACAGTGTAAATATTTGTGGTGATTTGCAACACCCCTCTTTCCCCATTAAACACACACACGCACACACACACATTCAGTTTAAATCTAGCGCTGACTTAAAGGACTTCTGTACCTTCATTTGTACTTTTTTTTTTTTTTTTTAACCAACTCTCAACTGGAACTCCATTAAAATATTTTACCATTATTTTTGAGTCCACTGTTGCTTGAGGTTTTAAAGAGGATTTTTATAATGTGTTCATTTAAGAGTATCAACAGCTGTCAGAACCAGTTGTGGTAAATCCACAAAACATACAAAGAAAAATACACACGTTTCCTGAAACAAAACACTCGGAAAAATAAGCTGCCAAGAACTGGCGAATGAGAAGTTTGCAGACAGGGCACCGGAGCGTTTCACCTCTCGGTTCGCCCTGGAGACTGATGTGATCGGATCTGATGCAATGCCGCTGGAAGTCTTACCTGCACAGGTTTCTGCTCTGAGCTAGCACCCTGCACAGGGGCTAGGCCAGGCCACGGCTTGCTCCCACTCTGCCCTCCTTTTTTCTTTTTGATCTCTTTAGATAGATAAAATACCAAGTTCTTGGTGTGCTAAACAGCAAATTATACCCACTGAAGGTGAGATGATTAGGTTTAAACTTCCTCTAAAAGAGGCGAGAAGACGCCGTGCACACCCTTTTCCAGATAGGGTTGGCAGCCTGTTATTCAGAATTGAATCGGCCCCGCCAGGGAATTCCCAGTGGGGACCTGAAGCAGGCGTGTTGGTGAAGGGGGTACCTGGGGACCTGTGGTCACTCACAATGAGTTTCTGTTTGTATCTTTGCTGTTGCTAGCATTGGCAATGAACAATTACACCTACAATTTGATTTTAGTTTTAGATAGAGGTGAGTCCACTGATTAAAAACTACCATTAAAATGAAGAATGGAATTATTGTGAAACCTGCAAAGGTGCTTTCAAAAAGAACACAGGTGCTGTGGTGTCCCCCCTTTCTCCACTTTCTATTTTATTTTGGAACTTTCTAAAAAACACAGGGAAGCCTTTTGCTAAGCATCGGGGCATTTACATTTATATTCATTAGTTCATCTTCTTGATATGTAATGATGCATAAAAAGCTGCAGAAAAAAAGTCACATCTGTCAATTTTTAGGGAAATAAGGTGTAGCTTGGATTCTTACCTTAGCTGGAGCACAGGGTACTACATGCCACGTCTGCTTTTTAGGTTTTAAATATGGAGTTTCTCTTTGGGTCAAAAAAAAAAAAAAAATCTGAAGCATTTCCTTTTACCGACTCAGGGGATACCATGATTTTGTGATTTATTTACGTTTCGGGGCAGCTTACAATGAGCCATTTACTGCTCATTTTAGCCCCCTCTCCCAAGTCTTTGAGTTCATAGTTAAAACAATGCATTAACCAATGTTAAATTTTAAATTTTATGAGTGTCTCTCTCCTACTCCATCCCATTCTAAGATTAAAAAAAAATTATTCTTTTACATTTAAAAGTGAACACTGGCTACTGAAGAACAATTTAAAGGCTGAGAAAAATTTTAATAATAAATCGTAACCTTCTCACGTTATGTTTTTGTTATGCTAAGGGGAAAAAATCAATAAGGAAAAATTTAATTCTGATAAAGATACTCTTGGATCTTTGAAAACAACTGCTGTCCTTTTAACTAAAACATTTGAGCAGCTTCAAAGACTATGTATTTCTTCTGATCTTAGAGCTGTGTGACTGGTAGCAAGAAAGAAAAAAAAATCTTATTCTACATACAAGTGGATTGCTTAACAAGTCTGCACAGACACGTACTTGTTTGTACAATAGAGATAAAAATTCCTGTATAAAAATAATTCAGCTGCTGACAGCAGGCATTGTTGTTGGACCTGTCTTTTGTGCTTGTCCCAGCTCCGGGCCCCCTCCTCCACTATCTGCTTGGGGCAGCTTGCTGCCTGCAGACTCCTGACCAGAAGTTAATTGCTATATATTAAATATATAGGTATTGTATCTAAAGAGGAACGTCTCAAGCCTTCCTATATGCATTCCACTCTACTTTCTGATGTGACTGCGGCATTGCCAGCAGGGGGGTGGCAGGCAAACGCTCTAATAGGGAAAATGACTTGAAGGCAGTTAGGGGAAATTTGGCCTTCAAGTCCCATTTGCTCTGCAGTGTAGCATCGGTTTCTAAACTTTTGTTTTTAATCTAATTCTGATTTACTCTGTCACATCCCATATCAACCCTCATTGAACCCTACTCATGTAGAGTAACATTAGTGTCAGATGGAATTGGTCAGGACTGCGGACCTGTGGTTCATACAGATGGTCGTGAATGTGGGTTCTGTGCAGCTTTGCATCCTATTCTTTCTAACAAACGTTAAAATGTGGCACGTTTCTGAGCAGGTCCCATGGGTAAGAGAGTCAAGGAATCGGGCATAGTACCTGAGGTTTTCTCCCTTCCCTCTCCTCCTCTTTCCCACTTCCTTGATATACCTACATTTTGGGTAAGATCAACTCCAGGAAAACATCTGAGGCTGGGGCGGTGGAGAAAGGGGGGAGAAGGGTGGCAGAGAGAAGCTACTAGAATATTTTCAATGGGGGTTCAAACACAGTCACCAAAGCAGAGAGCCCTTTGGGTCCAGCTTTGGAGCAATAAGCACGGGCACATGGTCCTTTCAAAGCTGTTATTCTCAGTTTGACTTGTCCACCAGCTGAGAAAGGGTTTACATATAACCAACGTGCTTTGACCTGGATTGAGTATTTGGGATGGCAGTGGGGGAGACGTTCACTGGAAATGCTGTCACTAGAATTTCTTGAATGTCGTGAGGGTAGTAAGGTATGTGTTAGCATTCAAGGTGTGAGTTAGGTTCTTCTCCAGACTGATAATTGGGAAGCGTGAAAATCCAAATTCCCACGATGCTCTCTAACAACTGGGGTTGGGGGGGGTGGACACCCTAACTTTCTGAATGTCAGCTGATGTCTGTCTGACCTGTTCCTCTTGGGTTAAATGCTGCAAGTGCAGGAGGGGGGAACCCCCAGGAAGACACATACCCAACGACAAGATTTTCACTCCTCAGGAGTAAAGCAGATCTCGTTCCTCTGCCTCATACCCTCTCCTTCCTTGCTCTTTTCTCTTTGGAAGCAGAAACTTCTAAAATGAATGCCACTCCAAGCCGATGAAAAAGCTGTTTTTATACCATAGTGGATGTTTACACAGGAGACTCAACTTGAGGGGAAAAAGGCTTTTTGGGAGGGTGGTGGGACTTGCGTTAATCTGTTTTGTTGGAGGACTGTGCAGTATTGCCTAGGAGCAACTCTGGGCTGTTTTTGATAAATTACCATGTTTAGAGATAGGTTTGGCTCTTAAGGGCTTAGTTTTATGAACAAAGTCCGTAACGATGTTTGCAGCCTCTGTTTGTCTCTTAGCCCCTTGGCTTCACTAGAAGCTCAATGTTTAGTTTAAGCTCAGTCTGGAAGATATAACAATTTTGCATTAAAAAAATGAGGAAATCATAGGAAGAAAAACCCTTTGCTTTTTGGATGAATCTTACTGATAATTTGCTAAAGCTCATTTGAATTTTAAGCACTTCTTTAATCTTCAAAGGCTAAATTGCTTTATGAATATGCATGGTGTGGGCAGACTTCAGTTCATTACCTAGTTGTAAATTCTAATGACCATTAGGTCCTTCCAGTAATTGCGAATTGTTTTGCATTTTTGATTGGCCTATTAACATGTACATTCGGTGCACATCAGGCTGGCCTGTCAGCCTGCTGAAGGAGAAAAAAAAGGTGAAAATTGTTTATAGCACCAAGATTCTTAGATTTTCAATCTTGCAAAATTGATGATGTAAAAAAATTAAAGCCGTGTTTTTTCTTCTCAAGATTGAAAGTTCACCAAGAGATTTGACATATTTAATTTACATGATGACTTTGCACTCCTTCATTAATGCAATTTGCATATGAAGCTGTTGTTAATCACTTTTGATCATGTTTTGTGTATTAGCTGCCTCAGTGGCTCTCCTCCTCAGATGCCCCAGTAGAAAGGAGCAAAATGATGCATCTTCTTGCCAAGTTTCCTTTAGTGAATTGAGGAATTAGATGTCTAACCTTGAGTAATTACATATGTTTTATCCGTTTTCTTCTAACGTTAAGTACAGTTTGTGGAAGTGTTGGCTGGAAGTCGTTCTCATTTGGGGAGAAGACTGTAAAATTTAGGTATATGATTGAGGCACATCCAGATACGTACAGAAATATGTATGTCCCTGTTCCCTCATGCAAGTTTTTGGGCAGTTTCACTGGTAGCAGTTTGATGGCGGAGAGACTTGACTATTCCAGTGTATTAAGACATCAGGCTCTTTTGGAAGAGAGACGCCTACAAACTACAGACCTTTCTAACAATGCTTTGGGTCTCTGCTTTGAATAGATGGCTTGCACCTCCACGTCTTGGGCCTGGGTTTGGCTGACTTCTTTATCTTTTAGCTCAAGTAAGTTTTCCTGGGGGCTTCTGCTCTCAGCTGCTCTCTCTGTGTCCTCCCCTCGTCACTAAAGTAAATCGTGGTCTCTGGGCTACCGGGGGCCTCCCTCAAGGTACACAAGTGCCCTGGCTGTGAAAACAAGGTGCTAACGAACGGTTTCCGATTTTTGAGAGCCTGTGATTTTGGTGTTTGCCTTTGCTGTTGAATAGCCTGTGCTGTATTATTGATGTTCGTCTTTGGTTTAGGAGTTTATCACTGGTTAACAAGCAGAATCAGAACATTGAAACTGATATTCTGATTAAAAGGAATGTTTAATGAAAGAAAATAAATTGTGATGGAAAATGAACAGTGTGTAAGAAACATAACTACAGTTTTAACCTCCGAGGGACCCTAGCACTGCCCTACCGTGACTTCTAGCCATACCATGCTAAAAGCATGCTTCAGTTCAAAGTTGTTAATATTCAGCTGGGAAACAGTATCCAGAACACAAATAAATTATTAAGTGCATGAACTTTTTAGGCAGTAAGATGAACTGATGGGGTCCATCTGTGAGATCCAGGGGCTTTTTATTTGTGTGTGTCGAGCGATTCTGCCCTCTCCGACTTCACAGCCTTTGGTCTCCGGCCAACTGCATGCATAATTGATTCCACACGCACTATCATTTTCTTGATGTAATTGCTTTACTAAGATATGATGAAATCTAATGGATAATTTGCTATTTGAAAATGGGCAAAAAAATGTTCATATTTTTTATTGGGGGGAAGGTAGTAGACAGGGGGGTATTCAAATGACCCGGTATTTAAGAAAACAAAACAAATCGAAAAAGGCAAAGCTAACTTAGGCAGGCTGCTTCGTTCTCGTTGGTTGTGAGTAGGAAGGTCTTTGTGACATATGGAAGCCAGTGTGTAAATCTCTCTCTTTCTATCATATCACACCCCCACCCCCATTCCTCCTCTCTCTGTCTCTCCCCCAAACTTTACAAGAAAGGGATCCTAACAAGGTAAAAAGTAAACAATTTAGTCATCACAAGCCTTATTATTCAGTCTATCCAGGAGTTTTGCCATGTCGGTTTATTTAACTTCCAGGAATGTAAACACTGACACAGCCCTAGAAGCAGCAAGAAAGATTACAGTATTAGAGTTAAAAACCCTGAGCATGGAGTAGCTGTGCCTTATACTCAGCTATAATAACACTTTACATTGAAACATAATGGTAAGTCAAAACCGACTGGAAACTTCTGCTTATATGGAGTACAAATTTCATTCTAGTAGATTGGCATCATCTAGTGTACCAAGAGTAGATTGTTATATAATGGAGAGACTGTATAAATGTCAAGTACACAAATAACTCTATAGGAAGTAAATGAAAAGTATTAGAATTTCTTAAATCACCATTAAATTTTGTTGGTGGGACAATCTCATTAGCTTCTTCCAAATCATGTGTGGCTTTGTGTAAGTCTTTTAAAAATGTATTTTGAGGGGATTTACAGACATTGAAACATTGTTTTAATCCAAACCAGTTCATGCTTTAGATGTACCTTAAAAAAAGTATACTGTTTTTCAAAGTACTTAAAGGGAGTGGAGGGGTAGAAAGCATATAAAGCGAATCCATCTCACTGTGGCAAACTGTTTTTCAAGCAAAGTCATAATAATGAACAACACATGATCTGAAATTTGATCAGCAAACATACACTTAGGCCAAGGAATTTTCTTTCTTTTTTTCTTTTCTTTTCTTTCTTTTTTTTTTTTTTTTTTTTGCCGTTCACATACCAAGGTTCTGTAAATCAGTAAAGCAGGCAGAGAGGAACCATTGTAAGGGGGCGACCAAATCATAATATACAGAATGGCACAGCGAGGCTGTCTTTTGGAAGAAACATTAACAGCATTACCACTAACAACAATGACAAAAAAAAAACCCCAAAAAAACCCTTTTTACAAAACTGGAAATGACAGAATAGTTTTAAAAGGAAAACATTTAAAAAACCCACCCTACCTTCTGATGCTCAAAACTTCAAACTATTAATAGACCACCAGTGAGATAGACTGTCTTTGTGCCTTGAAATGCAAAATGAGGGAAATAATTAGCAGAGGAACAAAATTCTCAAAATTTGAAGAACTTCTGTGATTACTGGGGGTACAGTGAAAAGAAAA
Source organism: Balaenoptera acutorostrata (assembly GCF_949987535.1). Lineage (NCBI taxonomy): Eukaryota > Metazoa > Chordata > Mammalia > Artiodactyla > Balaenopteridae > Balaenoptera > Balaenoptera acutorostrata. The sequence continues at coordinate 42,480,168 of NC_080075.1, forward strand.
TGCAAATTTTCTCCTGATCTTAATTAGATTCGATTGTGTGGTGGGTGTGTTGGATCTGGGGGGAAGGGAGGGGGCAGGGAGTGCTGGGGGTGAAGCGAGGGGCTTCGGGATGTGGAGATAGGTTAGCAGGGGCCTGGTGGCGTGGCAGCAAGGCAGCTTACAGCGCTGGTGCAGTAAACGGTGCTGATGGGGTGCGAATCCTAAGCCCTTAATTTAGCAGGGCTCGTTTCTCTCTGGGTCTAGAGGATTTCGTTTGTCCTTCCAGGGGAGGAGTGGGCCCTGAAGTAACAGCTTGGGCTGCCTTAGGAAGGGGAAGCAGCCTGTGGGTAACTTTTCCCAGCCACATGCGAAAGCTGTGTGAGATGTCTTGGGCCCTGCTTTGTGCACCGTGGCCATCAATCAGCCTCTCGAGGTGGCATCTGCACAAAACCCCCAGCACCAGGGCACTGCTGTAACCCCCCCACCCCGCCCCGTAGCCAGACACGCTCTTCAGAGTTCAGTGGTGATGGTTGGCCAGAGTCCTGCCAAAGTATGTGTAGCAAGTTTCACTGGCTGGATTTCCCCTTGTGTGAAATCATAAAAGCCCTGGCTAAGGCTTCTGAATCTATTTTTGTTTCATTAATATTATTTATTATGTATTTTATTAATATTTTTAGGAGGGACTGTGCTCTCATTTGACCATTTGTAGTTGTAATTAATACATTCCGTACCGGTTGTAAAAAGTATACTTGCATTTAATTGCGAGTCAGGATAAATTAATGGATATGATTTGAAACAAAATTCACTTAAAATGTTCTTGCAGGGAGCAAAAGAAGGGGCAGTCCCTGGATTTTCATTTATTTTCTGGGTGAGTGTCTGTGCTGAGAAGGGTCCAAAGGACTGTGTGGGTCTAACGGGACGCACGTGTGTGTCCAAGGGAAGAGGGGGCCACAGGGGGAGCAGGAAAACCTGGGCCAGGAGGAGGGGAAGCCAGGAGCTCCGTTCTTCTCTTTCATTTCTGAGGTTACCGGGACGGCCTTAAGCAAAGTGGTCAAGTCCATATGCTCCCGAGAAGGTGGTAAAGAAAAGAGGTTAGTAGCAAGAGGGAAGGAGCACAAAGGGAAAATTGTACATTGGGAGCATTTCTCTCCTGGCTGTGGTGTAGCCAGACTGGTTTAGCAGACAGAATGATAGATTGTTTTGTCAAGGGTCCCAGGGTGTGCCCTGAACTTGAAGCACTTTGTTTATCTTGAATAGAAAGGGAAAAGTGCAGACATAATCGATGTCTAGTTTTTAGGAGCTCGAAAGAGGTAGGAGAACAGAGAAGAGTCGGGGAGGTGGGGGAGGTGCAGGCCTTGGTTGTGGCCGTCCATTAACAGATGAACTTGGCCGAGGGCCAAGCTTTAGATGCGAGCGTGTCAGGGCCCCAGTGCAGCCAGGCCTTTTCAGTGGTAGGGTTTTTTTTTTTTTTTTTCTTTCTTTCTTTCTTTTTTTAAAATACCTGCCGACTGTACATCAAATGCTCCCAGGTCTTTGGCTAAAGGCAAGAAAAGAAAACCATACACAGCTCAATTTTTTTTCCCTCTGAACCAGTTGAGGCTAGTCTTTTGGCTACATACACAGTTTCTATCATCTTTCCTGGCTTGCCGTTGGGAAAAAAAAGAGTTGTGATAACGCCAGTAACCCAAGGGCTGGGGATCGGAAGGGTTGGTGTGTTCAGGAGACCAGAGTGTGTGAGTGCGTGTGCCGGAGTATCTGTGTGCCGAGCCAGAGAGGGGCATGGCAGGTGGGCCTGCGTGTGCAGGTAGGAAATCGGTGGGAACCCATTTTTTTTAAATGGCTGAAGTTAAACTCCTCGTTGGAAAGGACCTGTGAACTGATCTGTTGGTGGCTGAGCAAGATCATATACAAGCAAGGCCCAGGAAAGGCCAGGAGTGGGGGGAAAACAATACCCTGTTGGAAGCACAGCATTTCCCAAGCAGGGCTGGTGGCAAACCCATGTGTCTGGGCTTGTTTTGTTCTCGATCATCTTATCTTCTTTGGTCTGTTTCTGTGTTTTTTAGTTTATTGTGACACTATGTATTCACTTAGGAGTGTTGGCAAGCAAGAGTCATCAGCCCAATAACTTCCTGACATTTTTGGCTCTTTTAATGTGCAGTCTTTGCCCTCTTGCCGCAAGTGGCGAGGTAATTGAATTTCCCTGTTACTCACTGGCAGGAGGCATGTTCTGGCTCCCAGCAGAGGGGCTGCTGGGGCTAACGCTGGGTCCAGAGAATTCCACGTAGGGGACACTGGGGTTTTCAAGTGGTCTGCAGGCCTGTCCAAAGTGCAGTTCACACAATAAAAAATATTTTTTCTCATCATGGACTTGAAAAGGCACCATCGTGAACATCCATGTAAAATATGATAAAATCATGTTTACTTCCCCAGGCTGAAGCCTCACAAGGGAGGTGGATATTTTTCCCCGTCTTCGTCTGGGAGCCAATAGAAACTGGGAAAATTTGGAGGTCCCTGGGCTCATTCCACACATAACCCCCAAAACTCAGCCAAGCCCTTAGATGCTGTCTTCTCTCTCACCGAGGTTGTCTTTGTAACCTGCGTGGTAAGAAAAGGAAGAGGGCCTGAATGAGGGGAAATAAACTCTTAAAAATATGTGTATGTCCTTTTTTTCCCCCCCTTTTTAGCCTCTGTGAGTACATAGAATAAAATGGCAAAAAAGTGCTGCCATTTCTGGTTGTGTGAGCTTGGGCATATTTCTTCATCTTTCCAAGCTCCGGTTTCCTCATCTGTAAATGGGAGCGTGGGGGGGCGTGTCACAGGACCCACCTCATGGGACGTTGTGAGCATTATATGAGGATGCTTGCCTGTTTTCCCAGGTGAACACTTGAGGAAAGCTAGTTACTACTATGATTATGACGCATGGCTTACAACTTTTTTCTCCTTTAAGGACTGGGATCTCGATATAGTTTCTCCCTGTGTGGGGTGAGCTGGTTGGGATGAGAAAACAGGGCAGGGAAGGTTCTAAAGTGCTCACAGCCTCTTTCTGCCTCAAGGTGGGCTCCTGTGGGAAAGGGCCCTTGGGTGGAGAAAGCTCAGGAACCCTTGCAGATCTGGTGTGGTGGGGCGATTGGTGTGGGGGGGCTTCTCTCCATCGGCAGTTCCCTCAATGCTTGGCCTCTCTCTCTGCAGACATGTGCTGCCTCACCAGGAGAATGTGCCTGGGTGTCTGACATAGTTGCTGTGGGTTCAGAGTCCTGCTTCACCACTGACTGGTCGGGAGGGTTTGGGTGAACCACTTAACCTCTGTGAAATGGAGACCACTCAAAGAACCTCCCTGCCAGGGTCTATGCAAGGGGTAAATGAGAGAAGGCATAAATACACAGGATGCACACCGAGAGTTGCCACTGCCATACTGTGGATCCAACACATTGTTACTCTACCCATAGCAACCCCAGAAGGGAAGTCCTATTAGCCCCATTTGGTGGAGGAGGAAATCGAGGCTCACCAAGGGTTAAGTAACTTCCCTCCTTAAGGGCTCCCAGTATTAAGGATTCTATCCTTTAGCCTCTAGTCATTACCGTCTGCCACCTCCTCACGAGGTCTGCAGCTTTCTGCAGTGGTGTTGGGGCACCAGTTGGGCGGGAAGCTCTGGTGCTGGACTGTTCGCCCTCCTGTGGGTTCTGTGGTTGAGTTTTTCAGTCTTCTGGGAAGGAGAAGAATGTTCCCATCCAGTCCCTGGGCGGCTGTCCTGGGCGTATTGGAGGAGTCTTCGAGGTAGCTGTTGGAAAGAGCAGCAATGTGAGGAATTCTGCTTTGCAAGTAGCCACTTCTCCCTCTGTCCAGAGTGATCCACAAGTCGGGCAAGGGTCCTGAGAAGATGAGGGAGGGGGTTTTACTATGTGTGTGTGACTTGGTTAGGAGACACTGGAAAGCTGACCAAGAAACCCAGCTAGCGCTTTTAAGGAAGGGCTGGTGGAGTCTGGCTTTCAGCAGGTCTGTTCTGTTGTCTCTTTGGCATTCTCTTCACTCACCGCACCTTTAAAGGGTCCGGAGAATCAGAATTACACTGTGAGAGGGAGAGTGTGTGCGTGCGTGTGTGTGTGTGTGTGTGTGTGCATGTGAGTGTGTGTGTGTGTCTGTGTGTGTGTGTAGGAGGTCCTGAGCGGTAATAATCTGCTTCAAGGCGGTTTTCATTTCTGGCCAAACAAGCGCTGTGGTAAGGCGAGTCCGGAAAGCAGGCGAGGAGACTTGAGGGAATTTTTGAATGGAAACTGCAGTCAACAACTCCATATGATCCACATGTGGCTTTCCCCGAGGCAAGTTTTCAGCTGCATGGTGGCCTCCCCCAGGCACTCCGCAGGCTGCTCTGACACCATTAATATTTGCTGAAGCAAGACCTGAGGTTCGTTGCAGAGGGATTACATAATGTAATCCAAAGCCAAATGGCAGGGGTTTCCTTTTATTACCCATCCTTTCAGATTGGCTGGGCCACCATAGACCACCATTTATATAATTTTAGAGTCATAGGGTAGTCAGGAGGCGCCTACTGTGTGCGGAGGCCCCATGGGGGAGCTGAAGAGTTGGCCTCAGCACCAACAAGTGTCACCTGGGACCTCTGCTCACTTGGTAACCGTTCTCTTTGCACCGAGGCAGGCTGTTTAGGTAGACCCACCACCAAGAGGTTGCCGTTGGCACCGGGTGCAGGCGGTCTGCTGAGTGGGCGGTGGGGATGGAGGTGGCTGCTGAGGATACACGTGGGTGGAGAACTCCAAACCTTTCACTTCAGTTCTTACTCAGCCCTGGGACTAGCTCCGTGCTTCCTTCCTTCCCCCTCACCTCTTCGCCTGGCTCCCCACGTCTCTACATGCCCCAGGTTCAGGACTGAGCACCCCAGAAGAGAAGCTCTGAGTTTTGTTTGCTGGGACCCCTAGACTGAAAAGCTGAAGTAATAAAAAAAAGAATACCATTGCTTTAGAGCCCCTATTCCCCCCCTCGCCCCCAGTTTTCCCTCCATTCTCTTGAAAATCAGGCCAGCTCTCTGATGGTGGCCTTTTGTTTCCTTTTCTTTTTTGGTTCTGCCTTCGTTAAGGTAAGCACGAATTTAATGTCCCAAGAGGCAGGCCGGTGACCTTTCAGGCCAAGTGCCTGGATGTGGCAACGCTATAATAAATATTGAATGGTGAGAGCGATGGAAATTTAACAAAGCCATAACTGAAGAGACCGCAGAGGGGCAGTGGACTGGTTAAGAGGCTGTTGGATGAGCTAGGTAGTATTTCTACTACAACCTGATTGAAATGTCGACTAAAAATCAATGCTGTTGACTAGTGATAATTTACTGCGTTCCCGGTGCTAAGTAGTTACCCGCTTAAGAATGTGTTGGTTGGGCAGAGATTAGTGCAGGGAGTTGTGTGTGTCACAGTGAATCAGACGCATTATAGGTCAGCCCTTTATTTGTTTCATCATGACTTTTACACAGTTGTCATGTAATTTATGGCTGCTTTCACATTGTCAAACATTCTCATTGCATCTTCTTCCTTAACACACTCCTGACACAGACGCGCTGTCTTGGAAGGCTTGGTGTTATTTCCTAATCTGAGAGGAGGCCTATAAACCATCAAATTACACTATCTTTGGGCTAATCTAAATGCGCTGCAGATTAAAATCAGAGCTCATTTGTCCCTGATGCAAATTATTAAGTTCTAATTATAAATATCCATTTAATTACTCCATACATTTTTATTTTGCAGACCCTTTTGAGCACTGCTGTCTGCAACGGGGGGAGATGCATATAGGAGACAGTCTGCGATAATTAATGTACACTCCCCAAATGGTAAAGGATAAACATATGCTGCTTTGTTTGTCTTATTTATTAATTGATTAGATGTATAGAGATTTTGGCATCGGCACAATTCGAAGTTGAAATCCTTTTAAAAATGAAAACTATTTAAAAATCTTTGGGGAAAGAAAAAGCACAATATAGCCAACCCAGAGCTTTCAGTTAGAACACATTGTCCTAAAATATGGGATTTTAACCAGATTCTAAATTTGATCCAGTCTAGATTTTGTAGGAGTTGACAGTGAGAGAAACCATACCTGTTTTGCACCTAGAATGTGAAATCATTGTTATAGAAAAACTGTAATCTTAAAAAAAAAAACAAAAACAATATTCTGGTTTCCAGCCCTGCCACTATTTGCTACTAGGAAACTACAGTATCTGCCTGTAAGAGGAAGACAGTTCAGTTGAGAGCATTGTGATGAACTATTTTTGATTACCAAACAGTAAAGTAAAAAAAAAGAGAGTGATACAATAAAAGTTTGTACTAGACATTTACTCTTCCATGAAGGCGATGGAAAAATTACCAAGACTGGTTTGGGGGATGGTGAGGATTCAGGTCTTCTGGGATTTTTCTAGAACCAAACTTTGACTTTTAATGGATAGTAGAAAGACACTGGTCTGGCAACCAGTATGCCTGGGTTCTGACCCTGAGCTGTGAGACCTTGGGTTCCCTTCATTTCTTGGTGTTTTAGTTTCCTCATCTGTAAAATGGGTAGTCTGGACCAGCTGGGTCTTTAAGCCCCCGTCATATACTAGCATACTCTGAACACCACAGGCAGATTCCCAGCTTCCTCTCCTTCCTGCTCTTTTTGGAGTCTAGCTGCTGAATGGAGCTCACCTGCAAAGAGGCCAGAATATTTTCTTGATTTGCCTCAAAGATGGAAGCTACATTGGAGGTGAAGGCTTGGGCTCATGATCCCTCGGCAGAAAGCTTAAGAGAAACTTTCCAATTGCTGGAAGCAAAATGGAAGCATGGTATAATGGAATGGTGATAATTCACAGAAGTTTCCAGCCTTACAAGATTTCTCCATCTTTTAATTATAGCAAGCTGTTTTTTTGATAAACTCTAAAGAGTGTAATGTGTATTTTCTCCAAGTTTGCTTTTTTGGGCAACTGTAGCTGTGTCAAAATAGAAATACGTTTGACAAAGAAATCAGTTGAATTCAAACAACCAGGTATTTTAAATTCAATTAACTGACTGAATTCAGTGATATTTTCCTCCTTCCTCCCCCCAGAGCTGGTTTCTCTGTACGGACATAGCCTACATATGCTGAGTTCTTCGAGTTACAAATTCTTGCTTGTTAAAGGCATCCGATGCAACATGTTTAGAAGAACTCTCCCTCTGTTAGTGTTGAAGACAGCATAAATTGAAGGAAAAATGTTCTTTTTTTATTCGTCATGTAGGTAAAAGCATATGGCTGCTTCTGGGACATGTGATCTTTGCAATCCATTTTCTAAACTTGGTGTTTACCATTGACTTTTAGCATGGATGTTTCCGTTTTCCATGCTGTCCAGCAAATACCATTGATACGTGGCATTAAATTAGATATAAAATGATGTTTTCAGAAGCATGCTGAAAGCCAACATTCAAAGTTAGCCCTTGGATAATGATTATCAGAAACTTTCTTTTATTATCCCACGTGCTAAGAACAAGGGGGAAATGAACCAGTTGTGAAATACGTGTTTTTGGTAGGACACAGGCACTCTTGAGATCTATAGCTTCAATAAAAAAGTAATTTATTTAAATTACTGCCTCTTTAATTTATAATGTTTTAGGGATTTTTTTTTATTAGGAGTGCTCTATTAGGGCACTGATAATCAGCTATTTCAGATTTTGTATGCTCTTCTGTCTCCGGTAAAAAAAAAAAATGTTGGGAAAAAAAACCCCAACAGTGAAAAGGAAAAAATTTAGCTCTAACTTAAGCCAAATGAATATAACGGACGGATGGAATGAATGGCAGCCACCTAGAGGCACTATTTTCCCCTTCGGTTATTACCTGAAGAGAAAGCACGATAACATTCATGCCAAAGAGATAGGCGACAAAATATGTATTCAGATATGAAGTTTAGGATTTCATAGCCCGATAGTCTCTCTCTCTCTCTCCCCACCAATTGTATTGTGCAAATGTATCAGCTGTTGTATTGTTAATGTCTGATAGGATGCTGCTGCTAGGACAGTCTTGGCCTACTGATGGGGTCAGCTGTGTCACAATGTGATATATGGATTATGTTTACCATGGCGTATTTTGTTTGCGAGCTGGACTGTGAGATGGGAGCAGATGATAAATGAAGATACCCTACAGTTTTCACAGTAGTTCCTGTGGTCCCGGGTCTCCAAGACAATCACAATCAGTGCTGACAATGGAGAAGTATTTATGGGGGCATCATTGACTTCGGAGTTTTACATCTCTGGCTGAAGTTTAAGATGTGATAGTCCATTATGTTAATGTCTTTATTTAAAGGTCTTATTTGACTTCAGGGTTTGTTTCTAAAACCTTGGTAAATTCATGAATCTTTGGGCTAGTTAAATGACTTTCCAGTGGCTTTCTGTGCCCGGATGATTCGTTTGCTTTGGCTCCTGTGTGTGTGTGTATGATTCCTAAGTTTATTTCTCAAGTTTCACTGGTAATGAATGATTTTTTCTTACTGGAGTCTTGTGTGGTACACCTATAAAAGACTTGTGATGTCTTTTGAAAAAAAATTCCCCAATACAGCGACACTATCATCATGAGACATGGCATATATATACACATACACACATTTATACATACATACATGCTACATGAATGCACATATACATACATCACATGTATATAGTGTGTGTATATATAGTGTGTGTATATACAGTGTGCTTGTATATATATATATACACACACACATACTCTATATATACATATATAGAGAGAAACATTGAGAAAGTAGGAAGATCTTTAGATTTACCATGATTCCATTAAGTTAGTATAAAAGTTAAAAAAAATTGTTCATGTGAATACCTCCTTTCATCGAATTCTGATTTAGGCAAATAGCATCTTCATACTGTTTGTCTTTGAGGGTCTGTTATTCACATAGCCCTGGATTGAAGGGCATAGTTGCAAATCTAGGGACAATAATCTCAAGCTGAAATCACGTATGGCCGCCTGTACCTTTTGCCTTCGCTGAGTTGAGAAGGCTGGTTTTTCTCTTGCTCGGTGGCTGTAACACTTGTTGCCTGGAAGTCCCTTCTTCAGAGTTCTACCAGGAGCATATTTCCCCTGACCTGCCTCTGCATCTGGTTAAATGGACTTCAGTAATCTGTACAGTTACTTCTTACTTATTTTATATCCTGAAAGATATTAAGTCCAACAAGCTTTTACTCACCGAGTCTATAGAGAAAACGGCCAGGCAATTTTTGTTTCAATCTCCGTGTCTCTCTGGAGCAGTAGTTCCAGAGACTGATCAATAGGTTTTATTGTAGACCTTACTGTCTTTAAAAGCACTGTGACCTTATCCTGTCTAAAAATAGTATTTGCTCTTGCCTGTAGAACCTTGACCTGTGAAAACCCATTTGGAACATAAGTGACATATCTAGTCAGCTGTATATCGAAGACATGCTCTGTGAATGAATTCTGTGCAGAACTGTCCAAGAGAACACTTTCTTCAACGAAAAATAAATACCGGTTCTGAACACTGGGAGTGCACCTGCCTGCCCGATGCGGTGATGAGCCACCTGGTGGGGAGTAAGGGAGGCTCGGGGGCTGGTGGGCATTGAGAGGGGTGAGGACCCTCATAGAGGACTTTCGGAGCGTGCATTTGGCCCCCAGTAGGGCAAGGAACTGCAAGGGGCAGGAGTTTGGGCTAAAGTGCAAGATAGCTTTAAACGAAGTCTGTGACCCTTTTTAGAGAGTGTGATTCTCCCAATGCTTTCCTTGGCAGCTCCAGTCTCGAACCTTGGTGAAAGGGATTCTCCGAAGCATAACCTAGATGGAAAGAAGTATTTCAGAGTCTAAAGTAACCTCCCTATTTAATGATAAGAAATTACTTTCACTTTATTTATTTTTTGGTGTGATAATGGTTTTGTGGTTTTTTTTAAAAAAAGAATCTTTATCTTTTAAAAATGCATACTGAAGTATTTACTGATGAACTGATAGGATGTCTGGAATCAATGTAAATAATCAGTGGGCAGGGTTGACGATAGTTAAAACAACACTGGCCGCGAGTTGCTAGTGGTTGAAGTTGGATGATGCGTACCCGCGAGCTGATTTATCATTCTCTCTACTTTGGTATATATGTGAGATTTTCCCGAAAATAAAGGCGCTGCCTGAGTGGTAAAGAGCAAAATGGCCTTGTTCGGTGGGTATTGTTTCTTCACCCAGGGTTTGGCTCAGAGGCAGTGAAGAGGCAGGGGTCCTGTGGTGAAGAAATCACCTGTGAGCCCAAGTCTTGCATCTGGAAGGTTCGCTGTTAAGGGGGTCGTCTTAGCATCTGCAGTGCGCTCCATGCTCCTGGAAGAAAAGAGAGCCCATGGGTTTTTTGGTGCATGAAGAAGAGTTGGAGGTGGAGTTTGACTAAGTTTCAGCACCGGTGCCTCTTTTCATCCTGGCGGGTGTTAGGAAGAAGGAGGTGGGCAGTGGCCACTTCCCTGATAGTGTTGAGGAAGACAAGGCTCCTGGGCCTTCCTGTGGCCGCGGGAGCCCTGGCTGTTAGAGAAGCGTGGTTTGCCTGACAGGAGGCTGCCACACTCTAAGGAAGAAGGGGACAAAAAGTGCTAGTCAAGGGAGGACTGGGGCACAGCCCCCGACAGATGAAAGGCAGGGGTGCAGTGATTGCACAGTCACAAAGGGGCATCGCGTTCTCCTGTTTAGCAACAGCCCGGACAGTCACCTGCCTCCTGGAAGCTGAGACCAGCCTCTCTGAGCCATTCCCAGGCACGGGTCCCCCTGGTTTCACAAAATGTCTGCTCCTGCTCGCTTCATGCGGAGGCTATTATTAGCAAGTGTCACTCAGTTATCTTGAGAGTGGCGCTTTTAGCTGCCATCTAAGTGGCAGCTTTGGTTTATAGCAGATTAAATTAAATTTTAGGCTGGTTTGGCTTCACTGGCAATAGACAATAGGAGCAGCTGTTGGAGAAATGTATCCTGGCACCCTCCAGGACCGGTGTGTGCATGTGCATGTGTGCACGTGCTCAAAGGTGCACCTGTGGGAGTTCTGAGCATGCAGGTGACTCTTGGGTGATTAGGGACCTGATAGGCCATCGTTGAGGGAATGGGGAAGGTGCCATTGTCCGGGGCTGACTGCTGGGCTACACCTCCTTTTTCTCTTCTCCCCATTTCATTCCTTCTTCAAAAAAATGTTCAGACAAATAGTTTCTCCAACTTGGTTTGATTGTGCTTGGTTGGCAAAGGAAGTGCACGAAGCTGGAATAATCTTTCTACTGTTTGCACATCCATGTCAGTGTTTTTCTGCAAAGAGGGGGCTAAGCTTGCATAAAAACACCAGTGGAAACAAGCAGAGAAGGGTGTGGATGACGTCTGGCTTATTGCAGCGTGGTGACCAAGTTGATCTGATGGGTGATGTAGGCAGAATATCTGGCTGCCCCCTGTCCTGCTTTATGTCTCGGATTCCTGTAGGTCCAGCAGGCAGACCCCCATGGGAGTGGGAGGAAGGTTTTTGCTCTTTTAGACGCAAATATCTTCTCCTTGGTGCTTGTGCCTGGTGCAGTTGTGCCTGTGAATTTAGGACCTTTATGCCTTGTACTGTTGAGTCAGAGCAAAGCAGTGCACATCAACATCACTTTTAAAAAATGCTTCCGAAAACTCTGTGGGGATAATTTCTCTTTCTTAGAAGCAGAATGCAAATGTGTACATTATTCCACAGAAGGGCAATGCTCTTTACTTTTATCATCTAGATTTAAAAAATTCTGTGGCACTTGATTTCAGTTCCTCAGACTCCAGAATTTATACTCACTGATTAGTAATACATTATGCAAATAATTCAGTTTACATATCCAAATACTGTTTTGCATCATTCACACCTCATGTCTTGGAAAAAAAAAAGTGAAATGTTTCCTCAAAATAAACAAAACCTGCAGAAGAGTTTATTGTAAGGGTAAAAATTAAAAGAGGCACCCATTTGCCTGGGAACTTTTGAGGAAAATTTTAATGATACTCCTGCATAAATAATTTTGCAAGGTTTTTTCTTTTTTTTTTTTTTTTTTGGCTTTTGCCCATAGGCCATGCCTTTCAAGGTATAGTATGTTATCTTTGGCTTTCTGCAGTTTTCAATTTTTGGAAAAAAGAAGCCATAACACCAATACGCATTTGTGCATGAATACATCAGCTGTAAGTGAAAATTCAAGCTGAGTTATTTGAAGGAGGTACAATAATTGCTTACCAGTGACATGAGTTTTCTGCCAGAGAGAGGAGAGAGTAAGTAGATGCAAACTTTTATGCTCTATGTCAAGAGAGAGTTAAGTAAGCGTAGCCATGAGTGCTTAAGTTATAGGTTGGCAAATGGCAGTGCCAAACGAAAGTGTCTTTTAGCAGCCAGTGGGTTTCTGTTGTCACTGGAGTAATTCAGGAGAACACCGGATGTGACCTGGAGCCCCTGTCTGAATAAGCACATTCCCGTGGCCACGTGAATGTCTAAACCAGTGGCTTTGACCTCACGTGTCAGAACAGAATTGGCCTCAGCCATCTGCCCAGGATTTCAGCGGTTCCAACCTCACTCTCTGGAGTAGTTCGCTTACTGCTGTTGCAAAGCATGTCAGATTTTGGGAGACATTTCCTGGAGAAGGCAGGAAGGACGGCAGGAAGGGAAGAAAGCAAGGGGGGACCTTGTTTTCTCTCTGCGGCGTGAATGCTGTCATCTTTCTCGGACGATGCTCCACACCCATCCCTCCTAAGAGGGTATAGACGCGTTTTGGGCACCACGTGAAGTCAGCGTTCCAACGTGTTTTTAATCTTTAACTTTCACATCGTTAGAAGTCTGATGTACTGACTTTCAGCTGCCTGGAGATAGTTCAGGGCACAGCACCTGACAGGTGTAATGTTTTGTGTTTTACGTCTGAAAAATGCCTTAAAGATGTTGATGCCCACGTTCTGAACATGCACGGTCCTTCTTGCTCCACTTTCACACCTGCTTTTTTTTGTAGCCTGTGTCTGATAGGGCCCTTGGTGTATTTGGGAGACAAGAATCTTCTTGGCCTGGCATTACCTACCAGAGTGTCAGGATTGGGAAATCCCACTACTCTTCATTTTCTCTCCCGGGTTGAGAGATGTCTGCCATAGCTCTCATTTTGCTGTGGATTGTGGGGAGACAGATTTGCTGGGTGCTGTGGCTTCAGGTCTCAACTGGAATGACGGAAGGTCAGCAACAAGCAGCCCCCTGAACTGCCGCCATGAACGACTGTGTCGATTTTTGCCAAGAAGCATGTTGATGGGGTCCATCCAGCTTGACTTGAGCCTGAGGAGTCATTGCTGGGTCCTCAGGATGCCCTGTGGCACCCCGTCTTACGTCTGGCTCTGGATGGACTTTTAAGGGAACTCTGTGATGAGGAGCATCCTCTGAATATTTCCACAGCATTCTCTGGTGGGCTCTTCCCCACCCCAGCCCCTGCCCCCGCCCCCGCCGGCGTGTGGCGATTCTCAGACAGAGCGCGATGCTTCTCACCTTGTCCGCCAGGTCCGTGTGTGTGAGAAACTGACATTCTCACGTGCGATGTCCTCCCGGGCTGGGCCCCACCTCTTACTCTCCACTTGAGTAAGTGTATTGAAATTCAGGTGAGTTGGAATGCCATTTTACAGGCACAATCTTGAGTCTACTCTAACGCAGACACTTCCAAAGTAAATACATTTTATTAGTAATAAGTGGTAACATTTCTCTGGACTCACTTCACTACCGGCTGCAGCACAGCCATGCGGAACCGAAAGTCTGATCCACGCCGCCTTCACCTCCAGTGCTTTATGCGATGGGGGAGCGGATGCTGGTGGAGGGAACCAGGCAAGATGATGTCAGGCCCAGCGTTGTCGGAGGGAGTTTGGGCCTGATTTTGTCTTTTTAAATTAAGATAGCGGAATCTCAGTAATTAAAGTGTTTTTTAAAAATTTCTCTCTCCCTGAAATTGACTTTCAGGGCAAGGCTCTTGTTTCTCATTGACCAGAGTATCTGCAGAATCACCGATGATGGTACAAGTCTTTGGGCATGGACATTTTCCTTCGTGCAAGGGGGAAGTAAATACTTACTGAGCATCTTCTGTGTAGATGTAGAATTGTGAAGTCCTCTTGTTTCCTGTATCATTTTATAGGTGAGGCATGTTGAGGCTGAGAGGGGAGTCAGGTGCCTAAGTCTACTCACCAGGCAGTGATAGAACTGACGGAGCCCGGGGCCTCACGCTTTCATCCCTGGCTTCATCCCTGGCCCTCTGTCCCAACTCTCCTGGCCCAGCAGGACCCAGGGTGGCCCTCCTGCACTTCTTCTCAGAGACCCGTGCTACTCCCAACGCTTTTAGGCATGACAGCTGCAGTGGTTTTCAGAACTGGAGCTTTTGCTGGGGGAAGATCCCGGAGCTCTCTGGGCAATGCTAACCTAGGGATCCCGTGGTTAAAACCCAAACAACAAACACCCAACCACCCGGGCCATTGCAGAGGGTGGTCGTGTTGCTTTGCCTTGTTCCTTTCCATGTCCTCTGCCCGGTTTTGAGTGGGCCTTCCCGCCCCGTTTCCTGATAGGGCTCCCGTGTTGTGGCAGTTCTGAAGTTTGCACCGGGTGCGCGTGGAACAGCTTGGCGTTGTATCCGGATCACCGGACAGATGGGGTAGATGGAGTTGGGGTGGTGGTGCCCCTCTCAGTGCTGATGGGTCCTGAGAAGTGGTCGGCCCAGCCTCTTCCCCCACCAGGGTTCTATTTTTAAAGACACCTCTCCTTATCTGGAAATCCTTCCTGTCATCTGCCTTAAATCCCTTATGCTTCAGTTTAAACCCATTTCCTCTTCACTCCAGAGAAGACAGAGGATCTCATCACCAGCTCTGGGCTGAAACCCCTCATATTTTAGAATTCTTTGCTCTACTCCCTGCCGCAGGCTCCTTCCTGAGTAATCTCTAATCCCTAAACTTGAACTCATAGATCTATTATTTTCAAACCCATTTATTATTTTTGTCCCTCTCTTTAGAACTTCCTGGTCTCCCAGATCTTTTACTCACAACGTTAGTCTAATTACTGCTGAGTGCAATGACAAGATGCCTTAGTTTTCCACATTCCTTACTCCTACAGCTGCAGTCGGGTATCTTTGCTTGTTTTTAAAAGACCAGCGCTTCATTGATGACTCATGCTCAGCTTGATGTCCACTAGGAACCCTAGATCTTCGGCAGCCATCTTTAAGTGCAGTTAAACTTCACTCAACCGTGTGGATGCCACACCTCTCCCTTGCCAGACACCCTTCTCTGTCCTTGTCTACACTGAACTTGGTTCTCCCCTCCTGTCCCAAGTTCCCCGGCCACCTGTCTGCTTCACCAGGTGATGGAGAGTTATGATCCTGTCTCTGGAGGGGCCTCCTCCCTCTTGGCTCCTCTCCCACTGACAACTTCACGGAGGCTGAGAAATACAGTGAGTGGCCTTTCTTGCCTCACTCGCTGCTGGGGAGAGAGCTGTTCATAGCTTTCCGCTGACATCTGGAGAACATAGGTTTTGGAGGAGCAGAGCCCAGATTCCCCACGAGCCAGCAGAGCTAAGTCTTTTTTGAGTTTCCAGCACAACCTGTGTTAAAATAATAGGAGTTGGTCATTGTGTTTAATAGTAAAACAGAGTCTTAAGTGCACATCATAAGCACATCTTTTCTGTGTGCTGGGGTGAGTAGAGGTGACCGTGAGTGTGTAGGATGATATGAAGAGCATTACAGACATGGGAAAGCATTTCAGAGCACACAAACATGACATGAGTAATCGCAGGCTTATAGCCACAAGGCTGCATTTTCAGTCCCTGCCTCCCTTTTTTGTACCCCAGTTCAATCAGTTAAGATGGAAAAAACGTGATGAGAAGAGGGGCCACCCGCCCTTCAGACTCCAGTGTGTTTGTAGCCCAGGACCCCTGTGTGAGTGGGGACCCAGCAGAGCCCGGAGAACATGCCCTGCTTGGATCTTTCTCGGACTGACGTGCTCACTTCCCGTTCTGCCCAGCCTGGAGGTGACTCGGTAATCCCCGCAGTGTATGACCTCACAGTGAGCTACGTGGTCTGGGAACTTCTGCCTCCAGTCTCAAGTCAGGAGCAGAAATGGGGCATCTGGGAAGCTGCGTGATCAAAAGTCGGTTGGAAACGCCTGTGTCCATGTCATATCCCTCTGTGCATTGCCATGTTCTCCTTTCCTGAAAGCACTGGGCCGTGTTTCAGGGAAGAAGGAGGTAGCCAAACCCCACATACATGCACTGAAGGCTTGTTTCTCTGTTGTCTCCCCCTGGGCTGGAGTTCCAAGGCCCTTTCTGCAGGTAACTAAGAATGTCTGAGCCTGGACCTGGCACAGCCCTGACGGTCGCTTTCTTTGGAGAAAGTGTCGCTCTGGGATTAGTGAGAAGGCATCTGTAGTATCCATGTTGCCTCGTGGGTTTGGTGTTTTCTCCTCCCCAGACTATAAGCTTTTTGAGAGCAGGGATTGTGTTTTATTTTTTATGTTTTCATACCCCACATAATGCTAGTTCATTATGGGATTTAATTCATACTTCGTTCTGGCTGACTGATTGGAAGTGGAAAGGCCAGGCTTTGAGTCGGATGCCTTGGCTCCCTGAAGTGGAAAGGTACCGAGGCTGGGCAAGTTTGTTTGCCTCCTTTTTCCCTGGGGAGAAGATGAGAGAGCTTGGGGTTGGGATGGGGGATGGCATCTTTATGGCCTTCACTCTGTGCTCGCCTTTTCTCTTGGCCAAGCAGTAAGGTCTCTGCTTGTAGTTCCCGCCCCTTCTCACCTGAAAGTGGGTGCGGGGAGGCTCCTCAGGGCTGGGCAAACACGGGGAGGGCAGCTAGGGGTTCCCCTGGGGGTGTGGGAACATCCCCTGTCCTGCAGACAGCCCGGAGCTTACCAGAAGGGAGTACGGCTGCGTTCAGAGGGACTGTGTACTGCTCTCCTTCTGGCAGCTCTGGCTCACGCTGGGTTGTCTTTGGGTGATTCTCTCTTTTTTTGGTGTATGTGTATGCAAGACCTTTGATATTTGAGTAGGGAAATTCTCGCTTCGTGTTACCGTCTTCAATGTGTTGGGAAGAGAGTCATCCAGACCAACTAGATTTCTTTCATAATAAAAAAGAACCTCAACTGAATTCTACGTTTAGGTGGCTTGTTCTCCAAGTCCCAGGACTGTCCAGAAGTGGGTTCCTCAGAAGGGCCAGTCTCAGGACTCCTGTCCCATCAGTGGCCAGGGCAGCCCACAGCCTTCTAGTTGAGCTGTGATCTTTCTTGTGGTACTTTTTTACCTGTTCCTACCTGCAGGAGGTGGCCAAGCATGAAAGCTTTCCCCTTGGAGAGCTGTTGGAGCACTGCTGGCTGGCAGTGCTCCAAAGTATTGGTAGCCCGGGACCCCTTTGTAGGTGTTGACCCAGCTGTGCTCCATTCTAGAGCTGGATCTCGCTCCTAATTTCCCGATACTGGTGCTATGGGGGTATTATTTGCTGTGGGAGCCCTTTTGCCATCCTGGCCAGGGTGGCTTCTGCTGTGGGTGAGAGTGGGCAGCCAGTCCTTTGAGGCTGGAGGAAAGGAGAGGGCAGGACAGGGAAGATCCTGGCAGGACTTGAAGATATGCTCCAACAAAAGAGAAGCAGGAGTTCTTGCCAGAAGCTGCCCCAGTGCCCACGCCTGCCGAAGGCACTCCCAGGGGTGGTGTGGCTTCAGGGCATGGGGCGGTGGCTTCTGCTGCAGAGTTGGGGGGGCACGGAAGCAGCATCTCCCTCAGCATCTGGCAGTGAACACCACCGAGGAGTGGGCCCCCGGAGGCAGGAACTCCACCTAGAGCCCCTCCGAGGACCAGATTCCTGGTCCCCTCCTTCTCCCCCATTCGCCCTTCGTGGAGCGAGGTTGACTGCATGGATTGGACACGGGGACAGTATTGGGATGTACCTCAGACCTGCTTAGCATGTGAGCGCCTTACTCTCTCCTCCTCCTCCCAGGCGAGGCCCTTGCAAAGAGCAGTGCTGGATGAGAAAGTCATTCACCACCCTTCAGAGACTCTACATGGATTTTCATGGGGGGTTGGGCGAGTCCTCAAAACTCTCCCCCAAATGGGACTGTTCTGTGGGCCGTCCTTTCTCTGCCTGTCTCGGGGGTAACCAGGGGTGGTGGTGTGGTCAAATGTGACTTGTCAGCTTTTGCCCTGGGTGTTCTTTTTTGGGTGAGATTCATCTCTGAGACAGCTCACAGGTGAAAGTCCTTTCTCCTTGTGTCACTGAGTGGCTGCCATGTGGGTTGGCAGTGTGGTCAAGTGTACTCCTTCACCGTGGGTGTGCACTGCAGTAAAACCTGCCTGTTCTACCCCTGGTTAAAGGTGACTCATAGTTGAGAAACTGAAAGAAAATAAACCGACTTCATCAGACTGTGAACCTCTCCAGGCTCTGAACCAACTTTAAGTAACCTAGGGACGCCCTGGTGCCTACATCATGGAAGCCTCTTAAATGAGATAAGCAATGTGAAGTTATTGGAGGCTTTCATTTCCACAGGATCAAAGAATTAGAGCTGAGACGTGAAGCTGCCATCTAATCTCATTGTTAAAATTCAACATGTGTTTATTGAGCACTTACTTTAATGCCTGGCACTGTGTTGGGCGCTGGAGATGGCAGAGGTGAGCAAGACCAGGCAAGCTCCCGCTCGTGAAGCATTCTCATTTAGGAGAAAGGGTGTGTGTGTGTGTGTGTGTAGGGGTGCAAATCCCTTACACCTGAGAGCCAGACACGCAGCCAGAAAATCTAAAGGACCCAGGCCAAGAGAGGTGAAGTGACTTGCCCAGGCCACCCAGCTACGTAGCAGAGCTCAGCCACAACCCAAATAGGTTTTTCTGAATCCCAAGTCCATGGTTTCTCTAGCACGTCATGCAGCCCGCTTTAGCGACTCCACAGACTTCGATGTGGGGTCTAGGTGCCTTCTGAATCACCCCCTTAAAGCATCCCAGGTGAGCAGGCTTCCTCTTCTAACAGCTCTCCAGGGAAGCTGCATACAAAGCTTCCTTTGCAACTCCCAAAGCCACTGTTTCTTATCCTTCCAAGTTGTTTGGATAAAGTTGCAGGCCCAGATGGCTGCATACTTCTTTTGGAGTCACTGAGATACTTGTATTTCTTGGGAAGAGTTACTGTGTCTTTGGCCCAGTACTAAGTACTGAACCCTTCTTTTGCCTTTGAACACTTATCCCGTTACTGGAAGGACAACTTGGTGAGTTGGGTGTAGCAGATGAAGCACCTCACATTCTTATTTGTGTATTGGTTTGGAAAGAGAAAATAAATTCCCATTTACTTTACCATCCCTCTTCTTCTTGGAGACAGAGTGCACAAAGCTTAGAGGAGAATCAAAGGCACCCTCCCCGGAACTGTGTCTAACATTACAAGCTTCTTCTATGCCTACTGTATTTTCAACTTATTACAGCTTTTCTGTGGCTTGGAAAAACCCTTGACTGAGTGATGATTGTTTTCATGAAATGGTGCAACATGTAAAGCTATGGTTGTCATTAATAGTGCAGTTATGTAGAGTGTAGCTCTTTAAGCCTTCAGTTTCAAATCAGGTTAGCGCTCTGTTAACTTAAAATAGCCCCCAAAAAGAAGAAAGAAAGAAAAAAAAGAACTGTCGGAAATCAGAGGGAAATATTAGCATTATGAAACATGTTAACAAGTGGCCATTAGCACTTTATGTCTGCATGAATAGCATCTTTAAGTGTTTCATTGGTAACAGAATAGAGTGGAGTCACAGAGAATGGCATTACTTTTCAAATTGGCAAGTTCTTTAAATTCAGACTTCTTGTTATTGCCTGCCGGGGCACATTTATTCACCTGTCAAAATGTGCGCCAGGGTGGGAAAAGGTACTTTAGCTTTCCTGGCTGATCCCGGGCTCTCAGGTGTGAGGGATTTGTCCCTTCACTGTGGCCCCCTCCACACCCTCCCCACCAGGAGGAAGGAGAGCCTGAAAGCACAGGTGGAGGAAGAGTAACGCCGTGCAGGAAGCTGGCTTCTCTGGGCTCTGTGCCTGGCCCAGGGCCCCTGCACTGCGCTGATGTGAGTGCTCACGTCTCTGTATGCCTGGATGGGTGGCTGGCTGCCAGGAGTGTATGGGGACCACTGAGTGGAGGTGGTGGGGAGCTCTGAAGGTTGGCGCCTCCCCAGGCTCAAAGCCTCTTCTCCTTCTAGTGAGTCCTCATAAGCCTTAGGGAAAAGACTCTAATTTGGTCTTGACTGGCCCCCTCTCGAGTCCCCCCACCCCATTCTTCTTTTCCCCAAGCCAGCTGAACCCCTCCATTTATATTCTAATGCAAGATGCTCTTCCCCCTGGGCTTCAGGGCCTGTGTGGGCTGGGGGGAGAATAGAATTTGGCTCACCCTCAGACTCCAAAGCCCAAGTGCACCCAGATCGGGCTGCCTGGGTTGAGTGGCCTCCTGGCAGGTTAGAATTCTGGAGGTTCACTCATTCATTTTTCAACAATTTTTTTGAACACTTGCCACGTGCCAGGAACTGTTCTTGGTGTTAGGCATATAGTGATGATCAAAGCATTCAAATGACCCTGCTCTTGTGGGACATTCTCGCTGGGGAGATGGACAATAAATGAATAAACAGATGAGTTATAGAACATGTCAGAAGATGACCAAACTGCTTCCCTATTCCAAAATGGGGAATGTGTGGTGAACATGCTTTTAACAGGGTGGTTAGGGACCACCACTCTGAGAAGCAAAGGTTCCCAGGAAGTGAGGCAATCGCCATGTGGGTTTCTGGGGGAAGAGGGTTCCAAGCTGAGCGAACAGCAGATGTGAAGGCCTGTGCATAGCCTGCCTGGCTGTAGAGCAGAATGGGTCTGGCGGTCAGAGTTGAAGGAGTCAGGGAGGCGAGTGGAGGAGACCAGCCAGCGCCTGCCTGTAGGCCGTTGTGAGGACTCTGGTTTTGACCCCACGGGAGATGGAAGCCACTGGAGGAATGGCATCGTGTGGCTTAGTTTCCAGAAGGTCACTTTGGCTGCCTTTTAAGACTTGACTGTGGGGAGGTGAGGCAGAATCAGTCAGGAGACTGTCGCCAAGATCCAGGCAAGACGATGGCAGCTGGGATCAGGGGCCTAGGGATGTGAGAAAGGGTTGGATTCTGGACATATGTTGAAGGTGAAACCAACAGGATTTGCTGATAAATTGAACGTTGAAGAGAGGAGTTAAGGTGGACCCTAAGATGTTTGGTCTGGTGCCTGGAAGGGTAGAGTTGCTGTTTTCCGAGATGGGGAAGGCATTGGAGGTGCTCGGGAGGATGGGATGCCCAGTTCAAGCTGTGGGCGGCTCCTCCTCCTCCCCCTCCCTTCCTTCTCCCCTTCCTCCCTCTCCTTCCCCTCCTCCCCTCCCTCTCCTCCCCCTCCTCTCCCCAACTTCTCCCCTTCATCCTCCTCTTCTTCCCCTTCCTCCTCTTCTTAGGGCCCTGGGTGAGGGTTTGACTTGCCCTGTTCAGGAAGGCTCGCCCCTTGTGGGGCAGTTAGGAGAGCTCTAGCAGACTGCCTGTAGCCAAGATGACTCATGTCAAACTCTAACTGTAGTTTTTTAGGGAAGGTGTTTTTCTGAACTTTTTACCCAGTTTCCTTCTCTATTTTTCTTTAGCTACCAGAGACAACTTTTGACTTTGTTTCTTGCATTTCTTTCCCGGAGCTTGTTTTCTCAGAGTTCAGGTAAACCATCAGGGGCTCCTGGAGAACCATGGGATTTGGAAATGGGTATATAAGCTCTTGCCCTGGACAGCACCCTCTTCAGATGCCTGAGGCTTTTTAGGAATCCACTGCTGTGTCTTGTACCTCAAGAGAGTTCTTTTGTGAAGAAGTCTTTGTGGCTCTGCTGTGCTCAGATCTGCTGGTCAGCCCCGGGTATGGAATTTCTTATGGAAACCCGTTGTTCTCCTTTCCCCTGGTCCTCCTCCTCCCTTTCCTCATTCCTGGAAAGAAGTTGGCTGGCCGATAGAGTGTTTTTCCTTGAAAGGAGAGTGGAGAGCCCTCTAATGGAAAAGTAAAATCATTCTTGGAATCCTCCTAACAACCAAGCTGGCCAAAGCTGAGACCAAGTAAATTATTTGGGGATAATTTGCAAGGACCTGAATCAAAACAAATTGCTTTCTTGCCCTGGCCTCAGCTTGAATCTTTAGTCCAGAAGCCGGTGATTTTAGCAGTCTGATAAGAAGTAAGAGCCAGCGTTTCTGTCTGAGCCACCTTTGTTTTGAGGGCGTCTTCGAGGTTTTAGGGCTCACAGGTGAGCATCTTGTCAGCAACAGGTTCCTTATCATAGGAAGAGTGCCTTTGCCCTCAAATCTCAATAAAGATCTTAAGTGACAGCATTTAGAGCATGAGTTTAACATCCCTCAAGTCAGACCTTAGTTTTCCATCTCCTTTATGGTGCTGGCTTTGCTACATGTAGAACAAATTATTCTGGAATCATAGGTGACTCAAGGGAGAGCTCATGGAAGAGTCTAGGCTGCCAGCCTGGAGGTCGAGCCCTGCTGTCGAAGAGATTCTCAGGGACATCCCAAGGCCTCTAGCCACTCCCACGGTCCCAGATATGTGAGTGTCAGCCTCCCCCTGAACCTTCTCATAGCCACACCCCTCTTGGACCAGTTTGCCCAAGTGGAAGTTCTCGAGACCCATTTCTGTCCTTGCCCATCAATCATATCCTTCCCATCCTGGAGGAAAGGAAAGTCCTCTTCAGAAAGGGAAGAGTCCAACACAGTTCCACACTAGCTGTTCCATACCTTATCTCCACATTCCTTTAGAAATGTGTCTTGAGATGTTTGTCTCCCAGCAACTGACAACCTCCTCGTTTTTGTAAATGTCATACTCAGTAACTGGGCTGCGTGTGGCCCCTTTCACCACTGCAGGGAGAGTGGCCTGGGCGGAATTCTGTGTCTCCAACAAGCTTTTCCTGGGCTCCTCTTTCACATCAAGCCTTCTCCGCCACGTTCTAGGGCAAGTGTGGCCGAGTTTGCGTTTCCTCCTATTCTTTCTTTCTTTCTTTCTTTTCTCCTATTCTTTATTTATATATTTTTTTGCACGTGTTTGGAGGAGGGGGTAGACAACCCTGGGGCAGTCAGCATGTTAGTTTGGCTCTTTGAGATGAATAACTACTTAGCTGTTGCTCAACTACTTTTGTTTGTGAAATAAAGGGCAGTAAGCACCATGACATGAGAGAATTTCAGGTTTATTGTGATTTCTTTTTTGTGTCTGCATCTGTCCTGCTCCATTAGGGCATTACCTCGTAACTCCATAGGAACCAACACCGAAGACCATATGATTTTAAAGCTTTAAAAATCTGCGTGTGTAATAGGTCTTTTGTGAATTTTTTTTTGTTCTTTTGCTTTAGAAACTGTAATAATAATCCATAGTAATTATCCCATAGTATGCTGTCCTTTGTTACAGGAGCACTGGATTAGAGTGAAAACGTGTCCTGTATACAGTTTCAACAGCTTGATTTTGCTTCTTCCTCCCCCTCCACCCCCCTTTTCTGTCTTGTGCTATTTGGAAGACAATTTCCACATTTCTGCCATATGTCTTAGAAAAGCTCAGGACTTAGAGGCAGTAGCAGACTTAGGACAGCAAGCTCAGTTCAGGTGGGGAGGTGGCCCTGTGTAACAGACTATTATGCAGACAGTGAGCTGTTCAAACAGCTGCATTTGGGTGCTTCCCCCTTGCCTGCCCTCTTTTCTTGAGAGACTCCAAAACATCTGAAAATGCAAAAGCACTTTACCAGGTTTTAACTTTTCTGGCTTGAACAGAAGCAGCTTCAAATCAGCATGAGCACAGCAGTCTTTGTATGTTTTGTACACATTTTTTCAGCTTTTCAAGAAGGACAAGCCTTTTTTTCTTTCTCTCTCTCTTCCTCCTTCTCTTTCTTTCTTCCTTTTTTTCTTCCTTCCTTTCCTTCCTTCCCTTCCCTCCCTCCCTCCCTCCCTCCTTCCTTCCCTCCCTTCCATCCTTCCTTCCTCCCTTTCCTCCTTCCTTTCCTTCTTTTCCCTTCCCTTCCTTCTTTCCTTTCTTCCTTTCTTCTTTTCCCTTGTTTTGCATTCTGCTGAACTGGAAGAGCATTTAATCCTTGGCCTCCTGTCTGTTGAGATATTATGTTTTTCTAATAGTGCTTGTTTATGACTAAGGTCAAAGACTGTATTTCAGAACAAAAATTAGAGTTAGTTCATAATTGAGTACATATGTATGTAACTGTTTATTTTTATAGTTTGCTAATTTATTTTTAAACAGCTCAGTTATGCCAACATGTTTATAGCTCCGTTCATCACATGCCTTACCAGTCAGGGTGTTAAAAGGCACATGCTTTTCAATAGTTTGGATCCCAAGTTAAATTAGATAATGCCATCAGGTAGCAATTTAATTACATTAATTGAATGTTTAGGCGGAAAGGTAGTTTTGCAGAAGCTATAATGAAATAACATTTGTAAGTACACATGTATAAATCTCAGCATTATAGGCATTATTTGAAGTGGCTGACAGGAAAATGGATACATATCAGGCATTTAGAAGGAAACATGAGGGGGTCCCTCATAAGGGGTAGACGCTGCCTTCGCAGTTTAGGAGGCTGCTGGGCACGGCCATTTCCTTCGTGCGCTGTGTTTATCGTTAGTCCTCTGAGCAGAGACACACAAAGGCACTTGGGTCATTTTGTATGTAAGCCAGGGCTTTCCTGGGAGGCAGCTGGCCAGCCTGGGCCAGCTCTCTGAGCCTGAAAAGGCGAGACACACTCTTGTGAGGTCTTTGTCACCTTGGACGGCCGAGGCTTGGCACTCTTAGATCTCTTTCCGTGGCACTACAAGCCAGCTCTGTCCAGAATCCGAGGAGGGCTGTCTCAGGGTTCCAAGGGATTTTACAGCCCAGGATGGAAGCCGCTGCCAGAGCCTTGGGGCATAAGATGTGGCATGTTCGCCCACAGCTCTTGCCAGTGAAGATGACTTTCTGTGCTACAGAGGGACTTAAATGAGGGCCCAGAGCCCCAGCCCCTGGTCGGCTGCCTTCCCTCCATGGCCTTGGACAAAATGGGAGCGCCAGCATGTGGCTAATAAGTCAGGCTCTTTGGACCCGTGATGTAGTGTGGTGGGTATCAAATGAGGGCTAGCACAAAGGTATTTTCAGGTGTGCCCACAACTGATCCTTTGCCTGTGAGTAATTCACTGTCTTCTGACACCATCTGGTTTCACCCAGGCTGTGAAGCCCGGTGTGGTGTCCCATACCCTGGAACACCCTACGTGGGTTCTTCACCAAATGTCCCACGCCTCCCGTGCAGCGGCTGGTAGGTCTGCTGCGACTCCTGGGTGTTTGTTTCCTGGGTGCAAATTCTTCTGCCCGTTGTTGATTTGGGGATACTGACCCCCTCCCTCAGGTAAAGTTGTTCCTGGCCGTGTCTGTAATTGGCTCGTTCCCCTTAGGAGTCAGTCATGAATGACTTGGTCTGAAATTAAAGGCCCAGAGGGAGGATTACCATCCTCATCACAGAGCAAGCCGCCTTGTGTCCCGCGTCCTGGGAGGTGGGACGGGCGGGAGGGGTTCTGATTTTACCACAGTCTTGCCTTGGTGGCCTGAAGGTCTCTGTTCCTTGAGGGAGCGTTGAGGGACCTGGAAGGAAGGGTGGGAGGTGTGCTTTTGAGGGGAAGGAGGCCTGCTGGTTGGGACAAGAAGGGAAAGGAGGGTGGGCTTGGCCTCCAAGGGAAGGACGGGAAGGGTCTTCTTCCCGGTGGGGCCGCAGTGTTTGTCCAGCTGAAAGCAGCCCCACTCGGTTGACTACCTGATGAGTGATTTTCCCCAAGCTGACAGCTGCTCCAACACATTTCACCTACAAGTCCTGACAAAGCGGGGTGTTCTTTTGGGGCTGTTGTTGCTGCAGCAGGCATTTGGAAGAATCTGGAAGAAAGGGGCTGTAAAGGACGACCTTGAAGCCATCTCCCAGTCTCTGTTCCTTCCCTTCTTGCCAACCCTCTAGCTTTTGGGGTTTATGAGAAATCGGGCCCCTCCCTTTCAAACATCCATTGTGCTCTTAATAAGGGGGCTGGAAGTAAAATCACGGTGTGTGCTTATGGTTCTGGAAGAAGCCCTGGAATGCGCAGCGTCATGTTTGAGTCTCCCCTCGCGAATAACCTTGTGACGAGCCCGGGGAGGTGGTATCTGAAACCCAGGGTGCTAGAGGGCGCGTCTGGCCGCACACAGCTTCAGGGCGAAACTTCGGGTTTGGACCCAGGCCTCCGCAGTCCTGGCCCTCCTCCCATCCACAGCCCGCCCACAGGGCAAACAGCGGGGCTTGGGAGGCGCTGGGGCAGGGAAGCTGTGTGCCCGTGCTCACTGGTAGGGGAAGCAGGTGATAGGGATTAGTTTGATCTTTGAGAGTTTGCAGGGACCAAAATGTGCCAGACATTCAGCTTTTCTATATAATTTCAAGAATTTATTGCCATAGTCCCAAAGCACCAGGGGCAATGTTAACTTGGAGGAGCTTCTCAGTAAATACCTCAGGTACGTTTCCCAGGCAGCAGCAGCACCTGTTTCTTGCGTTTATCCCTCAGAGCTGAGCGGAGGCTTGAGGAGGAGGGCTTGGGGGAGACAGGCATAGAGCACTCTTGACTTTCTGTTTGCCTTTTGCTTTAGACTTTACTTTTCCTGGGTTCCAGGATGCTGAGCTCCCATTTCAAGAAGAAAATTAGTGTAAAACTCAGGTAGTCGGAGGGTGACTTCTTTGTTTTATTCTACCTTCCCCTCTGGGAGAGTGGGCTGGTAGGATGGAGGGTTCAGGCGTGTATAACATGCTGGCATTCAGGTTGGTGGCCTCCTCTGCCTTGGCAGTAGGTGGCTGGGCTGGGTGAGCCCCGAGGAGGCTTAGAAAGGGAAGGGTAGACCCAGCAGGCCTCGGGAAGATTGTGCAGCTTCATCATTGCCCCCGCATGCGTGCCAGCCGGCGACTGTGCCTGGGGGGCTGGGGAGACCACCGCGCAGCGTGCGCCCCAGGGGCTGGGTCTCTTTGTGTGAAGGCTCCCCTTCTGTTTTGTTGGGGGGAGTCCTGCCAGGCAAGTGCGAGTCAAAAATGAGACCAGGGCCCTGTGGCAGAGAGGTGGTGAAGGCTCAGTGATACTTTCAGAGTTGTCAGAATATGCCACCCAAAGCTGTGAATGCTTCCAGCAGGCGGTGAGAAATGCGAGGTTTTGGTCTGGTTGGGCCTTGACGCTCAGTGTCTTTCACTTCCTTCCTTCCTCCCTCCCTCCCTCCTCTCCTTCCCCTCCCTCCCTCCCTTCCTTCCTTCCTTCCTTCCTTCCTTTTTTGGTTTGGTTGAGCCTTGACACTCAGTGTCTTTCATTCCCTCTCTCCATTCCTTCCTTTTTTCTTTCCTTTTAAAAAAAATCAATAAAACAGTCAATCAATTTTCAGAAGGTTTAGACGAATGCAAATTATTGTTTAATTCTTAAAAGTTTACAAAAAGAATTAAACTCTGATAAATCAAAGAGCCAGAATACCATCCCTCTCAATGGGCATTGGATTTATATCTTGTCTCCCAAATCTTTGGGTTGGGTTAAATTAGCCCTCCCGAAATGTCACATTTTCCTGGCAGAGCCATCTGGGTATGCGATGAAGGCTTTCCAGTGCTGGGTAGGAACTGCTGGGTGAGGAAACCGCCAATTGTGAACCGTGAGACAGTCACTGGTGTTGGAGTTTGGACAGCGCTTAAGCCTGAGCACCACAGATTCCTTCCTGGCCTTGGGTGGTGCATGGGGAGTCTGGCTAGCAGGTGGGAGGCTCGCACCCCATCCCGGGGATAGTGGAGGAGCCGGTAGAGAGGAAATCGTGTTGTCGTGCAAAGGAAGCAAGAGCCAGCTGTCTCACAGGGAGAAGTCTGTGTCCTGGAACGCCTGGCCGGTTGGCGGTGGGTGGCGTGGGTGAGGGTTTTAATAAGAAGTCGAAGTCCCTGGAGAAGTGAGGTTCCTTTGCAGCTGCCCCCCTTTTCTGTCTTGGGTCTCCTGGTTGGACCTCAGTCTGCCCTTCCACCGCTTGGAGACTGCTGGGGCTTCAGAATGGGGCCGACATGGTCAGGGGTTGTGGGCCCCCCCTCCTGCAACGGGGGGTGACCTGGTTTGTAGGAGGTGACCTCCTCCCCTGCTCCCACCCCTAAGGCAGATGCAGTGAGTGGGGCTCGGTCTGCTCCCTTCCCCACAGATACCTTCCTGACTGGCTTTGATCCTTATTTAAACACATTCCCTGCGTATTAAGATGACAGACGCACTGGTTTTGCTCCAGGTGAGTAGGCATGCACCCTGGATGGGCCCCGGGCCCCAGCACGGGTAGGTGTTTGGAAGGGAGTGAGCGACAAGCCTCGCTGTTTCTTCTGGGAGCCCCGGATGGGCCAGTGTCCTCTCAGTCTCGCTCACCCCTTCCCCTGTCTCATTTTACCCATGAGACACTTGGATCTCTTAGAGATGAAGTGCCCCCTCCTGGTCGCATAGCTTCTCAGTGACAGGACTTAGGTCTTTCGGGTACCAGCTAAGTGCTTTTTCTGCTCTACTATATATTACCATGATCAGAGCCAAACTGGTTTTCTTTGATTGGTATCATTTAAAGGCATATTTTACTATTAGAAAGCATGGGATTGGGTGTGAACGATACTTTCTGATGTAGGAGGGAGATGAAGGGAGGAAGCTGACTGGGGACAATTCCAGAGCAATACCTGAGCGCCAGGAGTTGTGATCACGGCAGAGCATAAACATGTGCTAGCAAGGACCCACTGTGCTACCCTTCTGAATTCCACGAAGAAGTCATTCTGTCTGTGTAATTTTATTAGGCCAAGACTTTTTCCGATGGTTTATTTTTCCGTTTGCTCACAGCCCATAGAAGTGAGCCAGGGAGGGAAGCCAACATGCTTGCACTATTTACCTACTCTCTGACTTTGGAACTTAGCAGATCTGCTGTGTGTGGCTTTGTTTCGCCGACTTTTGCAAATCAAGACCATAAACTGTAAGCACATCAGCTCACTTCGAGGGACCTGATAGCTGATTGTTACTTTGATAAGTGTCTGTACAAATATTTATATGTTTCTGATAGTCTTGAGTTGCGTGGTTGCAACATGCAAAGCTGTCAGGTTTCCAGGACTTCTGGTGGTTAAAGCTTCTCCATGGAGTGACGCTTATTTTCAATCTGGCTTTTCCTCCCTGAAACCTTGTTAGCCTGCGATTTCACCTAATGCAGCACAAGTTGTGGAAAAAGAAACAGAATATTACCCCATTCCATCATTCACTAGTAAAATAACTAGAAGAGGCCATTCTGGAATGCAGAGAGGCTGGTATAACTTCTCAGAATGTGTTTTCCTGATCCCCCTTCTTAAATTTTCATGTGAGACGAGCACATTGCTGTAATTAAGGAAGCAGTGTGGTCTTTTGGAAAGGCCTTTATCTCTTGCCGCTCAGAGATGAAGTGGGCACCTAAAGAGAACATATAAACCATTTGGAAGTGACTAATCCTATTACAAAGGTGTCCTTCATTTCCCTGAAGGACCCAGGGCTTCCTGGGACACTTACATGTCTATTTACAGATCATTAAGGATTAGAGCTGGTAGATTGTGAGCTCCTTGAAGCCAAGGAATGAGGTTCATTTCATTTAATTCTCCCCACCATTAACAATACATGTTTGGAACAAATGAATGAAATCGGGTGCCATTACATATCAAGTGGAATGAAGGTAGTATTTCTGGAACGAGGATGTAAATAAGTGCAAAATTGGATATTCACTGACTCCTTTCCGGGAACAGCTCTCGTTTGGGAGAGGCTCCTGAGGTGGTCGGAGACCTCTGTTGTTGATTGGGACAAGCAGTTAAGGCTTTTCCTGTATTACAGATGAGGACTTGGAGACCCAGGAGTGCTTGTGAGCCCTCAGGGCAAGGTTACTGAGTTCTAGCAGGTCTTGAGTTCCTGCTCTGGGCTGAGTGTTTCACAGACACTATTTTAATCAGTTTCCACAGCAACCCCAGGAGGCTGGCAATACAATACTATCATGCACATTTTACTGATGAAAAAAATGAGGCTCAGAGAGGTTAAAGAGCTGCACTGGGTCACACAGCCAGGAAGTGGTGGTAGATGAGATTCCAGTATCTAATTTGGGAGCTTGAGTGCCCGCTCTGCTGACCCACCAGGCCTTGAACTCACATACCCCACTCTGAGCTCTGGGTTTGCAGTTCCAGACCTGCCAGCCTTGTACCTGGCCTGCTGGTAGGTGCTATCTCTAGAGGTAGCGGCCTCCAGTCTGGCTCTGGACTTGGTCCCCAGGGGTTGGGAGGAGTGGAGCGCCCTTAGTACACCTAGTCCTTTCCACTCTTCCCCCGTCTTTCACAGGGCCTCACTTTCCTTCCCTGCTAGAGACACTGTCTGCCCGCTCCAGTGTGCATTCCTGCCAGGGATTATTGCTCTGGCCAGGCCGCGGCTGCTCCCCAGCCCGTGCTCTGTCAGCCTGCAGGGTGTCCTTCGGGGGTGGAGAAGTCAGAGGTGGCTCAGCCTGAGGGGACTGGTCCCAGGGAAGCCCACCTGACCCCTCTCTCCTCCCCACCTCTCTGGACTGGGGGAGTTGCGCTCTTAGGATTGCCTCTCTAAACACAGCCCCTCTGCTGCCCCAGGTGCCACCCTCAAACCTTTTCAGGCCTCAGGGTTTTCTCTCCCGGTCAGAGAAGCAGGACTGTGGGAGTCCCAACCCTCAGTGCCCTGGGCAGAGCCCTGACATGCAATCGCTCTGGCAAGCAGCCTTAGGCAGGCCTGGGCGGAGGATGGAAAGGAGGAGAAGGAGCGAGGAGAGCTGCAGCAGACCAGGCGAGAGACAAAAGCCAGCTCTCGAGCAAGGCAAGCAAGCCGCCGGGCCGGGCGGCGGGGTGGGTGCCCCGGAGGGAGGGGCTGGCCTACTGGGGAAGAGTCGGGTTGGCGCCTGCTCCCTCAGAGTCTGCGTCCTGCTGGGGGCCGGTCAGCTGTTGGAGCTGGGTGTGGGGCCGCGAGTCCTGAAGGTTATGGGCTGGGAGGAGGAGGAGAAGGAGAACTGAGATGGCAGAGCACCAGACAGCTTTGGCCTCTGCCCCCCTTCCGCACTGGACACTGTGGCCCAGGTGTTGTCCCCTGGAGCTGTTTCACAATAGCCTCTCCCCTCGAGGCTGAGCGGGTTTCTTCACTATAGTCCACACTTTGGTCCTGGGGGGTCTCGTGGTCCCTAGGGCTGGTGGGTTGGTGCAGGGCAGTTGGCAAACATTGTCTTGAGAAGGCAGCCCTTTGAAAGGCTGTAAAGCCAGGTACGTCTGAGTTCCTTCAGCCGTTGGCTGGCTGGCCTGAAACAAGTTGACCCACCCCACTGAGCCTCAGGCTCCTTACCTGTAAAATGGAGCTAATTACCTTTCCTGTCCACTGGGAAGAAATGTTCCGCTCAACCCTCATTCACTCAGAGGTGTTACAGAATGTACATCTTCTCCCAGAGGTATTGCTCCGGAAGCATAAGGCATGGTGGTCTTTTGACTTGAGCCTCAGCACTGTGGGCTGAAAGTGTGGCAGGGGAAGAGGTGTGCCTGGGCCCCGGTGGCCTACTGAAGGGTGCTGTCTGCTGACCTTGCCCAGCACGTGTGGCTGGCCCGAGCTCCCCCTGGCCTCCCCAGCCTCTGTGGCCAGACGTTGTCCTCCAGCTTGGCTTGGGCCCAAAGATGGGAAAAGGTGACGGCAGCCCTAGGAACCTGAGTTCCAGGGGATGTGTCCTGGGGTCATCTCCCAGATGGGTTACCACTGTGGTGTCCTTCCCTTTCAATGTCCGTGTGCAGAGAGAGTCAGAGGAAGGGAAAATGGGGAGGAGCCGCTGCCTCTGCGTCACACCCCTCACCCTACTTGCTTCTTGTTCTGTTAGAGACATGTGGTTTCTCCATGAGTTGGACAATCATCTAAGGCTGATCAAGGTTTATGGGTGATTCAAATATGAGTATAAAGTCCCTATGTCTTAGTACACACATCCAAGAGGTTTCCCTTAGCAACAAAGTCTCCAGGCTCCTTGGAGAATCAGCAGCCTGGCAAACGATGGGGGTGAGTCCAGGCTGACCTTGGACCTACAGGTGACCTCAGTAACGCCGCTGGCTTCTGGTTTCCTTTTCCCTCTTCCCTCATCCCTCATCAGCCTGCTTCCCTCTTTCCTGATTGTACGTGTTGGTGAGTAGGTGGGTGGATCAGATCACCCCTGCTCACGTCTCTCCAGCTCACTAAACCTGTTAGCCATTAAAATTTTTAAAACAAACCCAAGTGCCAGAGGTGGCTGTGTTATGAATGTCCCAGACCACTTCTAGGAAGGGAAGTGGGCATGGAGTAGCCCGCTGCTTCATGGTGCCTTCCTGGTACCAGCATGATGCAATGCTTGCAGGCTGTCACCTCCCCACCTCCTAAGTGCACGCCCTGCAACCTTGCAAGGACCCCTGCGTCCAGCCCAGCCTGGGTGTACATCTTGCATGCTTGGTCGGCACTGATAGGGGTCACCATTGGGGAGGGGTTCTCCTTGGAGCACACTGCCGCGTGTCCCGTGAACTGTCTCGGAGGCTGTGCCCAGCCTGCAGTGTCCAGGGCCTCTTCTTCCAGGGCCTGCTGGTTATCACCATGGGCATTATCTCCACTCACCACCTCTGTGCCCAGGGCTGCGGTGTCCCCTTGAAGAACCACACACCCATCTACCCAGAGTCCCTTCTGGCTTAGAGTCTGACCCAATCCCCACCCCTCACTCCCACTTCCAGGGACTTTTGACTCACCCCGGCCTTGCTCAAAACAATGTCCTTCCTCCCCAGAGGACCAGACCTGGCTCTCTAGGGGCTGCCCTGGGGGTCCGGGCCATCTCAGCAACGCCCAGAAGTCTTGTGGTGGCCCTCGGCTGATGAAGTGGTTTCATTTAGGACCAATCACAGGACCCTTTTGAACATTTCTGTACTAGACCATTGTCCTGTCATTGGCAAAGAAACAAATGGGACAAAAGAGGTCACGGAGTCCTCTAGGGGAAATGTGTGCTGAAGATAAGGTGGTAGCGCAGAGAAAGAGGGGGTAGAAGACTGGTCTAGAAGGCCTTCCAAGGAAGAACGGTTTGTTAAATTGCTCTGTAAGCTGCAAAGTGCTAGTCAGTGGCATCTATTATTATTATCATCATCATGGCCATTATCATCACCATTAGAGGATATGGCAATGAGGTAGGGGGTAACTGTAAGCACTGATTGAGTTTCCAGCTGATTTCCTGATTTTAGAGGCCATGAATTTGTCTACCTGGAACATGCCAATTCAATTCAGGAGCTGAGTTTTGAGTCTAGACTTCAAAGCTCTCTGATAGTTCCCTGGCTAGTTCCTAGGGTTTGACTTGAATACTTGTCCATATTGTGAAAAATCTGAATTTATCAAACAGAGCGGTAAAAAGGTGATGCTTCATTTTTCAAAAGATTTTTTTTCACTTTACAAAAGGATCCTCAGTGGTATTCCTTTTCAATGGAATGTTTGTCTAGCTCAGTAAGTGTTTACAGGTCATTAACTACTCCATGGAAGGACTTTGGTAGAGAAAAGGAAACCTGCAAGGAAATAGACTCACAGCTCTAGCTTAGAGGATGCTAAAGAGAATTAGACTCTGTTGGCTGACGGGTGTCTGCTAAGCACTGTGTGTGTCCGACGCTGGGAGAGAAGTAGGCAGCATGCTTCGTTCCTCGGAGAACTGGTAGTCTCTTTGGAAGCAAGACTTCTCATGAAATAATTGGGAAGACAGTATCGTGAAGACAGAAATTAAGTGCTAAGTTGTGTTCACCCATCTCTTATGATTTATTAATGGGAGAATGGGCTTTGCTTTACAAAGATTCAGTTTACATACTGCTTTTCAGGAATACTGTTGTGGCGCACAGTGAGGGAGATTGGAGGAAGGAGTTGGCCTAAGACTCCTCTTGGGAGCACGGAGAGAGCTTGTGATGGAATGCAGAGGCTTGGCTGTCCTGGAATTTAATTCTGTATGATCAGAGTTTGCCTCCCAGAAATGACCCAGGCCCCCACTGGATGCCGGGGGAGAGACATCTGTAAGGCAAGAGGTTTGTACAAGGGGGAGAGATGTACTCATCAGACTTCCCGGAGGGGTAACTGGCTCGAATCTGAGTCGCAGACTAGTGGCAAAGTGGAAGATGGACGTCATCCTTCTTTCCTCCCGAGCTCCTGCTGGCTGCTGCTCTGAGCGCACTTTTGCCGTGTGTCAGAGGTGACCAGAGGACTAGACAGACTTATCATCAGACGGTCAGCACCAGCTCTGTCTCTGCTGGGAAATAGAGAACCACAAAAAGCTCCTGGTTCTGGCCTGGACTCCTGCCTCAGAAGGCTAGGCACTTGCCCCTTTAGTAACACCTTTGGGATGGTCAGCTCTCACCCTTCCCCGTCTGTGGCAGCCTGCCCCACCTCTTTGGGCCAGGCATTCTGTAAAAGGGTTTATTGGGCTTCTGGTGTACAGATCCTAATTTGTTTTTCCAGCTTCGGGGGACCCTCCCTGGTCCTAGCATTCTGGGATTTCAAGAGCAAATCCATGTTCCCCTAATCCATTTCCTCCGTATATGCAGAGCTTTCCATCATCCCCCTTTTTGTTATCCTAAAAGCTTTATCATGAATTGAGTTTTCGCAGGAGAGTGGCCCTGGTCTCCTTCTATTTACTTTGTGCCCTCCTTTTCTGGCAATCTTTCCAAGATTTGTAGATTGTTTCCTAGGTGTTTTAAAAAATATTCTAGTAAGAATGAAAATATCCTTGAAATTTTAGAGACTCTCAGAGAAACGGGAGCGCCGTTTAGAACCCAGAGTTGCAGTCTGCCCTACGTGTGCCGTCTCTCTCTGCCCCAGGCTCCCACGGAGGCAGTGGGTTTGGGCTGGGAGGAGTCTTGAAGTGCCTGTGTCTGAGCAGGAAGGGAGTCTGCCAAACGTCTTTTATGTATCTGTACCTTTTGGGAAGTCCCAAGCTCTCAAACCATGGGGACCATAAAAATTTCTGCACCCCAACCTGGAATACAACCTAACTACCTCCACTTGCCAAACTGGGCTCGTTTCTAGGGGGTTCCGCCCTGATTTACCGATGGACTGCGCATGCCATCCCTGTGATAAGGAAGGAAGCTAGGCAGGACTTGGAAGTTATCCAGAGTGATACGGCTGAGGAGAGATACAGGGCTCGTCTGTGCCCAGGTGTGCGCAGGTATGAGCAGTTTGCTGACTCCAGTGCAGAGTCCCAAACTGGCGGAAAGTAGCTACAGCACCTCCTCTTAGCCATGACCCACCAGGGTCAACACAACTTTAGAAGTTGGTCTGGAGCAAGCCAACAGTTGCTTTTATCGAAGTCCCCATGGAAGGGTTTGGCCTTTGATTGGGGTGGGGGTGAGGGAGGGGTGGAAGAGGAGTGAGATCTCCAGGTCCGTGGCCTTTCGCTTAGGTGGCCTCTTTCAAAAGGGTCTCTTGTCGGTGGAGAATTTGATTTGATTACTCAATGGGAATAAAATGATTTGTATGCCATGGCAGGTGGACTAGATCATCCCTCCCCAAATTGTAAAGGAGGTGAGGGCTCCCCTGTCTGCACTCCCCCCACCTCATCACTATCCATCCGTTTTTCATCTGTCCATCTGTCCATCCATTGGTCATATACAGGCGCCTATCAGCACAGTAGCTTAGAATCTGCATTCCCAATTGACCCCCTCCCCCCAGCCTCACATTCCTTGATCTGTTCTCTCCCTCTTTCCTTTTCTACTGATCCCAACTTCCTCTTGGGAAAGGGGCTGATGACCTCATTTCTGCTGAGGTGTAACTAATAAATACCAGGAGGCATGTGTTTTATTTCACAATAAAATGTACGTACTTACTCTGTTCTAAGTACGTTACAAATATTAAGTCATTTTATTTTCATAACAGCCCTATTAAGCAGATACTATTATTCTTCCCATTTTACAGATGAGTCAATTATTTAATTCCAGCTAAAGAAATAAAATTTGGTGGTGAAACATTAGGAGTGAGCCAGGAGTATTTGTCATCACAGAACCAGTCTGTATCTCCCCCAGGTTGGCTTTGCCAATTGGAGACTAGGTAGTTAGAATGAATACTCTTCCTCCCCTTTGATATTTCATCTCAGCCAGCTCTGGGCCATTTCCACTCTCCTCTCCCCATACTCCCATCTCTGCAAAAATGGCACAAGATTTATAAGAAATTAGGGAATTAGGAATAATTTATTCTAACTTCCTTGTTTACCGTGGGGCAACTGAGGTCCACAGAGGTGACGAGACCCAACATGGTCACCCGGCCAGGTGGTGGCAATGCACAGATGAGAAGCCAGGGCCCCCAGCTCCCAGCCTCACATCTTCCCACGCTCCTGTGCCACTGTCAGCACCATCCTCCCCACTGCCTCATGCTTCCTTAGTCTATATAGCTAAGGGATCTGTCGCCCCAGGAGTACGGGTCTGCTCAGGCGTCTTAAGTGATGTAGGCATGCCTCACTCACGGGGCTTCACTTTCTCAGTTTATTGCCAGTAGCAGTCTCTGTTCTGTTTCCTTCAGCTTCTTCCCGTTGAGTTGTTGTCTTTCTATTTAAGGTGGCTGCCCCCTCTTTTTCCCACTCCCCCTCCACTCCCTGTGTCTTCCCTCAATCTGCCTCTGCCACTGCCTGGGGCCACTGCAGCTCCAGTCTCAAGGCTCCAGCTCCTTCACAGATCCTTCTGCTTCCTGGTCACCTGTTGACCCCCAGCCCTGCCCTGACACGGCCAGTGAGGGTCGGGGAGGGGAGGCAGGGGGAATATTCACGTCTTCCCCTGATTCTCTGCTGTCCACAGC
Source organism: Balaenoptera acutorostrata (assembly GCF_949987535.1). Taxonomy (NCBI): domain Eukaryota; kingdom Metazoa; phylum Chordata; class Mammalia; order Artiodactyla; family Balaenopteridae; genus Balaenoptera; species Balaenoptera acutorostrata. The sequence continues at coordinate 42,516,969 of NC_080075.1, forward strand.
ACTGGCCAGCAGCTGGGGGCCCTTCTGAGGGAGGCCTTGGTGTTGTCTAACTTCCCAAGGCCTTTTGGCAAGTTAGAAGTTATCTCCAGGACCCTTGGCTGCTGTACAACTACCAGGTCTACTAGTAGGTCAACCACCCCACTTTCTGACCTAGGGGGGCTCTTAGGGCTCTCAACACCACATTTAATAGTTACCCCTGACTCAGCAGGGGTCTCAGTCCAAATTAATGCCTGTTATAAAAATCGTTTGGGGTCACTTCCCATCACTCCCTTAGAATAGTGGTGAGGTTTCTGCTTGGAATAGGATGACATTTGGTAATTGAACCAAACAGATGGCTGCGATACAGGCTTTGGAGCTGTACTCCTCCGGGAATGGGGTGGAGATGGGGCAGGCTGTAGGGTGACAAAATGGGGACTCCCTGGACTCTCAAATTCAAAACCTTTTCTGTGTTCTGAAAACTTGAGTTGCTCTAGATATTTATCTAAGAGAAATGAAGACATGAATTCATACAAACACATATACACAAATGTTCATTGTAGCATTGTTCCCAATAGTCAAAAAGTGGTAACAACTCAAATGTCAATCAATAGGTGCATGGATAAACAAAATGTAGTACAGCCATACAATGGAATATTCAATATAAGAATGAAATAGTCGGGCTTCCCTGGTGGCGCAGCGGTTGAGAATCTGCCTGCTAATGCAGGAGACACGGGTTCGCGCCCTGGTCTGGGAAGATCCCACATGCCACGGAGCAACTAGGCCCGTGAGCCACAACTACTGAGCCTGCGCGTCTGGAGCCTGTGCTCCGCAACAAAAGTGGCCACAATAGTGAGAGGCCCGCACACCGCGATGAAGAGTAGCCCCCGCTTGCCGCAACTACAGGAAGCCCTAGCACAGAAACGAAGACCCAACATAGTAATGAATCAATCAATAAATAAATCTTTAAAAAAAAAAAATGAAATAGTAATACACCCAACAACATGGACGAATCTCAAAATCATTCTGCTCAGTGAAAGAAATTAAGAAAAGGTTTAATGCTGTGTGATTCCATTTATGTGAGATTCTGGAAAAATCTAAACTACAGTGATGGGTAGTAGATATAAGATTAAATGGGGTCAGAGGATTAGGGGAGGGGCCTGACTGCAAAGGGGCATGAGAAAACTTTTTAGAGTGATGGAAATGTTCTCTATCTGATTTTGGTGAAGGTTATACCACTGTATACAATTAGCAGAATTCATAAAACTGTACACTTAAGTTGGTGACTTTTATTGTATGTGAATTATGCCTCAATAAAGCTAAAAAATGAAAACCAGCCACTTGAGTTGGACTATCATGGAAGGCTGTCTGTCTGTCTCTAGCCTTTTAACTGTCTGCGTCATCTCAAGACTCCAGCCGTCTCTGAAGGGGGTGGGGGGGACACCAAAGTACATTTTAGGGAACTCAGAATGCTCTTTGAATTCGGAGATTTCATGGAAGTTGGTAACGTCTGGGAGAGAGACAGAAGCAGACTGAGATGATGTTTTCCACCACGAGCAGAGCACATGTACTTATGTGAAAAATGCGTGAGCACTTGTGAGTGTTTGAGGCGAGAGACAGTAAGAGGAGGGGTTTATTTCATAGAATTCTAGAGGGCTTTAAAAGATGAAAGGGGAGAACATGCCTGAGTCAGGCTTACTCATTGATATATCTTCTCCTTGGGTGGAGATCCCAACTGTGTGACTGTCCAGTGAATTCCTGTAAAGTGAAAGTTTTTGTTTGTTTTTAACATCCATCTTCCTCTCCAAATTGTCTCTCATGCAGTTTCCAAGGTAGTCAGCATACATGTGATATCTGAACTTTCCTCATTCATCTGGCAGACGTGGGGAGAATGCCTTTTCTGAACCCAGCTCTGTGCTAAGGCCGCATAGATTTAAGTCCTTACGTGGAAAACTTCTGTGCATGTGTAGTGTTGGGTTGCATCTGGCCACACGGCCTTATTCTGGGACTTGACTGTTAGGGGGCTTTGATATGAACAGTCAGCCCAGCCTGGAGAATTGAAGGCAACATTTCAAATAATAGTTACATTAGCTGCTGCCTTCGTTTTGGCGGGGTCTTCCCTTTACCACACCCAATAGATAAGGCGGCCAAGATCATCCATGTTTCCTGCTCGCTGGCATCAAAGCGAAGTCCTTTTTAGTGGTGCTGGATTCAAAAGAATATTAAAAATATGTTTGTAGAGCTTAGTGTTTTGCATTCAGGGTGTGCTTCTGCTGAGCTTAACTTCTTTGCAGCTGACCAAGGTTGAAATAGAGCTAGAGGGTTGTACAAGCTTAAAGATGGGTTTCCCGTAAAGATGTTATTTTTTGGTAACTGACAGCCAGACTCAATCAACCTGGCACACATTCTGGTTGGTGCATGTGCTTCACTTCTGCTCTTCTCTAGGGTGTGGGGTGGCTGTTTAAAGAGGGTGGATATTAATGCTAATCTTTGTGTAGCATAACAGGTTACTGCCACTTGCCTTTTTTTATCTGGAAATTCAAGCAGATATCAGAAGGGAACTGTTTGTGGCTACAGAGATGGTTCAAATTGTCATTATGAACAGAAAAGATACTTGGAAAAATAACTTTCCTTTTAGGAAGGCAAATCAGTCATTTAACCACTATTTGTTGAGTTCCTAGGATATGTGTATATCATATATCACATGCTATGCTGGATCCTTTAAAGTAAAACAAAAATAAGTAGAAGTCAGAGTCCCCACACTTAAGAAGCACATTGGAAAGACGTAGAATTAAGTAGAGGCACAGAGAGCTAACCAGTGGTGTAAGGACTGGTTATGAGTCCAGGTGGTGCAGGGAATGAGTGGTCCTTAAGGTTGGGAAAGGAAGAGATTGATTCTTTATGCTAAGGTGACTAGTAGACCTTTAACTGGGACTTGAAGTATGAACAGGATTCCAGGAAGTCGAAGAGGAAGAAGGAAAGCCTGAAAGGAAATGAGAAAGGAAGGGATTTTCACTTAAGCAGAGTATTTTCCTTGGTGCATAGAGGGAGCTAAGCCTGGAATAAAAATTTAGGGTGGGACTATGGAGCTCTGGAATAGACGCTTAAGGTGTTGGACCATATCCTGTAGACCACGGAGGCTGTCAATGTTCTGAGCAAAGGACGAAGGCAGCATTCTAGGAAGACATAAATTAAGGACTCTGTCCCAAGGAAGGATGGGGCTGGTTGTTGGGATTCTCTCTTTAATGTCCTTCATTCTGAGTTCTCCCCTTTGACAGATATGTGCTAGAGGATGGAATGGTTGACTGTAGGGTTTTCACAAGCAGAATGGAACCAAACATTGTAGGAGACTAGCAAATCAGTCTGTTATTAGTGTAGAGTCTCGGAAAGTTTTCATTTCACCCCTATTGTGAGTGGGGAGTGGACAGGAATGAAGTTTGGAATCAAGAGCCCATTGGGTTCCCAGTGGACCCTTGTCCCTCTCCTCCAGACCATCCATGTGGGGAATTGTTCAGGGCATGGTTAGTTTTTCATGATGGTATTTATCATTCAGATGGTGTGTGATGAAATAAGGCAGGCACCAAATTCATATCCTTATGAACTCTCTTTAATAGCACCCTCCTGCTTTGGGGATTTTTTTAAGCTAGCCTGAATTTGAATGAAACTTTGTGGATGATGTAACAGGAGAGTTGATAAAAGGAGTATTAGATAGGCATTTGGGAGGGGAAAGGAGGTCTAGGGGCTCATGAGGTTAGCTAGGGACGCACAGAAAGTCAAAAGGAAAGCAGAGATCCTAGTGAACCCAGAATGTTCTAGAGGAGGACTAGCCTCTGTTAGGATTTGAAATGGCCAGAACATCTTTTCAGCCTCTTTCATGGTACTTCCTCCTCTAGCCAGAATTTTCTTTTGCGACAGGTGTTGGTCAGACAAGTTTTTTTGTTTGCGGTTGGTCTCTTGGCATACAGCATGGCTCCTTGTCCTGGACAATGAGGAGGGCATTTTAGCAGCAGGCAGGGTAGCTCTGCGCACTGCAAAGGAATATCAGCTTCTAGGAGACTTGGTGGCTTTGGGGAAAAGCTCACAGTGGCAGAAATTAATCAGAAAGTAGAGTAGAACCGAATTCCAAAAGCTGGTATTATATGGATCTGGATGTGCTGTGGGCCAAATGACCAAAAGGAAATGGAATGAGAAATGGTGTAAATGACTAACAAGGACCCTGTTGGCAGGGGGACTGCTGTTGACCAGCTCCCCGAAGTGAATGTAGTTAGGTGTTTCCACTTTATCTTCCCCAAACTCTCTGAAGCAACAGTTTCATTAGGGTCTAAGACTTCCTTCAGGAACCTCTTGGTCACCTATTGTTTATGACCAACAGCAATTTTTTCTTTCTTTCTTTCAAGATAAATTAATTTGGGGTGGTAGTGACTTCAGGCTGATTTTGACTCTGGCTACTGGTTTGAAATTTTTTTTGTTATTATTTTCACATCGACCAAAGCTAGAAAAGTTTCACTGAATCCCCCTGCAATACAAATGTTTCCTTTCATCAGGGAAGCCAACTATTTACAGCCATAACAAGGTTTACGCTGAATTGTATAATTGATACTGACTTCTGTGTCAGCAAAAAAATGAAACAAAAGCTGATCATAGGTGACGTTACCTAAATGACGGTACCTACGTGTGTCTTTCCTTTCACATTTGCTGTAATCTTGTTACGGCATTGTCCTATTACCTCAAATACTGTCATCTTTAAATGCTGTCAGGTCATAACTGGATTGCCAAGGACAAAGGACAGGAATCAGCGAGAAGTCAATGGCATTTCCCAGCACACCCCAGAGACGGTCTTCTTCCCCCTCGCGTAGGTTGAATTCTTGGAGAAATTGTTTAGTTAAAATGATGACTCAGGTGTCTTTTACAGGCTTTGATGAAATAGCCAAGTTCACTCCTTGTGTTCCTAGAAGGAAAGAAAGAAACAGTGTCTTCCAACAGCCAATGAGACAGACTCTTCCAGGATAATGTTAATGTTTCTGCACAATGAGAATGCATTATAAGTATTATTATTGTGTTTTTTTAAAACCAGCTCAAAAGTAATAGCAAAGAGAGGTCTCTATGTGAGAGTTTAACATCCAGTTATTCTTTATAATGTTTCCCCAGATTTGGTTAGGGGACTCCATTTTAGAGATGGGAAAACTGAGTCATAAGACGCTTAGAGGTAGACATCATTGGACAGCTGGAGTCGGGAACATTCCTGTCTTATGTTTATGCCATATGTCCATGTTCCTCTCATATATTTAGACCAAATTCTTATCCAGATTTCTCATAAAGTGTTCATAAATTTCCAGTCTTCACTTTTCTGCAGCTTCCTTAGTTAGAATAGCTGATAGGGAAATGGCTGCATCGAAATTAATCCTCTTGCTTTTTGCATTCCGTTGCTCATAAATAAGGGAGTGAGAAACGGTTACTTTGAACGCCCTTATTAAGGCAGGTTTGGCTGCCAGAGAGTAGGGCAAACTGAAGGGGATGGGCTAAGACATCTTTTTCATGCCTCTTTTTTTTTTTTTTTTAACTTTGGCTTTTATAATGGTATAATTTAGTTTTTCCTTAATCTGATTCTGTATTCATTTTTTAATATATAATGTTGATTAGTATGTTCTATTATTTATAGACCTCCAGAAGGATCCCAAGGGAAGGTAATCTCCATTTGAGAAGACGATTTCCCAATTTCCATACAGATGACGAAAAAGTCACTGCCCACTGCATGCCACCCACCCCTTGCCCCCTGCTGAGTTTTCTTCTTACGCTCTCAGTGTGGGGCATTGTGGGCCGCAGATACCCGAAAGCCTGACTGGAGGTGCAACATGGGATGTGCTGACAATAACGCAAAAGGACTGCCTAATTGACTTGCAAAATATAGGTTAGGGAGTTTTATGGGATATCAAATTATCTTATTCTTTCTCTGATTAAAGACAAAATATTATATTAAGTAGATCATTACATGGGTAAAAGGTTAGAACTTCACACACTTAGAGGTGTAGCCTGGGTTTCCCCCTCCTGCCTGTGGCAGAGGCTCGTGGCGAGTAACTGATCGAAGGTGGGCAGATGCCCTGTTCGTAGAACTCTGAACTGTCTGAATAGTCAAGTTAGATTTATAGGAGGGACGTTTGCCTTAGCTTTGAATTTCCTGAGTCCTTTTAATTCTGATAGAATAGTAATCTTAAAATTAAATTTTAATTTGTTCTGATTCCATTTCTTTTAGCAGGGAAAGGGATGAATACCTGAAAGGGGGAATACAGGGCGAGAGCAGTGGCCAGGTTTGAGAGATGAGTGGCTTCACAGGGTGTTGGGCAGAAATGCCACTCCTTGTAGGGGTATGGTCATGTTGAGACTATGGGCTGCTTCTCTGTCATACCGTGATGCCTTGGTCCACCACCTAATGCTTTTAATGATGCCTTGGTCAACAGTCTGATGCTATAAAGGTCTTCCTGAAAGACATTCCAGACCCAGTCCTGTTGTCGAGTTGGAGCTTCCATGTGTCTGATAATAATCTACCAGCTAATCCATCATGCTGCCCACTTCCGTGCAAAATGTGTGTGTGTGTGAGCGTGCACATGAGCGTGCATGTGTAGTCTAAGCATAGCTTTCTTGAATTTCTCACTCACTTCAGTACTTAACGATACATGTGTCCATAAAGTGGACTCTCAGTATTTGGCCACTGCAGTCTCTCTCATTGTGTGGGAAGAAGGCACGGGTGCCCAACTGGAGGTGGGTCAAGGTGGGCTGGCAGAGCTGTGATTGATGTCTCCATTTGATGTGTAGGGGAGAGAGCGAGTCACAAGGCATTCTCTGCAAATGAGCCATGGTCCAGCTGCAGAGCTGTGACCATGAAAGACCCAGGACTGACCTCCCCAGGAGGTCTTGACTTTCAGCAGCCTTTCAGTCTAATCCATTTCAGAATGGAGAACAGCTTGCCACTGTCCTTTACTCTTGATCTGCTGACAAAGCAACGGTATTAGAAACTTGGGTAGGTATGGAAATAGATCCCTATATATACTAAACATCTCGTGTGTGTGTGTGTGTGTGTGTGTGTGTGTGTGCACACGTGCGTGTGTGAGCACATGTGGGTGTGTGGAAGGAGAGAACCAGAGCAGAGGGTTGGAGAAAGAAAGTAGGGAAAGTAACACTAAAATGTGCAGTATCATTCCCCAGCCTCCCGAAAATGGGGATCTGATGTAGCAATATGTATTTCCAAAAGAAGACAAAGCCATCTATTGGGTGAAAGGGTTTGTCTGGGGGGGGACCTGGAATTGCTGTGTGACCTTAGGGAAATACTTGCCTTCTCTGGGTTGAACTCAGCCCATTGTTCACAAGGGGCAGTGCTGCTATTTATAGACCATGTTTGACTGTCCCGAGTGAAAGACAGCTTCACTTCTCACCTCAGAATAGCAAGCGTTGTTTCTCATATCTAGGTTGCTGGGACAGTTTCCTAGGAACCTAATGTTCGGCAGCTTTGTGACGTTGGAGGGAGGGTTTTTCTTTCTAAATGACTTGATTGGTTTTTGCCACTTTTCACATTATTTCCCAGGTCTGGGGTTTTTCTTATGTCCCCTCACAGGCAGAATCTAAATGATCCTCGTTTTGTTTTGTTTTGTTTTGTTTTGTATTGTTTTTTTTTTTTGAGTTAGCTTAAAGGTACCAAGGGCTTTCCTGGGACTGATGTCTGGAGGCCAGTGGCCAAGCTGACAGCAGCATGATGTCGGTGGAAGCCTGGAGTTAGCTGCCCACTGTGCCTGTTGAGGAGGCTGGCTTTGGGATTCTTGCTGGGGTTACCTTGCTCCACCCTGCCTGGTTGCAGTGACTTTAGCTCATTCTGGGTTTGTGTGAATTCATCAGTCTGACCTATGGCATCCCACCCCATTCCATCCCGTTGCATTCCATAAGCCAGCAACTGCAAGACCAGGCTCCCAGTACCCTCAGCTTCCTGCGTTTGTGTGCAGGTCTGCTTAGGGAATTGGACTTTGACCTTGAGATCAGTCCACTTGGGAACTATGGTGGCAAGGGATAGCTGTTCTTCCGGGCTGTCCCTTGTTGTTTGGGGGTGGGGGGGGGTGTGCACATAATTTTTATATTTCCTATTTTGATTCAAATACTGGTCTCTTTTTTTGGCCAAGTCTTAGGCAAATGCCACAGAGGATTTCTTTTTGGCTTGAACTTGATGAAATTGAGATGAACTTGATGAAATAAACGCAAATTTATGCACACATGGTCATGGACACATCACCACAACACCCTCCCCCCGCCCCTCCCCGGACCAGCACATAATGAGCTATTCCTAAGTAAGGCTTCCTAAATTTTGAGGTCTCACTTTGCATGGTGATAAGTGCAGAAGACCTCAGCCCCATATGCATTTTGGCTTGAGTTGTTAACCTTTCCTTCCTTCCTCCTCCTTTTCTCTCCCCCTACAAGGTCTTCCTTCCCTTAAGAAAAAACGTGTGAGCCATGCTGGGAGTATAGACTTGACCTCCACCTCACCAGGTGCAGCTGCTGATCAGAGCAAAAAAAAATAGGAAATATGTATTTTTTAAGGGGGGGGGGAGGGTTTCTGTTCCACAATCACTGCTGTTTCAATAAAAAGCAACCTGGTTTATCTGTAAAACCTACTTCCCTTTCTGGTGAGTGGGACCCGTTTGAATGGCAGAGGACTCCGTTGGAAGAGAAAAGGGAGGGGAGGTAAGAGAAGGGAGATGTAGAAACAGAGGTGGAAAGGAGAAGAAAAGGGGGAAGAGAGAAGGAAAGAGGGAGCGGGGGAAAGAGGAGTGACATTTGGGCTATTTTTAGCTGGACTCCAATGCAGATTTCATCAGGCTCGTTGGCTGTGGGGAAACCGACTGTACGGACAGTCACCGTGCCTGTAACTTACTGTGAAGCGGCTGTGGTGACTGAATTTTCTGACACTGTCAGAGTTTGGACAACCCTGCCAGCTCCTGGAAGGAGAGCCTTACAACTGTCACAGGCGAAGCATCAGAGGCACGCGCTGTCGATAGTGACCTGCATTTGCAGAAACTCTGAGGGCTTTCTAATTAACGGAGGAGATCCAAATTAGAGGAAAGCTGTTCGACAAGCCCCCTCACATGCACTAAGTGTCACGGCGCAGATAATCATTACATCTAACAAGCTCCTGATTTTTAACAGAAGCTATGAGATGAACTGTCCTATAATGGTTCAGTTTCAAGGAGGGGAAAAAAAAAGCACACCCTAGCCCCCCGTCTGAAAAAGAAGAAAGAAAGAAGGAAGGGAATAAAGAAAGAACAAGAAGAAGAAAAGAAAATAGGGGAAAAAATAGGAAAAATGGGGGGCAAAATGAACGAGAGATTCTCATGCTAGTGCTTTGGGCAAATGTTCAGACCCCATCCCTGAATTCTTGCCTTTGTCACTGGCTGGAAGAATCAGATACATCTTCTGTTTTAGATTTTCCTTACTGTAATCTATGTCTGCTAATATGCCAGCTCGTTCATTTGATGTTTCCCGGAGACGAGCCTCCTCCGTGAGTTATTTCTGACCATCGCAGCATTCCACAGGGTCTGAATTGTTGAAAGCAGTGCCCCAAACCATAACAACTTGAATATTACAACCGAAACACGTGATGTAGACAACAGTTGATTTGGGGCTCTACCTTGGATGGAGAAACAGGCTGGGGGCTGAAGGGGACCTCATCTGTCCCTGGGGACTTGCCTGAGATCCCTTGGGGATCTGTCTGAGCTCAGGCCTCCTGACCCCATCCAGGGCTCTGTGCACAGGGCAGGGGAATTTAAGTCCTGGTTTGAGGCATTGATTGAAACCAGCTTTCAAAGACCTGCGTGGAGCCGATCATTTGCGTGCCTTCCTTTCTGGGTGTTCCCCTTGTCAAAACCATTTCTCTACATGGGACACACATCAGAGGGGGAAAGGGCTGTAAACCTTGAGGGTTGGCCGACATCGTTCAGGAAGTGCAGTATTAAGAGCAGCGCTTCTCTTGTCCCCGTTGATTCTCCCCAACTACCCATACTATCCTTGTAGTTATTCATGGGAAATAAAATAATATAAATCACGCTGCCTGAGTCTTCTCAAACGGCTCACAAAATAATCACAGGCTGAAATGCAGGTTTTCTTGCCGTGTCTTTGTCAGTAAATCAGATTTTGAGCATTTATCAGCAAAAGTTAGATTTAAGCATCATTCCTGTAATGTTTGAAAGAAAGAAGATTTGTTTTGGTAGGGACTCTGCCAATCAGTGAGCTTCCAGCTTGACTCTGCTATCAATTATTGCTGCAATTATTTGTCTAGTTGGATATTTAAAATGTCATCAGAAAGAGATGATTACATATTCCAGAAAGCAAGGCACTGTATAATCAGATGAACTGAATCCAGTTAAATGTAGTGTGGTACCAACCTGTCCTTCAAAGTAGAATTCTTGAGCTACCACCTAAGCAGCAGCCTTCTGCCCGGTTTTTAGGAAGCTGATCTTAACCTTGGGATGCAGCATGTTGCTGAGGTCGGGTGATACTCAATTGTGGGAAACTTTCCAAGTCTGAAAATGGAATTGCTCCTTCAGATACATGAGAAGTGCATTTTGGTTATCTCATTCAATTCATCTGCAAATCTATAAATAAGATGTCCCTCTATTCTTCTTGCTTCCTGTGGATTTAAATGCCAAATCCTGATTTGTGGCAAAGTTGTCACATGTCCCTTTTCCCACTCTCTCTGCCTGGTGCCCAGGATCTAAGCAGTGGCAGTAGAAATTACAACTGTTTGGAGGCCAAGAAAAATCTCCATTTCTCGCTTTTCTCCAATTCCGGGTATTCTCGGCCCTGCTCCATCCATCAGCCTTCCCCCCCCACACCTCCTCCAGCACACACCCTCCTTCTGTCCGCACCACCAACAGGAAACAAATACAGCTCCAATTTTTTTTTTTTAAGGAAGAAAAGAAACCACAACCTGAACAAAAACTCCAGCCAAACCGAACTCTCTACATAGAGCAATCCCAAATGTTCTAAACGAATAGAAATCCCCCCTTGAACAGGTCTGCCCCCCTCTCTGGGCATCAGGAGTGCCCCTTAAGAACAGGATGTTAGATCTGAAAGTGATAGCCAAGCCCTCAGCCGGGAAACATTAGTCCATCCCCATTCTTTTGACACCAAGATTAGAACTGACTGGAGGTTCTGGAGATGTTTTCTGTATCTAAGGTGGGTTTCATGAATTTGAGAATTTTCTATGGGGCTTTTCCCAATTCACTTTCCAGAGAGCATGCTTAGCTCTTATGATTCCAGAACACCACGATGATCAAAAGACTTTCCCACCATAACATAAAATTTTGGGGTGGGGAATCTGTTAGAAAATTAATCTCATCTGTGAGGCAGGGATGGGGGAGAGGGGGTGGGAGAAGACCTTTTAAAACACAGGAGCCCTGGGTTGTGTGTGTGCTGGAGCATGTGGGAGAGAGAAAGGTGTAGGGGGTGGGGCATCCAAAAAATGACTTAAAAAAATCAAACTCATTGAAATGGAGAAAAAATATTGTCTCTGCTGCAGTTACCTCCTGTCACCTTTGTCCCTCTCCTCCTTCACCGGCTGTGCTCAAGGACGTTCACGTCTTGCCTGGGTTTCCCTGCCAGGCCCTGCAGCTTGGGGTGATCCGGGTCAGCTGACCACACTGCCCTACTCGGGGGCAGAAATTGCTTTGAGCCTTGAAAGCAGGTTATATGCTTGTGGTGGGTGGGGTGTATGTGTGAAGACCACAGAACAAGAGGAGTGAAGGGCCAGATTTAGCTCTTAGGAAACAGAGAGGAGGCCCAGGGTTCTGAATGTTTTTGCTTTTCCTGGGATCCCTGCCTCATTTTAGTTTTCAGGGTGTACGTGTTTCTCTCATGTTCTCCGGCGCGTCCCAAACAGAGGCAGGGGCTGGGCTTGGGCCTGGAGCTCTGGCTGGGCAGGGACATGCCAGTCGTTTGGCTGGGAAGCCCCAGCCAGCACTCCAGGGTTTTGCACTCTCTTCTCTGGGCCTCCACGGGGCTGTGCCAGGATCTGGTGCAACTTGGGGCATGAGCTGTGGGCTGCTGCAGGCATTCTCCTGCATCGGAGGCAGGGAGGCAGATGAGGTCATCCAGACAGCCTTCCAAGGCTAGCCTTATTTAGTGGAGCAAAACTATGTGTTCTAAATAGGATTGCTTGAACTGCAGGACTTCACACTGTTCTTTCTCTCGGGGCAGAAAGATAGGGGTGTAGGTGGGGAATGAGAATAGAGAAAAGTGTGGGAGATTACTAAAAAAAAAAAAAAAAAAAAAATTGAGAGAGGGAGAGGAAAGGGACCCAAACTAGGTAATTGGGACCAATTCATCAGAAGACTTAAGGAAATTTGACATCTATTGTAACTCTTCTAACTGTATAATTACACAGCATTTGGAAAGTGAATTATTAACTTGATTGTCCATAACGACCATTGTGTAAATATACAATCACAGGTTGTCAAAATTGTACAGTGAACCGATGGGCCAGCAGCCACTTTCAAGGGGCTGTAATCATCTCCCAGGTCAAGGCTGACCTGGAGGCTCCTTGGTTAGTGAATCATTTACGGGAGAGACCTCAGCAACTCCGGGAAGGCAAGGTTCCCCTGGTCACTGCCGGGTCCTTGGCAGCTCCTTCCAGCCAGGTCATTTAGAATCGCCCTCCAGGAAGAAAAGGTCACTGAACAGCACTTGATTTACGAGTATTGATTAAGGGGCTCTTCTTTGCCCAGAATGGTGCCAGGCGAGGAGAGGTGGACAGCACGCTGTCGGTTCTCAGAAGGCTTGGACTTTAGTTGGGACCAGTTGTGGTGGATACATAATGATCGCGCGGAGCCCTGAACCCAAACATAGTGTAAGGCTGGGGACAGAGCATGGGATATCCCTCACCGGCCTTGCGTTTGTCTAACCCGGGGCCTTGGTGCCCCTCACCCCCTGAGCCACGATGCTGCCGCCCTGGGTGCAGGCAGGCACGGAATCTCAGTGGGGCCTCCTCCCGGGGAAGTCCGCAGCCTGCTCCGCACTGGAGGAGCAGCCGTGTCAGCCAAGAGCCGCAGGCCATAAATGCAAAGTATGGTTTAACAAAAGCAGCTTTTGAGTGAGAAAGCTGAGTGGAGTTGTCCCAACCTGTCAACTTCAGATTTCTTTCCTCCTCCCCATAAATCAAAAAACGGTTGGTGGAAGGGAGGGACAGAAGCGTTTCATTTTCAGATTTTGTAAGAAAATAAAATCAAATCAAAAGAACCTGTCCCACGCTGATACCTTACATGCCAGGTTTGAGCCCGAGGCAAATTTTTGTGGCCATGTAATAAGCCTCTTTAAAATGGTGACAGACCCTTGACTCTGCCTTGAATTACACTGATAGAAGACATTTCATTGCGTTAGAGCCAGGGCAGGAGTACAGGATGGTTCTTGCCTGGTCGGCCTCTTTGAACACACCCGCCCTGCTGTCCACACTCCCACCACCTGACAGGGCTGGGCCGTGATGGTGGCGGAGATCTGTGGGCCGGTGACAGAGGGGGCTTCCTACCCAGCAGTGGAAAGTTTAGGCTCTGGAAGCAAAAGGATTTCAGCCTGAGGGGCCTGTTAGGGAGAGGGGAGTGCCTCCGTTCCTAGTGGACCTGGGAGACCTTGACATGGGCGGCTCCGGGTCAGTCTCACTGCCGGTGCTGCATGGAAATAGAGTATAGCTGAGGCCTCATTGCCCAGGCAGTCTTAGATTCAAAACAGGAAATGATACTGGGGACTCCCCTGTGGGGGGGGGGGGCCCTTGATGTCTATGGAGACGGGAAAGGGGACGGTGGCCTCAAGGTCCAAAGAGGCCAGGTCTCCACAAGCTGAGTTTCCAAGTGGACCTGTCCAGTGGGTGGAAGGGATGGTGTGTTCTTGGTTTGAGGAGCTTGGAGGAGTCTGATAACTTTGGGTGTTGCCCCCGTTGTATCAACAGAACTAGTAAGCCCGAGAACAGCCAGCAGCACCCACCCTGCGGCTGGACTGGGGCCCCTCGGATGACTGCAGATGATACACATGCGCATCTCCTTTTTTATTCAGGAAATTCTTTCCAGGTTGGTCAGTGGGATAAATGAAGGATTTGAAATTGGGTAAAAAGCCAGGAAAATATCTCTGAAGCCAAGAAAATAGGCCACCAGTCAGTAGGCTGTGTCTGCCTCTCCTTTGTTCTGCAGGGCTGTCGGAGAGGTTGGGTCTGAGGCCAGGGCTCGGAGGAGGAAGGTGCTGAGGGACTGAGCAGGTGGCAGCAGGAGTTGGAGGGGCGTGTGGGCGGGCAGAGGCCTGTTTCTGAAAGAAGGACTCTCTGCCATGGGACGAGGCCTGGCCTCGAAGCCCCAGAACCTTCCTTGATTCAATCTCACCTCAGGCAAGAGGGCAGCCTAGTTTTGTTCCTGAAGAAATGTCAGAGCCTGACCTGCTAGACCATTTTTTTTTTTTTAAGTTTGTAGAGCTTTGAAGCCTTAAATTAGTTCTCATAATTTCTGAGCAGTTCTGTATTAACCATAGGACATAATAGGTTTTAATTCTGGAGAATGGCCAGTTCTGGTTCTAAGAATCTCTTGGCCAAGATTGTCACAGAACATTAGGCCCATAGAGTGTGCCTTCCCCATTTCCCTGGACACTCACACCCTATTTTATCATCCCAGGAAGGCAAGTGATTGCCTGCAAGTGGCTGTAAGACTAGTGCCCGGACACTCTGCCTCACCCCATCCGGAGGTGGGGTGAGTGAGATGAGTGAGTGGTGACGAGGGGCAAAGGTTGGTCCCCAAGTCAGTGGGCAGGACTCTGAGTTCCAGCTCTGCTCTCACTACCTGCAGCAAGATGCCTCTGAGATCTTCTGTCACCTGGGGAGGTGAGGATAACACCTTCCCTCATCCCACAGGATGACTGTGGGGTCAGAATGTGAGGAGAAGGCTTTGGGAAGAAGATAAAACCCTCCACAGAGGCCACAACATACTTTCTCAAGAAGGGCCTGGCTTGGAGGCTACCCGTGCTTCTGGGCCCTTTTCCTTTGAAGGTTGCACACATCAGCCCTGGAAGATAAAACCAGAAAACTCTCCAGCTCTCTGGGCCTGCTCACATCCACCAACCATGCCTCTCCCCTCCAGCAGCATCACTGCCCACATGCCGCAAAGGTCCTCCTCCGCAAGGCCCAGGGACTCCTGAAAATATCCGGGGTCTTCTCATAAGTGCCAAGCTTGGTTTTCTTAAACTTATTCCGATATTTTCTTAGACTGATGAAAATGGAGATACGGAGGCATAAATTACGTTTGGTAGTTGACGCAGATAAAAAGGCTCGGGGTGGCCTCTTCAGAGGAATTTGGGAGTTGCATGTTCTGCTTGCTTTGATAGAGAAGTCCTTCTCTGCCCTGGCTGGTGTTATCAGAATTAAACGTTTGCTGAGCAAATGGTCAGTCTCATTGGATCCACCTTTACAGCCCAAAGGCCTTCCTCCCCTCAGTTGAAAATGCTTGTTGCGTGAGACTGGATGATTTGGGCAAAAGAAACATGTTCAGGAATTCAGCTTCTTTCATTCCTCACCTCTTCTTCTAACCACAAAGGTACAGCGGTTGAGCCCCACTTTAAGAAAGCCCAATACACACCAAATCTCATCAATGGAAACTGATAAATTAGAGGGTGATTTTTCACATTACAGAAAGATTGTTAACTTTTCAAAAGGTTTCCCCGCAGGGTTCCTTTAAATAGTGAGCTCCCCCACTGAATTTAAAGTGTTTGTTTACAGATCATTAACTACTTGACAGAGAGGTTGGGGAGGGGGTGGGGGAAGAAGCACTTAAAAGGTAAAAGTGTTAGAAGCCCTGCCAATTTTCGATGAGCCTGGAAGGGTGATGAAACATCCCTGAAATTACGTCCCTTAGCAAATGTGATTCAGTTTACAGAAATTCAGTTTACACATGGCTTTCCAGGAACCCTTCAGGTTGGCTGAGGCAGGGACCACAGGACGCTGGGGCCTTGCCTCCCTGGTTTGGGGTGGCTGGGAGAGGACTCTGGCTTTTCTTAGAGTCCTGTGTGTGCCCTCATGTGCAGTGGGTACCAGGCTCTGACATGAGGCCAAGCTTTGCCACTGGCCTTCGGGCACGGGCAACAGAGACCTTTCCCCTTGACATTTAGCCTGAGTTTGTGGGAAGTTTCTTCCTGGTTCTCTCTGACCTTCAGTCTCTTTGGCTCAGGACTCACCTAGGTTTCCTGCTTGAAACTTAGACAGGTAAGCTTTGCAAGACTGTGCCCCAGGAGGTTGAAAACCACCACCAGGCCTACTCTCTGAGTCTGAGAATTAGCCTGGGGACCAGACCCAGCCCACACAGGCCTGTAGGTTTTTTCTCATCCCTGCAAGTTCATAAGGGGCATAGGCCCATCCTGGCCAGCTTCTAGGATGGCCCATAGTAGGTCTCTTAACTGCGTCCAAGATTCCTGCCCTTGATCTGGTCTCAAGGAGACTCAAGACTGGCCTGGGAGAAAGAACTCATCCATCTAATCCAGTCTTCTCTTTTTAAAGATGAGAACACTTAGGGCCAGGAAGGGGAAGGGATTTACTCAAAGTCATGCTTAGCCGGGGAATGGCAGAGTTGGGATTGAAGAACTTAAATTCCTGACTTTGTTCTAGCAGTCTCTCCAGAGGAATGAGTCCCTAACATCCTAAAGGAAGAAAGGAATCTGGAGAGAGTTTCAGTGGGACCCATGAAGGAATGGATTGGGCAAGGCCTCTTTAAAAGTAGTTCCCCAATTCCCCCAAATAACCTGAAAAATAACCTCAGGTAGAGGCAAGCCTGTGCCCACACATGTACACTCCCTCACACCCCACCACACACAAACAAATTCCTCCAGTAAGGACTCAGAGTGGGAGTAAGGTTACCCCCGCTCTTCCCGTGGCTCTGAAGAGAAGAAAGAGGGGAAATTTGGAGGGAAGGTCAAGGTGATGATTGAAGAGACACAGAGTTATAGGAAAATCTCCACCTTTCTTGCACAGTCATTTGTTGAAGATGTGTCAGCAAGTACAAGCCCATGTGAAACTGGCAGTGCTACATCTGAAATAGATTATTTAAACTGGGGAGGCAGGGTTGCAGGAAGAACGTGGCTATCAACACTTGTTTGTCTGACTCAGAGGAATAGAACACAGTGAATTCTGCCTTGGTAGACCACTCGCCACTCATCAGGGGGCAAAACAATCAGGGTGGGGGGGAAACAAAACAGGACAGATGACCTTTCAGAGTTTCACCAGCGTTCACGTGGCTGCATCCATTATTGTAAGAAAACGTGATGTTTGAAAATAAGAAGTTGTGGAAGGTGAATCCTTCACAAAAGCCCTCAGAGGGTTTATTTAGATGACCATATCCTCTGTTATCAACAGGATGGATTGGTGAGTAATATTTTGATTTAAATGTACTACCTGTTGGGCCCCATTTGCTCTAGGTACACCTCGAGCTTTGCTTCTCTCTGGGCATCAATACCTGCTTTTTTCTTTTTTCTAGAAAGTCCTTCCTCTTGGCTCTCCAGGTCCAGTTCCTAAGTTCCCTTTTTCCTAAAGCCACTCTCCTCCCTTCCAAATGGAAGTTATTTGTCTCCTTTGAATTTCCGTTGCAGTTTATCTGTACCTCTCTTATGACACACTTTCTACTTTGGAGCAGAGCGATTCCTTTCCAGGCTTATCTTCTCTACTAGATGGAGGCTCCTGTAGGGAAGTCTGTGTCTGACTTTTCTTTGCGTTGCCCACAGAGGTAGCCCATTGCTTCGGGCAATACAATCGTTTACTGAGTTCGGGCACTCAGTAAACAGTTGTTGAATGAATGCGTGAAAGAATGAATGAATGGAATTTATCCTGGGTACACACGTCTTGCATAGTGAGGTACACAGTTAAACAAAGGGAAAAAAAACTGTCCTAAGACAGTTTGTCTTCTTATGAGCTGCCCTTCCAGTCTCCTCCAGAAGTTCCACCATTCTAAGGCAAGAGCTTAAAATGTAATAAAAATTTATCTAATTCATGATCAAGTGAAAATACTTAGGGCCCAGAGCCAAAAAATATTATTGGAATGAACTTTTTTCAACACCCTAAATTTAACCAGTTGGAATTCTTTTTTTTAAGTACCATCCTATTCAACCTTTTGAAATGAAGGATTTGCCTTTTAGTGGGAAATCTGCATTTCAACACAAAGATGGAATACAATGTCTTTGGCTTACTTATTCTTCAGAAAAGCAAGTTCCTTTTTTTTTTTTTTTGAATTATATGCTTTGCTTATGTTAAAGACAGAGATTGCAGAAAATTTTGTTTATGCCTGACAGATTGGCGGCTTGCATTTTTTGCATTTTTATAGATAAAGGGGCATGAAAGATGTCATCTCTCCTCCTCACTCATAGAGTGGATGCCTAGGGTGAGAACTCTTAAAAGGTGAAATTAGTAATGTGTTGTTAGGTAGTCAAGGTTCTGAGATGATAGACTTGGTCAAAAAAGAAAAAAAAGTTTTTCAATGAGTGATTGATGAGATGAAAATCATTGGTGAAGTCTCTACGAATATAAGGACCATGAACAAGTTTCAGCAAAGAAATTCTATAGTGTGATGTCTGAAGAATTCTTGCTTGCTTTGTGTATACGGAGCATCATGATTCGGTAAAATCTTAGCTAGTGAAAAAGCATAGTGATGGGGAAAACACGTAAATGCTCATTTCTAGAACAAAAGGGAATGCAATTTTGACAATATCAAGGTTAATTAAGAAGTCTGTGAGCAGTGATAAAGCTGGCACATTTTCAGTTCAGATTGACAACTCAAGACACAGGCATTGCTAATGTTGGCTCTATAATACTCTAAAAAGTCACAGGATCTGAGAGATGGGTGCTGGTATCTGTCTTAAATGGAGGGTCAGGAGCTAGAAGGAGATTCAGTGGATTTGCTTTCCAGTTAGATAAAGAAGCCTCTATCCTAGACTAGCTGCACTGTTGTTATTATTGTGATTTAGATCCAGTAATATTGATAGAACTGGAATTGGTTCGTTCAGGGAACTTTACAAACTTTTGGGATGCATTTTAAGTGTAGTCTGTAGGTTGGCTACTGGCTGAGGGCAGAGAGGGGACTTGAGAATGTTGGAGCTAGAAGGGATGGTAAGTGTCCTTTATTCTGGCCTGTCACCAATATAGAGATCCCTCCCCATCACAGTGGGTTGTCATCTTCTCTTTTTTTGAAGACGCAAGATGAGTGGGAGGTCACGCTTCACAGGGTAACCCTTCCTCTTGGGGATGGCTCTACTTCTTTTGTGCCCCATCTTGCTGGGAAAACAGGGAAGTTATCTAGAAACATATGTTTAAGAAAAGAAATACATAAATGCACATATACATTTTCGTGAACAGCAAACATCTATACGTGTATCTACTCCTCTAGAGAGGCCTGGGTTTTTAATTCATATAAAAGTCAGCACCCGGAGCAGTCATTCAGTGTTTTGGAAATAATGCTTTGTGCTCAGCTGTTTCAGCACATTTGTAGATCAGCGGTATTACTTGTTGATTGGTAGACAGTGATGTGGCTATATGACACACCCAGTGATTAGTTTCAGAAACAAATAACAGGTCAGTAGTAAAGGAACCTTTGAGATGTTCTTGGGGAAACCTAAAACTTGATTTAATGATCTTCAATTCCAGGGACATCCCACCTGGTTTATAGAGCTCTGTGTCAAAAGTTGGTCCCAGTGCATATAGAAATCTAAAGTGACCGATGCATAACATTCAATCAAAACCATTCCCAATTTGTGGCAGATTTTTTAATGAGACCTGAAAGATAAGATCAATTATTTGTTACTCAGCCATAAGGAAACATTGCAACCTAATAATGCATAAGGCATTTCAGAGGCCCTAAAGTGGAAATGCTGGGTCTGGAGAGACTTTTATGAAACAGAACAGCTTAAAATGCTTTTCACCAGAGGAGTACAAGGCATTTGAAAAGATTAATTCAGAAGAGGGCAACACATTTGAGAGTCCAGAAAGGGAAACAGGAGTCCAGTGCTTACTGCACCCGTGCAGCGTGCTATAGCTGCATTTGCAAACATTTCCGCTTTTATGGAAGCAGTGAGGACACCATCTGCCTGACATAAGCTGGTTTGGATGTTATGCAAAGAGCGTTCCCTGTTTGAGTCTGGGCCTGTTCCCTGTCCTGGTCAGTGAGGGAGGGTGGAACCTTGGATTCCGCATGGAGGGATCCTTAGGAATTTCCCAAGCTTGCTCTGGTCCTAAAGGAGGTGAGTCCCAGACAGAAGGGACGAGAGCCTCATAGCCAGTGGATCTCTGGCTGCCAGGAGAACATCAAAGCTTCCAGCTTCCATTCCTCCCCTCATGCTAAGACAGCACTTAATGAAACTGGATTGTGCATACGAATCACCTGGAGTGCTTGCTAAACATAGATTCTTTTACTCTACACCCACTTCCCCAATTCCAGTTTTTGATTCAGTAATTCTGAGGAAGGGCCTGAGATGTTGCATTTCCAACAAGCTCCCAGGTGATGCTGATGCTGGGCTTGGGTCTGCACTTTGAGAACCACTGGCCTGAGAGAACCACCAAGGCAATAAAGAGAGCATAGCTAGACCGCCCACTTCCCTGCCAGCCGCCGGAGCCCACCTCTCCCTGGGGAGAAGGAAAATGCAGGTGGGAGGAGAAGAGGCCCTCAGTCAGGGGCAGCCTGGGAAGGCAGAGCTGCTGGTTGAGGGTGATGTTTAGAAGCATTAATTGTGAGACTCTACTCTGCCTAAAGTGTGATGGAATAATTGAAAGCATCGTAGCAGGAAGTTAAACCCTAGGGAAGCTATTAACAATTCAGCATTTCCAGTTCCTGTGGGAATGTTGATACTACTTACCAATGAGAACGTGTTCAGAGATGTGTTTGGCGGGAGAGGCTGCAGAATCAGCTGGGGTCCCCATTGTCTTTGGTTTGACACTCTTCGTGGAGGAAGAGAAATGCAAGTATGAGTCTCTCTCACGAAGACAGTGTCAGTAGCTTGTTAGGCTGATAGGAATGGTTTGTTTCTCTTCAGCTGGCTGATTCTGCAGGGGAAGCAGAAGTAGAGGATGAAAACATTGGGGGTGAGGCAAGGTGCAGGAAGTAGATCAGGTGTTTTCCAATTTTGAAACCAAGTCAGTTCATTTGGACCTTTTGAAAGGTCCACTCAGCACCTCTGGGCTGGACTCTTGCCCAAGAGAGGTTGTTCCTCCGAATGGGTCAAGAGAAAGAGATCCCTTCTCACTGGTACTTCTTGAGCAGTACAGACCAGGGTGGGAACGACAGAGGGGAGGAGAGAGATGGATATCCCAGAAAAGAGCACTGGACTGGGGAGTCAGGAGACTAATTCTGATCTTCACTTTTGTGGTTAACCATCATTATAGCTGTGAGACAGTCACTTAATTTCTCAAAGCCTCAGTTTCCCCACCTGTAAAATGAAGGCATTAGACTTGATGATCTCTAAGGTTTTTTACAACTCAAAACCAAACCCAAAACCAAATAATGGTGGCAGATACTCAGACACTCTCCTTGATGAGCCCTCACTTTGCCCTGTGGCCTAGTGCTGTGGGGAACTGGGCCAGGCTGCTACCCACAGAAACTCAGCTTGCCCTAGGCCCATGGGTTAGTAGATGAGTTTGCCAACAGGAGACGCATGCAAGTGGTCAGGCCTGGACCAGGTTAACGGTTCTCCCATTGCTTGCTGGGGGTCTATTTGAGGCACCTCAGGGTCTTCCCAGAGTAAGTGGCAGGGAATATGAAATGAGTCTTTCCCAGTGTGAGGGTCCAAGTACCTTGTTGCTTTTATGCTGGGGTCACAGTACTCAGTTGTATGGGTCTCCTAAGAAATGGACTTCAGTCTTGGCGACAAACAAACTTATTAAATAGCTGAGGCAAGAACAAGTGCAAAAATGGATTCTCAGATTTCTCGTTGAAAAACACTATGACTAAATCTGTAGTTAATTTTACCCTTGCCTCTCAATTCATAGAACATAAGCAGTTAGATGAAGACATGCTTGCTTTTTAAGTCCAGTCTTCCTGCCTTTGCTGGTTCATTTTGTGGTGTTTGTTTTGTTTGGGGTCGGGGAGGAGGACATGCCTCTGTTGATGGTCTCAGGCTAGGCGGAGCCTCCCTGGGCAGGCCCAGTAACAACAGATTTATGCCTCTGTGTAAGGGCTTCCACGAGCAACACGCCATTGTCACCCACCAGGCTCCTCATGAAAGGAAACCTTGTGCTGACTGCCCTGGCAGTTCTTGGCAGCGTGATCTATAGAAGGAGAACAGGATGTATTTTACACTTGAGACCTGCTATCCTAGAGTATAACAACAACTCTTCTAAGTGCTCTTAATATTAAGCTAATGGAAAACATACTCTGTTTACTCACCATCAAAGTCTGTTTTTCTTCTCTCCCGCCTCCCCCAATCATCACAAACTCCAAGCCTCTAGGACACATGGAGTGTCCCTGCTCCATGTCTCCTCCAGTCTTTCTCAGGGTTGACCTCTCCATGCTTGGTTAGCTCAAGGTGGACTTGGAAAAGCTAGGAACTCACCACATAAACCATACAATCCCCAGGTTGCACAAACCAAATATTTCCTTTCTCACAAAAATCTCACTGCTAGAACTGCTTGATTTACGGCTAGATTTATGTTTATCAGTGTGAGAAGTCAT
The DNA here is from genome assembly GCF_949987535.1 of Balaenoptera acutorostrata. Classification (NCBI taxonomy): domain Eukaryota; kingdom Metazoa; phylum Chordata; class Mammalia; order Artiodactyla; family Balaenopteridae; genus Balaenoptera; species Balaenoptera acutorostrata. The sequence goes on from NC_080075.1 coordinate 42,539,642, forward strand.
TTTTCCTCACCAGAGTGCAACCCAGTGCAGTAGAATAGAGAAGGTGGGCCACTTTTTTCAGGGTGCTGCTATTTTTGGAATGCTGCTTCGCTCCTTGTCATTGAACGGTAGGATTCCTTACCCTTAATGTGAGGACTTGGCCAAAGTTATCTCAACCCCGGAAGTCTAATCTTTATTGCCCACTGCTTTGTGCTGTAAGCAGCCATGTCTACATGGGGTACTCCATGGAGAGAATTCCAAGTCCTGAGATGCCCGAGGTTTCCCTATCATTGAAGGTGCTGTCATAAAAACAGAATGGGAAGAGTGGGACAGGAAAGGCAGAGTGGGACTCTGTTCTAGAAGAAAAGATTCACAAATCTACTCATTTCCTGTTACCATATTGTTTTTTGCTTGAGCTTGTGTTTAAGTAAAGTAAATGTATGCATGTAAACCAGCCTTGCAGATAAATCCCCCCATTTTACCAGGCTGCCAATCATATTACCAATTTTCCCCTTGCTATTTACACATCTCTTATTATAAGACAATAATCAGACAATAACAAACAAACAAATGAACCAAAGAACACCCCACCCTGCTGCCCCATACCTAAAACAAAATCCCTTCCCTTTTGTCAAAAAAGACCAAAATTAAAAACAAAACAGAACTGTGGGAAAGAACTCACCACTGTTCTTTTGATACAGGCCTTAGGCCTGTTAACTATCTGCAAGGCTGTTGTAATGATGTTAATCTATTTTAATGGAATTGAAATGTAATATTCTGTGGTTTAAGATGCACATTGTTTATAGCTTTAGTGCTTGATTTTGGGTTTCTTTCACAGATAAACTTCTGCACTGGAGGGGCCTCTCCTCCCCTCGTTCTACACACGGAGCTCTAATCCCCACGCCCGGGATGAGTGCAGAATATGCCCCGCAGGGTATTTGTAAGTTGAGCATTATTTCTTCTACAAACGTCCATGTGTGTAGAGATGAGAGTTTCTGGAAATTACCCTTACTTTTTAAGTACTGAAAGGAGTTATTTCCAAAATACGTTGGCATCTGCATATGTATATTCCATTACTCACTTGGCACCCAGCTCCCCCCAATCCATTCAGCCCCAAGTGGCTTTTTTCCCTCCCCTTTTTCTCTGTCTCCTTACTGAAGGCATGGGGCTGAAAGCAGCTCATCCCTGCGGGTCTTCTCCCAGGGTCTTGTGTGGCTTCATGGCTGGTGACTGCATACGTCTGCGTGTTCAGGGCCCATTGTATTGCTGGACGTTCACTCCCATGGCTTCATTTAGGACTTCGAATTTACTCCATGGCATATGTCTTTAGCAGAGGCCAGAACCGAAAGGAGTCAGTTCACAGTTACTCTAGAGTTATCCTCATGCATGTTATATATGCATTTACGTGTGTATTTAAACATGGTATATTTTTATATATGCATCGTACATTATATATGTGCATACATATATAATTTCTATTTGTTTTTCTCCTAGATTTAGAGAAAAATGCATAGCATTGTTGCTAAAATTCAAAGATACCATCCCCCCACCCCTGCCATCACTACGACTACCACCATCCAGTTGCTTGTTTAAGCCAACTTTTATAGTGGGGACCTTCTTATGAAATTTAGATTTGTATGTTTATAAAAATGTTTTTGGGAAAAAAATGTTTTTGAAAGATGTTATTTTAGAAGGTAATATAGTTTGCTTCTCTCTGTAGGAATAAATGGTATGAGTCATGCATGGCTAAAAAGTCAGATGGGGGGGAGGGGGAGGGGGCCGGGGGATTGATTCCACCCCAAACACAAAAAAGCAGGTTCAAGAAGAAAAGAAGTGTGGCATCTAATTTGTATTTAAGGAAAATATTTTTATTTTTAAAGTAAATGAAAAAGATAACCTTTTGTGGAAAGAAAAAAAGAAAGGGAATGATGTGTCGTGGAGGGGGAATAACAGAGAGCAAGATGCAGGAGTTGGGGCCTTAAAGGTGACTGGTTTTCAGATGGGAGGTCAACTAGACCCAACCTTCTTGTGAATGGTGTCTGCAGGGCAGGGCCTGCACCCTGAGATCAGACTCCAAGCTAGTTGTTTATTTTAATTAACTCCTAGGTAATCCTAGGTAACAAAGAGTTATTGTATGAATTTCACAAGCCCTCAGGTCCTGAGGGCTGGGTGGTGCAGGGGTTAAAGGCACCTCCCCGCCACGCACTGCCCCCCGCACCCACAAGCCTAGCTGGGCAGAAGCCTGGGTTAGGTCACCGATTGTACAGAGTTTAGGGGTTTGGACTCATGGTTTCAAGTCCCTACATGCTGACTGGGTGGGGAGAACTCGCCTCGTTTTACTGGGGGTGCCTGGGGCCCTTACTTGGCTGTGGGAACAGAGCCACCCTTGGAGGGAAGGGGTAGGAAGGGAGTGAGTTCTCTCTCTTGCGCTAGATCCTCCTGAGGGCAGGGAGTTTGATCTACGGGGTGGGAAACCAGTGGCCTGATAAGGAGTCCCTGTCTTCTCCCTGCTTCCGGCAATGGGAGGGAGCCTAGTTTGCTGGTGCCCATGCCGGCAGGACCAGTTTAGGAGTGACCAGAACAAGGTATGTGGAAATGGGTTGTAGGGATCCAGAAAGTTCTGAAGCAAAACTGACCCGCACCCCACTCAGCTGCCTTAACCAGCTGTCCTTGGCTTTCAGAGCATTTAGCACTGACCTTGTGGCCTCCCTGCTGGGTGGACCATGGGCAAGGGCCTTAAAATCACCCCCTCTTGCTTTCTTCTAACCGGGGCCTCCTCTAGGCCTGGGAAAGCCCAGATTCTGGATTCCAGTCTTTCCTCCAGAAGCCCTTGTGGGTGTGTAACGTGTGGTTAGTCATCATTCGTGGTAACTAATCAAACCTGGTAATAATGAAAACTCACATTCGTGTTAGACCTGATAGATTACAGAGAGCTTTTATATACGTTTGTCATTTGAGCCTCACAATTCTTTAAGGTACTGTTTTTTATGCTCATTTTCCAGATAGGAAACCTAAGACTTGGAGAAATTAAATGACTGTCCCAGAGCTACCAGCTAGTAAATAGTAGAGCCAGGGGTCCCTCATAAGACGTCACTCTTCTAAATCATGACTCTTGAGCCTTGGTGACAAACTAGGAATGGGGTTATTCCTCTCCATACAATAAAATGAAATAAAGTAAAAGCTGTAGGTGAGCTAATAGCTGATTTTAACCGTTTTGATGCCTCAAGATCCCACGCTCGGGGCCAGGTCTCCATTTATTGCTCTAAATCAAAACAATCCCAGTGAATGCCCAATGAGGCTCTCAAATTGAGAAGTTGATTTTCATCAGAGTAAATGAAGAATATTATTATATTTTACACGTCAATAAATCAATGTAGCCCTAATTTTGCCACACAGGAAATCAATTCTGGTCTTTCTAAACCATCAAAGATGTTATGAACAAAGTAATTTCACAAATTACGGCAAGTAACACATTTATTGATGACTGCAGTTTAGGAATTTAGAATCTGTGAGCACTGTAATATAATATGGTGCGCTGGCATGAGCTGAGTGAAATACAGATTATATGGTGAAACTGTAATGCATCATTTGCTATTAGTGGACTGGTAATAATTACCAGTTTCAAAGCAGCTCTTTCCATGTAATCTTTAGTCTCAATCGTAACAGCCCTTCTCATTGACATTATGATTACACTAGCTGCCCTCATGATCTAGAATATCTAGTTGATGGGAATACTAAAATGCGGTAGTGAAAACTGTATGTTGTATGCTCATTATAAGATAAAATGCCATTTTCTCTGACCTGATGTATGAGAGAGAGGGGAGGGTAACAGCACAGTGTTAACATATTGTAGCATGATCACGTAACTGGCTTTGAAAACAAAATTTTAGGAAGCTCAGTGCAGAAAAATAAAATGGACTTTTCTCATTTAAGCCTTTTTAAAAGGATCCAGATGAGATCCTTGATGTAGTGCTATATAGATTTCGGCATTTATCAATGGCTGCATTCATGGTGCATGCAAAACCAGTGTCGCTAATTATGGGTCCAGTCCTGGGTTTCAATAGAATATTATAAGGTAAAATATGATTTAAAGGCATTTGTAGTGATGAAAGTGTTAACGACTTGCTTCAGCTGACAAATCTCCTTTTTACTTACCCAATTCAGATTGTCAGGCTAAATGTATGATAATAACACAGAGTCCTAGAGAGGCAAAGGAGAAAGCCACAGAGGGTCACGGTAGTTGGAACCAGATAGTTTTTTTCCTGCCTATTTAGGACCCAAGTCATTGTTCAACAACAACAAAAAATTTATGAAAATACTCTCAATGATGCTTTTTATTTCCCTTTGAAGAGAGGAGGCAAACAAAAATAGGCAGATAATGTGATACTAATGTCAGCGTTTTCTTTCAAAATCTTTCTGCCTTTTTTTTCCCCCTCCACATTAGCAAATGTTTGAAACCTAATTTTGGTATCTTATCATCTAATCTTGTTAAAGAGATTTACCCAGGAGTGGGATATATTGAGTGAGATTATAAATGCATTGTAAAGTAAATTACAAGGTCAGGGCAGGGAGTCCATTATTCCGACAAGTGCTTGAGTGAGGCTGGCTTGTTTTGGAATATGAGTGTTTGGGGCTCCTGAGAAGACGCTGCCAGCTTTTCTGACTTGCTAAATGGAGGAATCATAATTGATTAATTCCTCATTCCCACTCTTTAACTCCATGGTGAATTTTTTCCTTTCTCAAAAGTTACTGACAAATACTATCTGTGGCCTTAAGGAACTCCTCTTAAAAAGGGGGACTAAAGTGTATTTCTCATTTGTGTTTTATACAGTGTCTTTTTTTGGAATTCCTGGGAAGTTACTGATTTTTCTCATCCTAGTCCTTTGGCCACCAGCATCTGAGCCCTTTTTAATGCTGAGTTGACTGGTAAACTGTTAGTTACTCCCTTGTTATATGTGTTTTTTAGTTTAGCTATCACCGAAAAGGAATGATTGGGAAGTCAAGCTGGCCCCTCTTTGCCACAGCGGCATTTCCCACTCTCGGGTTCTTTTCAGCGAGAGAGAAATAATGTGACTTAAGCAGGGCCCCTCTCCAGACGGCTTGGCTACTGGCCAAAGAGTTGACTAGCTGAACTGTATCTTTCTGTTTCTTTCTCAACTGGAGCTGAGGCTCAGCTGAGGGCGCAGGATGTTGTATAATTTGGTTCACGTTGTTAGCCTCTCAAAATAATGAGGAGGGGGCTAGTGTAGCATTTCTCAGCATGCTGCCCTTCATGGTGCTGGCTGCTTTAACTGTTCTTAAACTAGGATGCTGTGTCTGCTTAAGTTGGCACTAGACACTCCACCTAACTTCTCTAGACTCGCATTTGTTCGACTGGGGCGACAACTCCTAAAGATTTGATACGGCCTGTTGGTTAAATCTGAATTAAATTTCTCTATTGAGATTTTTTTGTAACAGCCCTTGAGATAAAAATGGGAATCCCCGTGGGGTGTTGTGGAACCAGAATTGGGACTAACTGACCCTCACACAGGCTGGGATTGTGAGGATGTTGGTAGTCTCTCTTCCACGTAATTATTTCATGAGTACCTTCTCATTTTTAACAATATCAACAATTAGTGTGTTTCAGGCTAAGATTAAAAGCATCTCTAGGGCCATAGAGAATTGTAATGAGTTGACCTTCTCTTTTTTCATATCTCCATGAAATGATTGCCTATTTAGAAAGTTCACCTGCCACCCAGGGGGATTTAGGAAGCAGGAGTTTCCCTTAGGCCAGGCTGTCCAAATCCCTCACTTAACGGGCGAGGAAAACAGAGGCACAGAGATGAAATGGCTTGACTCAAAACACAGCTGGTGAAAGACTGGAAAGTTCAAAAGACGTTTGCTGAATTTCTCTAGAATGTAGGGATCCTCATCCTCAAGCTTGAATCGGTCTAGATCTTTCTGCTTTGAAGACTGGATTTAAAATTCTTAGAACTGAGTCAAATGGCAGGAAGACTGATTTGACAAATATTTATTGGGCATCAACCTCCAGATGTGCCAGCACCATCTAGGCACAGGGGTAAGGTCAGTGAGGGCTTAGGCCGTGGGGTTGAGGGCTGGGGGCAGGGAAGGCTGGAGGTGGAACATAAATAAGCAATTGCTGATGCCCTCCTTGGTGATTAAACATTGATGTTGGTGTTGTATTATTTTGCAGGTAAAGATGAGCCCAGCAGCTACACATGTACAACTTGCAAACAGCCATTCACCAGTGCATGGTTTCTCTTGCAACACGCACAGAACACTCATGGATTAAGAATCTACTTAGAAAGCGAACACGGAAGTCCCCTGACCCCGCGGGTTGGTATCCCTTCAGGACTAGGTGCAGAATGTCCTTCCCAGCCACCTCTCCATGGGATTCATATTGCAGACAATAACCCCTTTAACCTGCTAAGAATACCAGGATCAGTATCCAGAGAGGCTTCCGGCCTGGCAGAAGGGCGCTTTCCACCCACTCCCCCCCTGTTTAGTCCACCACCGAGACATCACTTGGACCCCCACCGCATAGAGCGCCTGGGGGCGGAAGAGATGGCCCTGGCCACCCATCACCCGAGTGCCTTTGACAGGGTGCTGCGGTTGAATCCAATGGCTATGGAGCCTCCCGCCATGGATTTCTCTAGGAGACTTAGAGAGCTGGCAGGGAACACGTCTAGCCCACCGCTGTCCCCAGGCCGGCCCAGCCCTATGCAAAGGTTACTGCAACCATTCCAGCCAGGTAGCAAGCCGCCCTTCCTGGCGACGCCCCCACTCCCTCCTCTGCAATCCGCCCCTCCTCCCTCCCAGCCCCCGGTCAAGTCCAAGTCATGTGAGTTCTGCGGCAAGACGTTCAAATTTCAGAGCAACCTGGTGGTGCATCGGCGCAGCCACACGGGCGAGAAGCCCTACAAGTGCAACCTGTGCGACCACGCGTGCACACAGGCCAGCAAGCTGAAGCGCCACATGAAGACGCACATGCACAAGTCGTCCCCCATGACGGTCAAGTCCGACGACGGCCTCTCCACCGCCAGCTCCCCGGAACCCGGCACCAGCGACCTGGTGGGCAGCGCCAGCAGCGCGCTCAAGTCCGTGGTGGCCAAGTTCAAGAGCGAGAACGACCCCAACTTGATCCCGGAGAATGGGGACGAGGAGGAAGAGGAGGACGACGAGGAAGAAGAAGAAGAGGAGGAAGAGGAGGAGGAGGAGCTGACGGAGAGCGAGAGGGTGGACTACGGCTTCGGGCTGAGCCTGGAGGCGGCGCGCCACCACGAGAACAGCTCGCGGGGCGCGGTGGTGGGCGTGGGCGACGAGGGCCGTGCCCTGCCCGACGTCATGCAGGGCATGGTGCTCAGCTCCATGCAGCACTTCAGCGAGGCCTTCCACCAGGTCCTGGGCGAGAAGCATAAGCGCGGCCACCTGGCCGAGGCCGAGGGCCACAGGGACACATGCGACGAAGACTCGGTGGCCGGTGAGTCGGACCGCATAGACGATGGCACTGTTAACGGCCGCGGCTGCTCCCCGGGCGAGTCGGCCTCGGGGGGCCTGTCCAAAAAGCTGCTGCTGGGCAGCCCCAGCTCACTGAGCCCCTTCTCCAAGCGCATCAAGCTCGAGAAGGAGTTCGACCTGCCCCCGGCCGCGATGCCCAACACGGAGAATGTGTACTCGCAGTGGCTCGCCGGCTACGCGGCCTCCAGGCAGCTCAAAGATCCCTTCCTTAGCTTCGGAGACTCCAGACAATCGCCTTTCGCCTCCTCGTCGGAGCACTCCTCGGAGAACGGAAGCTTGCGCTTCTCCACGCCGCCCGGGGAGCTGGACGGAGGGATCTCGGGGCGCAGCGGCACGGGAAGTGGAGGGAGCACGCCCCATATTAGTGGTCCGGGCCCGGGCAGGCCCAGCTCAAAAGAGGGCAGACGCAGCGACACTTGTGAGTACTGTGGGAAAGTCTTCAAGAACTGTAGCAATCTCACTGTCCACAGGAGAAGCCACACGGGCGAAAGGCCTTATAAATGCGAGCTGTGCAACTATGCCTGTGCCCAGAGTAGCAAGCTCACCAGGCACATGAAAACGCATGGCCAGGTGGGGAAGGACGTTTACAAATGTGAAATTTGTAAGATGCCTTTTAGCGTGTACAGTACCCTGGAGAAACACATGAAAAAATGGCACAGTGATCGAGTGTTGAATAATGATATAAAAACTGAATAGAGGTATATTAATACCCCTCCCTCACTCCCACCTGCCACATCCTTTTTTCATCACCCTCCCCTTTCCCCATCGCCCTCCAGCCCCACACCCTGTAGGATTTTTTTCTAGTCCCATGTGATTTAAACATACAAACAAACAAACAGAAGTAACGGAAGCTAAGAATATGAGAGTGCTTGTCACCAGCACACCTGTTTTGTTTTGTTTTTTTTCTTTTTCTTTTTCTTTTTTTCCTTTATGTTCTCACCGTTTGAATGCATGATCTGTATGGGGCAATACTATTGCATTTTACGCAAACTTTGAGCCTTTCTCTTGTGCAATAATTTACATGTTGTGTATGTTTTTTGTTTTTTTTTTTAAACTTAGACAGCATGTATGGTATGTTATGGCTATTTTAAATTGTCCCCGATTCGTTGCTGAGAAAACATGTTGCTGTTTCCAGTTCCGTTCTGAGAGAAAAAGAGAGAGAGAGAGAAAAAGACCATGCTGCATACATTCTGTAATACATATCATGTACAGTTTTCTTTTATAACGTGAGGAGGGAAAACAGTCTTTGGATTAACCCTCTATAGACAGAATAGATGGCACTGAAAGCAAATCTCTACAAGCTAAATGTCTGTCTCTAAAGGGTTAAATATATCAATTAGAGATGAAGGAAAGGCCTTGAATTGACAAATTAACAGAAAAATAAAACAAGTTTATTCTATCATTTGGTTTTAAAATATGAGTGCCTTGGATCTATTAAAACCACATTGATGGTTCTTTCTACTTGTTATAAACTTGTAGCTTAATTCAGCATTGGGTGAGGTAATAAACCTTAGGACCTAGAGTATAATTCTATATTGTATTTCTCACAACAATGGCTACCTAAAAATATGACCCATTATGTCCTAGTTAATCATCATTTTCCCTTTCGTTTAATCTTGTAAGCAAAACTGATTATACCAGTATAAAAGCTATTTTGCTCCTGGTGAGAGCTTAAAAGAAATGGGCTCTTTTGCCCAAAGTTTTATTTTTTTTAAATGATGATTAAATTGAATGTGCAACGTGCAAAAGCTCTGGAACACGATTAAATACATTAGTAAGGAATTCATTTTATGAAGATAACTTGTTTTAAATAATGTCTTTTGAAAAAAATTCTGGCACCAGAAGAAATAGATCCAGATCTACTTGGTTGTCAAATGGACAATCAAACGATAAACTTTAAGACCTTGAATAGCATGTTAAAAAGGAGAGACTGACAATAAGGTTTGACAGAGGGTAACAGAGGAAAAAAATATGTGATTTATTAGCACAATGTGGTACTATTTGCCATTTTAAACTAGAACAGGTGTATAAGCTAATATTGATACAATGATGATTAACTATGAATTCTTAAGACTTGCGTTTAAATGTGACATTCTTAAAAAAGAAGAGAAAGAATTTTAAGAGTAGCAGTATATATGTCTGTGCTCCCTAAAATTTGTACTTCATTTCTTTTCCATACACTGTGTGCTATTTGTGTTAACATGAAAGAGGATTCATTGTTTTTATTTTATTTTTTTAATTTTTTCTTTTTTATTAAGCTAGCATCTGCCCCAGTTGGTGTTCAAATAGCACTTGACTCTGCCTGTAATATCTGTATCTTTTCTCTAATCAGAGATACAGAGGTTGAGTATAAAATAAACCTGCTCAGATAGGACAATTAAGTGCACTGTACAATTTTCCCAGTTTACAGGTCTATACTTAAGGGAAAAGTTGCAAGAATGCTGAAAAAAATAATTTGAACACAATCTCATTGATGAGCATTTAAAAAAAAAAACTAAAAAAAACTTTGCCCGCCATTTACTTGACTAATGAGCTTACTTACTCGGACTCAACATTGCAAGCGCTGTGAATGGAAAACAGAATACACTTAACATAGAAATGAATGATTGCTTTCGCTTCTACAGTGCAAGGATTTTTTTGTACAAAACTTTTTTAAATATAAATGTTAAGAAAAAAAGAATTTTTTAAAAAAACACTTCATTATGTTTAGGGGGGAACTGCATTTTAGGGTTCCATTGTCTTGGTGGTGTTACAAGACTTGTTATCCATTTAAAAATGGTAGTGGAAATTCTATGCCTTGGATACACACCGCTCTTCAGGTTGTAAAAAAAAAAAAACATACATTGGGGAAAGGTTTAAGATTATATAGTACTTAAATATAGGAAAATGCACACTCATGTTGATTCCTATGCTAAAACACATTTATGGTCTTTTTTCTGTATTTCTAGAATGGTATTTGAATTAAATGTTCATCTAGTGTTAGGCACTATAGTATTTATATTGAAGCTTGTATTTTTAACTGTTGCTTGTTCTCTTAAAAGGTATCAATGTACCTTTTTTGGTAGTGGAAAAAAAAAAAGACAGGCTGCCACAGTATATTTTTTTAATTTGGCAGGATAATATAGTGCAAATTATTTGTATGCTTCAAAAAAAAAAAAGAGAAACAAAAAAGTGTGACATTGTACAGATGAGAAGCCATATAATGGCGGTTTGGGGGAGCCTGCTAGAATGTCACACGGATGGCTGTCATAGGGGTTGTACATATCCTTTTTTGTTCCTTTTTCCTGCTGCCATGCTGTATGCAGTACTGCAAGCTAATAACGTTGGTTTGTTATGTAGTGTGCTTTTTGTCCCTTTCCTTCTATCACCCTACATTCCAGCATCTTACCTTCATATGCAGTAAAAGAAAGAAAGAAAAAAAAAAAAGGAAAAAAAAAAAAACCAATGTTTTGCAGTTTTTTTCATTGCCAAAAACTAAATGGTGCTTTATATTTAGATTGGAAAGAATTTCATATGCAAAGCATATTAAAGAGAAAGCCCGCTTTAGTCAATACTTTTTTGTAAATGGCAATGCAGAATATTTTGTTATTGGCCTTTTCTATTCCTGTAATGAAAGCTGTTTGTCGTAACTTGAAATTTTATCTTTTACTATGGGAGTCACTATTTATTATTGCTTATGTGCCCTGTTCAAAACAGAGGCACTTAATTTGATCTTTTATTTTTCTTTGTTTTTATTTTTTTTTTATTTGGATGACCAAAGGTCATTACAACCTGGCTTTTTATTGTATTTGTTTCTGGTCTTTGTTAAGTTCTATTGGAAAAACCACTGTCTGTGTTTTTTTGGCAGTTGTCTGCATTAACCTGTTCATACACCCATTTTGTCCCTTTATTGAAAAAAATAAAAAAATTAAAGTACACAATGTAAGCTTCTTGTGTCCTCATTTGACACACTCTGTAAATTACTTTCAAGAAAATAACAGGTTTTAAGAGAAGGCCAGTCAGTCTTTTTCAAGATTATTTCTATGGGCATTTTGATGCGTGTATTATACCCCAAAGGAACATAAAATACTTACTATATTAAAATAGACATATCTCAAGCCATGGAAATAGTTTAGACTTTATAATTCTAGAATAATTTTCGAGAAATGGAAAGTGTTTTCAGTCTGATGTTAAAAACTTCCCCTCCATCTCTTAGCAGTAATCCATTCAGATATAAATGAAAAACTTACTGATAATAGCATCTTAAACCTTTATTCCCTTTGGATTTTTTTGTTCTTGTTGTCTAAAAGTTCTTTTCTATTCTCCCGTCATGCCCTATCTTAGAACATAATGTAAAAAGGTTGTTTTTTTTTTTTTAATCAGCTCTTTTGTTTCCACATAAGAGTCTTTCCTCATACCAAAAATAATCCCACCCCTCAAATCTAAAAATCCAGAAACGAAAGCATCAGGTAAAAGAGAGAGGGGGGGGAAAAAAAATAAAGAAAGAAAGCAGTAACTAGGAGTTTAGCCAGCTTTGGCCAAATCTGTGGAATCAGCCACTAATTTCCTGAGATATATGGTGGTTTGCTTTGTGATTCTGAGATCCTAGGGACCCTAGTTGGGACAGATGTTGTAGCTGTTTTTATAGGGTCTTCCTGGTTGATAGCAAATGAGGGTGGGAATACCCTTCAATTATCTTTTGGCCTACCAACAGATTTATAAAATGAAGCAACGTCTTTGAAAAGCAAGTTAGGTCTGTTTTAAAAACCCCTCCTTAGAAATCTGTGTTGTCAGTTTTACAAATACTGCATGTTGCAGCATCTATTTGCTTTATTAAAACACATACCTCTGTGACACTGTCTCCCTGTTCCCAGTGTAGATGAATGGATACGACCTTGTTCTTCTTTTTGTAAAAACCAAAACAAAAACCGTTCTGTTGTCTTGTGGTAGCATTTCTGTTGCTCAGTTCTTATGCCCTGGTGCCTTGTGAGGTGGCCTTTTCACAGAATGCCTTTTATCTGAGGCAAGAATTGTTTTATCTTTCTAAAATATAGAGAAAGTAAGTGTATTTTTTTAAAGTCTGTTTGGGTGGGAAGCAGAGAGTGGAGGCAGAGAGGAATCCGGTAAGAGATGATCTGGGAGAGCATTAATGGTACAGGAGCTGGGATGGAATGAGGGGGTACTTGCAGAACTTGATAACTGGCAGTGAAGTGAGGGGTGATGTATGTGTTTTAGATGAGTTTAACTTCACAAGTGAATCCAGAATGCTGTTCAAGACAGATAGAAATATTCTTCAAGTGCCCTGCCAGTTTCAGACATGGTGACTTCTGCTCCACCATATTAAATGTCCATAAAACCGCTGTGTGTTCCTATTACTCTTTTATTAGGAGCTATGAGTACAGCTGTGCAGGTTTTATGTACAGTGTTCATTTAAATTTCTCAGTATATGATGCTCTTAGTGTAATTAGGTTTTGCATCCTGACAGACAGAATTAATGGTGGATACTGTGTGCTTGTATGCTCAAATTTCTTAAATGGGGAATGGGGAGGGTGCAAACATCTGGTGATAAATCACAGATTATGTTTGATTTACATGGTCCCAAAGTTAAATAAATTTATTGGGAGACAGGTTCTTCAGGGTTCTCAGTCTCCTGACTTATTGAAGTCCTTTTATAAAATATAATTTCTGAAGCTGCGTGAACAATAGAAGCCTGAAAACCTAGGCAACAAGAATATAACTTATAAATGACATCTTGTATCTGGAACCCTAAACTTAAAAATCTTAATATAAAATAACAAAAAACATTTCCAGCAGTAGGATGAATTCATGATAAAGCTTTAAAACGAGGAACTACTAAGGACATGAACACATTTCAAAATTCTCAACTTAAGTTTATGTGACACCCCTGACGTGTTGAATGCAATGTTCTCTACATACTTGAACTCCTAAAGCTTAAAATGTTCCTTTCTATCTTCATTTTGAGAACAATTTAATAAACAGGAATACACTAAATACTATTTCTAACAGATTTTAACCCAGACACTCTCCAGTACATGTACTACCTTCATCCTGAAACCAGTAACTCTCCCCTCTCTGCTTAGGACCTACAAAAAGAGTGAGACGAACATATTTTAAAGGTTGCTAAAAAGTGAGGTGAACGCTTGGGTCTTCGTTTGTACCAGCAATGGCAGGAAGTGTGAAGTAGCTGAGTTTTTCCCAGGGCATTCTGTGATAGAACTGTTTATTTAAATACCATTTGTGTATATGCAATAAGTTCATACTGTATATATTCATAATGCTTGAAGTGAGGACTTGAAAGGAAGTGGCGGTGGGGGCTAGATATCATTTCATTTGGAGAAATAAGGAAATGAGCTGGTTTATTCACAGACACTAAAAGTTTGTTAAAAGGTACTGGGATATTTCAGGCCTTCCTGGAAAGGAGTTGAGAAGCCTCAGGCCCCATTCTGTCCTGCTTCAAACACTTTACTCTCAGAGAGTGAGGGAGGAAATAACAGTGTTTTCGTTTTTTAAACCCCTCCCCTGCTCCATACACACAAACATGATTTCTTATGACTGTGTTGTAGTCGTGTGTTCTTCATTATGATTCTGTTACTCCATTGTCCCTGGGCCTGGTGTGTTCAAGAATGTACACATCCTATGCTCTTTTTTTCAGACTACTTCCCATTTAAAAAAAAAAAAAAATTGTGGGACTTTTGCTGGTATGAGGATAGGATTGGCAGTGTTCTTTAAACCTGCTTGGAAAAATGTTTTTTAAAAGACTGTTAACTTTTAAAAGGCATTAGCCACTTAGCAAATTTTCCTAAGTGTCTCCTAAGGCCCTGCAGCTTTCCCAATTAAGAATAAATGAACCCGTTTTTAGAGACATGGACCTCAGAACACATAGATGGAGCTGGGATTATGTACATTTATTCCAAGGTTGCTTTAGCTACAAATTGTAGACATGGGTTGGTGGGTCTGTTCTTTTGCTTGCTGTCATCTTGTTATCCCATTAGCCCGCTGTTTCATTTAGTAAAACACATGGCCAGTGAATCAGCCTTTAAGGGGATGGGCCTATTTCTCTCTCTCTCTCTATTTCCCAGTGTCATTCATGATCATGGGATGCGATCAATTCCTCCCTTTCACATGGGAGAGGAGACCAATACAGTTCACGTGGGTCCATTGTACTCAACAACCTAAACTTGGCTGAAGGCAACTCAATGGTTGATCCAAATACTGTTTTCCCTTTCTGTAAAGTGATAAAGGGAGCATTTATCAGGTCTTTATGATGGCAGAAAAGGCAAATTAAGCCATTTCCCCAAAGTCTATCCTTTAAAGCAGGACCCCCAAACCCATAGGGGGGCTGTGCTTTTAAATAACAGTGGATGTGGTACATGCCCATGCTAGCTATACTTTGTCTGTTAGGATTTTAAATATTGGTAGCAGGTCTGACAAAGGGGTTTGATGGGGGTATCAGCGAAAGGGGCCTCAACGACAGTGACTTAGGGTTGGGCTGGGAATGGAATTCCCAGGAGCCCACCTGGACACAGCAGGCCCCTCAGCCCAGGTCTCCACTGCTCAGGGGGGGGATTCGAGAAAGCAGCTGAGCTCCAGACCCTGGGCCTCCTGCGGCGCCAAGTCAGGGGAGAGGAGGCCCCAGGCCCCTGCTTCGGGTCGCCATGGCAACGAGGCCTGGAATGCCACAGTCGTAGCCCTCTTCCTCGGCACATCCGGACTCCCAGTTCTGCTGCTTCGAGTCAATGTACAAAGCAAGGGAGGAACCCTGGAGGAAAATAACCACTCCCTTCTTCCCTTCACCACTGCCTTGTCCCCTTACAAAAAAGAAAAAAAAGAAAAGAAAACTGCATGTTTGAAAGAAACTACAGGCAGTTTTTGGTGCCATTTGGGAGCAACTATTTTGAGTTCTGGTTTCCTCTTCAGAGATTTGTTCGCCTCTTGTAAATCGTTGGCTGCTTTGACGTTGAACTTGATGACATTTCATGTTTTCGTTGTGCTGCTTTTACATCAATTTTGATTTTTTTGTTTCTTTATAATTTTATTATTATTTTAAGGAAATGTCCCCCTCCCTCCTCCTTCCCCTGTTCTCCTCAACCAAAGGACTGTTTCCTACTCAGTTTTCTCAGTCATAAGGGAAAGTGTTTCCTTCCAGGTGTGTCCCCAGCTTATTAGGACTGTCCTATGATCGGGGAGGGGGTCTGGGTCCTTTGGGGGAAGGCGGGGAGGGAGGCATGGGGAAGGCACTCAGAGGTCAGAGATTTGGGGGAGGTGGGGGAGATTGAGTTTGAAATCATGTTTAAGATGCCGGTGGCTCAACCTGTGCTTGATTTAAGTTATAATTTTAAAAAGCTAGTTAGAGAACAGAAAATGACTGGGCCAAGTCACACCTGTACTTTTTTTTTCCCCCTCCTCTGTCTCCAACCTCTTTCTAGGTTCTTCACACACCCCCGTTCGGCGTAGTACCCAGAGAGCTCAAGATGTGTGGCAGTTTTCGGATGGAAGCTCGAGAGCCCTTAAGTTCTGAGAAAATTTGAACCCCCAGGGGCGGGGTGGACGCGTGCCGCCCAGCCGACATCTGCGTGGTCTGTCATCCTGCTAGTTTGTGATGTTTTCTGACAGTAGCCTCCAAGAAGCCGTTGTGCGAAGACAGAGTCCTGCAGCGTCCTTCCTGCCCGGGCCTGCAGTGCCATTTTATTTATATTTTTTAATAAAAAGTAAAAACAAAAAAACAGACCCACATTGGAACAGTGAATCAGTCCCATTTTGAGGGCCCATGGACCATCGCTGTCCTGAGTGCCGTCCTGGCCCTTCTGAGACCAGCCAACCTAATTCCCCGTATTGTGGAAATGAGCATGAGTCCCCCAGACCCCTTGTTTCTATACATTCTATGTTGTCTTTTAAAAAGTGTGCTTAACATTGACACAATAAATGTTGGAGCTTTAGGTGGTGTTTGCTTGTTCTTTAATTATTAATGCTTATAAGACAATGCAGTGCAGCTGCTTAAGACTGTATTTCTGTACCCGTTTTTGCAGACACCCATCGGGTGGGAAGGAGGAACAGATTTGAGGAATGGGTAGGAGGTGTAGGAGGGGAAATAGGTTACTGCTTATCAGATGGCATAAATTTTCAAGGAGAATCAAAATGCAAAACTTGGGAATAAATCATAGCAATATCATAATTAATGTAGTAGTAGTGTTGCTGTTTATTAACGCTAAAGTGTGGTTTTCCTAACTGACATAATTTGCATACCATTAAATAATGCATAATATGGCATGCTGAATTCTGTTTTTCAAATATATGCTTTTGGTGGCTACCATGCAGGATTTGAATTTGTCTTTTAATCTAGCTCAAGAAAGCTAATGTCATTGGGTTAGTGGTAAATCCCAAAGAAGGTGATGAATATCAGTAGTTGTTTATTAAATATTCTAATTTTAGGTTCCCAAAACTTCAGCAAATATATCTTAATGCAGACAAACACACAAACATAAAACTTCTTTATTACTCACACCAGGAAATTTGGGGAATTATAAGGGGAAAAAAATGATAGGAGGAAAGAGGTCCACATCAGAACACGCTATTGTAATCGTAATAGTGCCCCATTCCTTAGAAATTAGTGACACAAATAAGTTAGGTCTACAAATGAGTGATAAAAATTCCTTCTGGCCCAGTTAATTTGCAAATAACTTTTCTAAGTTTGGTGTTTTCTATTGCCTGGAGATCCAGAAGAGAACTAGAAACAATATAGCATATTAAAATAGGTTTATAAATAATAGAACTCAGACACCTGTGTATTATAGATTTACATATTGGCTGTGAACGTAAGTGGGGAAAATCTTACCCACTCACCCTCTGGCTAGATTACCTAGCCTAGTGAGAAGACAGAAAAATAATTGGCATCCGGATTCTTTCCTGCTTATTCATCATAAACAATGACTCCTCACAGATGTGTGCTGCCTTATAGGTTATACAGTGCTTTCACGTGCATTATTTCATCTGATCCTCATTGGGACAGATCTCACGACTTCCACTTTGCGGATGGGGAGACTGAGGCTCACCAAAGTTAATGGCTTGCCCAGGACCACGTCAATGAGAAGGAGAGCAGAGAAGCCAGATGTTCTGATGTCTCATCCAGTTAATTCCACTGAACTCTGTGGCTGGTCAAGGGGATTGTCTCTCCCCGTGTTAGCACACAAGCCATAAATGTTCACAAACACACACATGTATGGCTCACACACAGAGATCAAGGATGTCCACTGGTAAAGCACACAAAAGTGTCTCTTCCTACCAACAGCTGTGCACACTGCCAGAGGGAGTTTGGAGCAAGCAGCCCTTCTTGCCATCATTTCCTTTCCCTAGTGGCTTTTCCATGACAAATAAATAACCCTGATTAACTAGGTGGCCTGGATGAGTTTTTGAGAGTTCCTCTCATCTAGGTGAGATGGGACCTCCAGACAAGTGTTACTTCTTAAAGGAACATTCCCTGTCCCATGCTCTGCCTCTGTGTTACTGAAACCTACGACTATTAGGGATTCTGACAGCATCCTCACTGAACATGCTAAGCTCCTTGCCATTACCTAGAAAGAGTGACTCTGCTTCAAAAGGGAGACCCGACTGAAACAGAACAAACAATCCTGGATTTTGGGACACCTTCAGCCCTGGTGTTCACTACAGTTTCATTTCTGGTCTGTGTTTCCACCTCCACCTCTTATTTCTTGGAGTCAGTTTGTAAATAAATGGATATCTCTAGAAGTGGGCTTGGCAGGGGGAGGGTTGGGGGCGAGGAGAGGGGGAGTGGGTAAAGGATATCTTTTTCTTCTTCCCCCTTTTGGAGAAGAAAGATCCCTCATTAAAACAAACAAACGAAAAACCTCCAAACCCCACATAGCTTCCCCCATATCCTTTTTAGTTGAAAGAAAATAAAAATTCATTATGAAATGATGGTGCTATGTGAGGGCTAGAACTTTTGAAAACCCACGCAAGATTGATGATTTGGGAAGACATCTCCCCGTGTGATATGTCAAGGTCATGTTTCTCCGTGAATGGTGGAAGCAGCAGAAGGGACTGACAAATCTGATTGGGGTCCTCACTGTGCCCTCTCCCGAGAGTGAAACTTCAAATTGCAGAGAGATTAATTGGCTGCCCAGCATGCACCGAGCACGGATTAGAGGACAGAGTTCCGGGTTCTTGGGAGGGTAGGGACCAAATATGGGACATTGTTCTTACCCTCCCAAGCCTGGTCTATGAACATCAATTTTGTGGTCTGTCCAGATTGTCACACTAAACAAAAAGATCTGTTAGCTGGGTTTGGGTCCATGATGGCAGAGACTCAGTAGCTCCTACAGCACCCAGCACCTGGCCTTTTGAATACTGGTGGTGCTGGAGAAATAAATGATTGTATCAAAACTGGTGGTAAAGAAAAATCTTAGGGAAGGAGAGAAAACTTGGATCTTACTGAGGTCTAACTGAGTGCCCCAAACCTCGGTAGAATGTTTCCTAGGCATTTTTGCTTGGAGTTTTCCAGAGTATTTGTATTAGAGCCAAACCTATCGAGTGGTAAGAAATACCTTTCAAGTTTTGTGTGTGCTGACATAATTTTCTTTTTTTGAGGGCTAGACAGTGAAGTTAATGTTGAAGATGATCATTCCTATTAACATATTTTTTCTCAGTGTTAATGTTTATTCCTATGAAGAATTCTTATTTTATAAAGCAGGGTCCCCAGAAAGCAGTGGTAGAGAGGATCAGAATGGAAGTATTTTGCAGGTGCTGTTTCTCTTCTTACATGTCACATAGCTTTGGCTCCTTTTTGGCTGTAGTGTGAGGGAAGAGATTTGAGGAATATGCATATTGGTTGTAAAGTCAATATGGAATTCAGTTGGAAGTTCAGAAAAAAGGTGTGTTGCAAGCACACGTTCCTTCTTCAAGGATCCATCCTGAGTTCTTAATCAACAGGGAAACAATAATGTTATGTCGCTTTTCTCTGACTTCCTAGCAGAGACAGCGCTTTTCAGTTTGCACTTTTCCAGGGTTACATTAAGCTAAAGAACGTTTCAATTCCAGCAAAATCCAGAAGCAGTAATTCTTTTCCTTCCTATCTTAGTGTAAATTAAGATACCTATTGTTAAATCCCATTACCTTTCCCCTTGCTTTATATTTTAAAAAATGCTCCCAGGAAACACTTAAGGTTTATAGAGTACTTTTACAGACATGATAGAATCAATTTTCCTAGTGATTCTAGAAATTAGGTAGGACAAGAATAGACTAAAACTTGAAAGGAACCACAGCAATCATTCATTTTACAGATCAGGGCAACAGAGGCCCAAAGATTAAGTGAAGGACCTAAGATCACACAGCTTGAAAAAAGTGAGCGCCAAGCTTGAAACCACACAGTTAGTGGCTGAGCCAGAATTGGAACCCAAGCCTCCAGCTCCTGTGCAAAGGAATTCAAATGGCAAATCTCTCCCTTGTGACCTACTAAATTCAGAAGCAGGAATGGCAGGAAAAGTGTGCATTACAGAAGAACTTAAGAATGAAATCAAAAGCTTGTTTTGATGCCAGTCCTAGTGGGGAATATGTAAGCGTGTCCCATATTTCAAGGGTTTCTAAGCGGCATCCTGATGACAGGGCACATTTATGTCACTACCTAGAAAGGTTCCTCTTTTAATCCACCCCTCTGATGGTAGAAATGAATTTTAGGAACCAAGAATTGCTGGGAGACAGCATTTAAAGTTAAAAGGGCATAAAAAAGAGCTACTCACCAAACCAAATTCATCTCAAATGTCTTAAATAGATCTCACAATCTGTTCCATTCTCTAGGCAGGATTTAAGGGAAACACCCACTTAATTTGCATTTCGAGGCCTCATCACATCCTGTTAGAGAATTCAAATAGCCAATAGCATGACCTGAATCCTGTTACTAGGGATATTTAATTTTGAGTTCAAAGACAGTGAAATAACAATGAAGTAAAGGGAAGATTGACTGAAATGGTATACAACTCTGGGTTGTGAGGATTATTCCACCTACTATGCTATTTAGGCTGCACAGTCTTTTCCTGCACAAGGTGAACTCTTAGTCATTTTCCCCTTTGGTCAGGGGCTCCTGGCTCTGTTTAGAGATGTACAAATTCTGCTCTGTTCAGCTCTTCTGCCGCCATTTCTCTTCTTGCCAACCATCCTTTGATTCACATTTACTTCTTCGAATGGACATGGGTTGACTTTGAATGTTTCGGGGCGCGATAGGGCTGCAGTTGCTGTGTGCAGCAGCTGTTTCGAGCCTGCACAGGCAAAGTTATCCCTGAAATAGGAGCAGGACAGCAGGAAGCCTAAGAGAGCAACAGCAAATCAAATATCTCTGTTGAGGATGGTCTGAGAGGAAGTAATTTGCCTGATTTTTTCCCCCTGCTGATAGTTCCCTGAATTTCCTGAAACGGTAATGCAAACAGGGAACTTCTGCTGTCCCTGCTGATTTGTCCTCTCTTCTCCGACACACAGAAAGCAAACCTACGGAGAGGTGCATGAAGATTTTCTCCCTTTGGTGCTAAGATCTGTGAAGTGTTGCTCATGCCCTATTTCAGAGTGCCTGACTTTTTACCTGTTGCTGGCTTCCCCACACTAAGGGGAAAAACGAAAATGCAAATACTCCTCTTCGGAAACTCACCCAAAGTTCAGAACTCAGGAACACGGGAGATTTTCTTTTAAAGGGGTCCCCTTTGTATGGATTTGCTGGCGGCTACTTTGGCTACTTTGCCTTATTTGTGGAGTCCTTTTTATTTTTTGGCTTCTTTGAGAGTACATTTTCTTTTCCCTCTGACAGGCTGATGGGCCAGGGATGGACTCCTGGTGGTTTTGGTCCAGGCTGGTGAATGGGGCTGGTCTCTGAGCTGGCAACTCTGGGTTGTAATCCTGGCTTTATCTTCGTCTTGCTCACCCACCTGGTGTCCTCCCTCTGTGCTTAACCCCGTTCAAGCCGCATTTCTCCCTCCGAAAAAGCAAAGACACACATTGCTTCCTACCTCTTATCAAAGAGCAGCACAGAACAGTCACACAGTACAAGCCATCCGAAGGCTCTACACTCTATGTAGGATGGGGGTACCAACAACCAGTCTTGATGACTGGGGGGAAGTGGGGTTGGGGTCCATCTTAAGAGTGGCTTTTCCTTTGCTTTAGGTTAGTAGACCCATTTCCTTTACAAGTTTATGTCACAGAAAAAAAAGCTGCAGTGATTTTTGTTTGAAATCTAAAGCTGTGATCATGTTTTAAAAATGCCCCAATTTTGAAAATGGTTGCATTTGCAATGGTCAGGGTGAATTTTATCACTTTGGTGCACCTTAGGGTTGGAGGTCCCTCTCTACCCCTCTCCCTGCTGGAGGGTAGCACTGGAGGACAGCCCTCTCCCACAGGCCTTGTGCATCTCACCAAGGGTCGCAAAGTACCACACATCTTCTGCTGCCTGGGGATTGAGGGCCAGGCCATGTCCAAAATGTGACCTCTGACTGAAAACCTAACTCTTCTCATCCTCAGCTGGCAGACTGCCCAGAGCTTGGTAAAGGGCAAAATATAGGTTAAAGTAGAAATAATAATATCAGCTGATGTTTATTGAGAATTTACTATGTTCTAGGTACAACAATAAGACTTTTCCATTCAAGTTCTTATTTCTTCTTCATTATCATCGTGTGGGGTAGGTACTATCATTATTTCCATTTTACTGAAGCTTAGAGAGACTAAAGTGACCTGTCCAAGGGTATACAATTGGTCCTGCCACTGTGATATGACTTAGGAATCTTCACTCATATCCTCTACCTACTGACCTCCAGGATCTCATTTTACAGTTTTGTCACCATATGTATGCCAAAGTTGGGGGGTATCATATGAAAAAAATGACAACAGTGCTAATTAAACTGATTAGGAAGCATACCCAAAGTGGCTTTGCTTAATGGGTTCTGGTTCTGTTAACTACTGAGCAAGGCCAGTGTCAGTATTTCCCATGGTGCTTGCATTTCTGTCCGTTCTTGGCGCTGGGAGGACCAGTTTGATTTTGTGAGGCGTATCTGAGGAATTCACTTGTGCATCTGCAGTAAGGCTCATTCACTTGTTCAATCAACAAATATTTATTAAGTCCCTGCTATAAGCAACCTACAGAGCTAAGTGCTGGGGAAGGGATGCAAAGAGGTAAAAGACACAGTCACTGCCCATCAGAAATGGCCACCAGTGGAGAATTAAATTAATTAGAATCTTCCTAAATAACTAGTCTTAGTTAAGCTGATGTGGTGAGAACAGTGGGCCTTTTAAAATGCTAATATATAATTCACTTTGCCAGCCTAGACAGCAGTCCCAGGCAAGGGGCTTCAGAGCTCCCAAATGAATGGGAATGTTATTCTTTATACCTTATCAGTAGGATGCACACTTGAAAGTTGTTTTCAGACGGTGGAGATAAGTATACATTGATGTTTCTTCATCTGGCCCAGTCTTATTGGGAAAAAAATAACAGCAGATAATTTAGAAGGATGGTAGTAATAGAAACAAAATTCTTGTACCGTGATCAAAGGTAAGTGACCTATACAGGGGATAAGTCCATGTATTCAACCCTCTGAGCTGATCTGTAACTGATTACCTGCCTCTAATTCAATATAAAAGGAACATGACAAAGAAATCTTTACTTCTCTATGTGCAGTCCTGTGATCTTTCTCAGAACGTCAACAGAAGCTAAGTTTGTTTTCTCCACCTGCATGTGCAAGGTGGTGTTCTATGTACTTTGGGCAACTATAAAAACTATAAGACTCCACTCCTGTTTTCAAAAGGATTATGATTGGCCCTAATGCAGGGGATAAAGACTATAAACATACAAGCAGATAATTAACAATTAAAAGCTGCAGGGACTTTCCTGGTGGCGCAGTGGTTAAAAATCTGCCTGCCAATGCAGGGGACACAGGTTCGAACCCTGGTCCGGGAAGATCCCACATGCTGTGGAGCAACAAAGCCCGTGCGCCACAAATACTGAGCCTGTGCCCTAGAGCCCACGAGCCACAACTACTGAGCCCACGTGCCACAACTACTGAAGCCCGTGCGCCTAGAGCCCGTGCTCCACAACAAGAGAAGCCACTGCAGTGAGAAGCCTGTGCACCGCAATGAAGAGCAGCCCCTGCTCACCGCAACTAGAGAAAGCCCATGCGCAGCAACGAAGACCCAACACAGCCAAAAATTTTAAAAAAAAAATAAAATAAATTTATTTTTTTAAAAAAACCCCAAAACAAAAAACAATTAAAAGGTGCAATATGATTAATTCAGAAGTGAGAGACATGAACTGTAGGCATATGAAGGAAAATAATGTCTCTGGGACCCACAAAGACGTTGGGCTTTTAGCTGGTCATCAAAAGCAGGCTGGGATTTAGATGATAAAGAGAAAAGTTGAGGCAAAGCAATTCAAGGCAGTGCTGTGGTGCTTGGAGGGCTAGACCAGTAAGGCAGGAAGAGAAGGGTTGTCTATGAAAATCATGGAAAGTAAGGTTGGAAACTAATTTGGAGCCATTTTATGGAGCGCCCTTAATGATAGGCTTAAGGGGTTTGTATGATAGTCAGTAAAAAGGTTTTCAAAATCATGTCCATAGAAAAGTTTTAAGAAGAGTGTGGCAGGGTATGGAATGGATTGACGGTGAACGCAAAGGAG
Organism: Balaenoptera acutorostrata; assembly: GCF_949987535.1. Classification (NCBI taxonomy): domain Eukaryota; kingdom Metazoa; phylum Chordata; class Mammalia; order Artiodactyla; family Balaenopteridae; genus Balaenoptera; species Balaenoptera acutorostrata. The sequence goes on from NC_080075.1 coordinate 42,563,793, forward strand.
ACCAAGAGACCAGTAGGAAGTGATCCTTGAGAGTGCTGGCAATTTCCTAGAGGAAGGGCTCTGCTATGAGTATAGTATTTGGGTCAAATTATGTAGTCATCCTCATCACATTCAAGCAGACAATGACCACATTGTTCAATGGTATATCTAAATTCCCCCCTTGCCTTAGTCTAGAGCTGTTCCAGACTGTCTGTGGAAGCCCACAAAAGGTCTTCCTTATATGTTGACTGCTGCTAGAAGCCCACCCAATGAAGAGCCTAAAGATGAAGACCTTGAGGCTCAAGCAGTTCAGTTAGTTCCTAGAGATGGACCATGTTTATAATACAAAGGGAAAACATCATGTCTCATGAAGCATTTAGTACTTTACCATCATCTCAAGCACAATGATAAACTCAACTCGAAAAAGAACAGAAAGCTACAAGAGTAGGCTCCAAGGATTTTCCTTTTCGGGGCAGAAGATTTACAAATTTTTTAATTCTCTTGACTACTTGTA